>NW_023494795.1:11509898-11879898 GCF_904425465.1 Colossoma macropomum | reverse complement strand
AATAGATAGCCAGTGTCATAGACTCTTAAAAAAGAGGGTTCTTTAATAAAGAAAATGGTTCTATGAAGAACCATGAACAACTTTGCATGATTAAATGATTCTTTGCATCACGAAAGGTTCTTCAGAATATGTTACAGATGGTTCTGCATAGGACCTTTTCAAGGAGAATTTAATATAGCACCCAAAAGTGTTCTTCTATTGTTACAATATCAAGCTTATAACCTGAAAAGAACCCTTTTGGGTGCTTCAAAAGGTTCTATATAGACCCATCTATGTACATTTTCCATCTATCTGTAGAACCTTTTCATAGAGCAGAGAACCATTTAATTATGCAAAGATTTCTTTGAGTGTTCATGGTTCTTCATAGAACCTTTTTCTTTACTAACGAACCCTTGAAGAACCATTATTTTTAAGAATGTACATTAAAGCAACATAAGTCAAGCATTAATGCACTTCTGTTTAAATTACAGAAAACATACTGTACTCAACTAGTTAGCTAATTGACAGAAGTTCTTATATTCTTATATTTACTCTTTACAGTGAATATTTTTATTATAACTATTATAATTATGTAAGGAAGGAATCAAGTGAGCAGTGTCCACAGTTAAGGAATGGTACAGTCCACTGTAGTTTGAAACTGTATTAAGTGTTTTTCTGGCACAGCTGAGGAATCATGTTTTGGCTTTTTCACAGTTTACTGTATGTCATTTTTTTAAAAATTCTCCAGTTTTGTCATGTTTTGTCTTTGCATCTGTTTGGCAGGTTAAATCAGACTCCTCTCCAACATCCCACTGCAAACTACAGCTGAAAGATTAATCGTATTTATATCAAATTCACAATATAAGAGAGTGCAATTTCCAAGTTGCAAGAGCTGCAATTAAAAAAAAAAAAAATTATAGTCTACATTATCAGAAATGTTAAGTTTAAACTGGGGAAATTCAACATAACACAGAGCATGTCTGCCTGTAGACAAGTTAGATCAATCAGAGGCACCCAAACCTCCATGTGTTGTGACATCACAACCACAACTTACTGGCTGTCCAGGACACAACATTAAGGAGTCAAGCCTCAAGCTAGAAAACATAGATATTTTGGTGTTCTTGGCCAACTAAACCGTAATTTATAGAAAATAATCGCAGTTTAAATCGCAGTTGCAATACTCGTCAGAAAAATCGCAATTAGATATTCAGCCCTTCTTCCCTGTGATTCACACCATGGTCCTTGGACAAGACTCCTAACGTCCCCTTCACTTACCAGTTAAAGTGTTTACAGTAGTTTACAGTAGTCATGTCTGAATTAACCGTGTCATGGCTGAGTGAGTCAAATCAGTGATCCATCCTAAATCTATATGCAAGCTGCACTTCATATGTGCAAAAAAGTTATCGGCTCCAAAATTTCTCATTGATGTATCCTTATTTCTTATTTGTGTGTTTGCTTATGCTGAGCCAGGCCTAGAAACGATTATTAGCACAGAATAGCCAATAACATTGAGAAAGATCCCCGGAGCTTTACTGAGGCGTTTCCCGCAGGCCAAAATGCTCATTCTTAATTCCGCAGATGGCTTTCTGGCGTCCTATATCTCTCCGAGCCGTGGTTTACTTTAAAAACAACAGCGTCCATGTTTTGCAAGCTGTGAGAATGTGCGTAACTGGCCATGTTTGTCTTGAAATCGGGACAACTGAGGGAGTATTGAGCAACGGTGGGATCATCTGAGTGTTGTCTTTTTGGTTTTGTTATTTTTTTTGTTGTTGTTCAGTTTGAGTCTTTCACAGGGAGTATGTTCAGCAGAACTAACCAGATTGTGGCGAGAGAGATATTAGAGAGAGAGAGAGAGAGAGAGAGGGAGGAAACAGAGAAGGAGGACCAGAGGGACTGGGCTTCCTCGGCATGTGTCTAGAGACTCTGCCACATCTGGGCTTCGAAACACTCGTGTTTTTTGTTTCTTCCCTTTTTTTTCCTTGTTCTTTTCTTTTTATCTGAGAGAGTGAAAAGTTGGAAAAAGTCAGAATGACGCTGATGTCCCTGAGGATAATTAACCCGAACTACGTTAACTGGGGTTTATGTGTGGGTGGGTGGAGTGGTAGTAGAATGCAATAGTAAGATCCCACACTTTTACATGGAGAAATCAGTGTTTGTAAGAGTGTGTGTGTGTGTGTGTGTGTGTGTGTGTGTGTTGGAGGTTTATTAGTGTGTCACTGTGGGGGGAGGATAGAGTGAAGCACATCACCGCGTCACTCCTTTATCAGTTCATAGAGTCACAGTGCCCTCCAGTGGTGACTGACATAAGGACACCACTGCATGAACAGTTCAGTAGTGAAGGGTCTCTGAGCTGGAACAACAGCAAGTGAGCGCTTTGTGTGGCTGTAACATTTATCAGAAACAGACAAAAGAAAATGCTGCAGTAAATCAAACAGTCAGCAGAGATCATTTTAAACTCTGGTTTCAGATTTGAAGTGGTCAAATGTGTGTTCCTTTTCATACAGAAATAGTCAGACTTTTTAGGAAAAACTGAGAAAAACAAGGTGGACCTACAATCAGTACAAAACAAGCGCTGACTTTATAAAGTCACTTTGGTAACACTGCAGCTTCGTGACATCTACATAACACCTTCCATAACAAACTGACATTCATAAAGTCGTATTTCAATAAGTGTGAATTGTCATAACAATTGCTGAGGTGAAATGACTTCAGAATTGACAAAAACAGTCTTTCGACAACTGATACTTATTGAAAGCCTTCATAAATGTTTATGTAGGTATATGTCAGTTGCCATGGAGGAATTATAAGAGTGCTATGTAGCCTTATGAATACTGTGTGCTGTGTTGTTATAAAAGCTACATGTTGAATTGTGTAAAACTAGGAGAGTAAGACTATTTCTTTGTAGTTACTGAGGCAGATGTTAGGATTATGTTTAGAGTAAATACATATGACACATGACCCAACCAAAAAAAACAAACAAAAAAAAAAACTCTGTTTGTTTATATTGGTGCATATATCTGTAGTCTTTGCATGCAAAAGTCTTCACAACCCCCAGTCAAATGACATATTTTGTTAATTTTCTAAGTGAAAATGAGTTCACATCTACAGGAAACTTGTAGGAATCCATACGCACTAAAAGATCCAAAGTCATTTTCTTTGCATGGGGAAATTTATATAATATCTATGTAATAACAGTATAGTAACATACTAGTGTCTTCTGCAGTGAGGAATTTTGTGAAGCAGGTTTTTCTGTTTTTGTGTGTGCACCAATCTGTACTTTTTACATAGATTTTTAGAACAAACATGTCTTGGCTTTGTAGGAAAATGAGAGAAAAGGGCTAAAGTCAATATGAGGGCCAACAACCCTCGGTCAAATGACATGTTTTGTTAAAGTGAAAATGAGTTCACATCTACAGGAAACAAATTTAAATGTGGCAAATTTTATTAAAATGTAATGTATGTACAGTTCAGCAAATAAATGACACATCAAAATGTGCAGAAATGTATTCTCTATAGAGGCTCTGTTGGCACATAAAACATGTGATTTGACCAGAGGCACCCAAACGTTTGCATACGACTCCAGCCCTAACCACTGCAGTGAGACAATCTTTTGTCCCAAAATTTCACAAGAAAACTCTATTCTTAACTTGTCTAAATGTAAATTGCAGGTAGTGTTTGAAAAAACACAAAAATCATAAATTGAGTTTTTTTTATAGCTTTGAGGTTGTGTTCATCTGTTTTATGTTTTGGTTGTGCTTGGAAAAGTCATTCAGATTTTGTGGCGCACTTAAAATGCTTTGAGGGAACTGCTGAAGTGCTGTTGTGTTTTTGTCTGGCTGAAAACATGCTACAGTGTATTTATCCAGCAGGGGGCAGTGTACACTACACCAGTTCTGTGTGAAGTTATTAGGAAAAAAATATGAAAACTTAACCTCTGACATACTCCAGGGTCTCATCCAAGCACTGCACGTAAGCTGACACTAACACAATTCTAGCTTGCGCAGTTTTTTTATAGATAGGGAGTGGTGTGGTTCCACGGCCAGTTAGTACAACACTAACCATGGCAACCCATTTCCAAACAATAATGCTCTTTATAAAGGCAGACTTGCACTATGAACACTTTTCAGGGAATGGAGTCAATTCTTTATGTGTGTTCACTTCCAGGAATCCATACACACTAACAGATCCAAGGTCGCTTTCTTTGTCTGGGGGGATTTATGTAATGTATGTGTAATAACTGTATAGTAACATAGTAATAATGTCTTCTGCAGTGAGGAATGTGAAGGACATTTTTCTGTTGCTGTTTTTGTGCACACCAATGTATACTCATTTTCATAGATCTTTAGAACAAAAATGTCCTGGCTTTGTAGGAAAATAAGAGAAAAGGGCTAAGGTCATTGTCAGGGCCAACAAGGTGGTCCTGATTTTTTTTTTAAATGCCAATTGTTTTGTTGTTTAAAGCTGAAAGGGTACATTTAATTTTGTTTACTGAGATTAAAGGGGCATTCTAGCATAAAACTAACCTTTAATATGCTGTTTGTCATGTTATGCAGTATTCTGTAAAGCAGCATTGCATCCATCAGCCTCTTCGGTTTGACAGAATTCATCATTTTTCATCCATCAATGTTCTACAACTACAGTACCCAGCATGCATTACTCTAAGTAACAGTAATGTTGGTTATCTGTCTTTCTTCTACATTCACTAGCTGTCAGTTAGAAAACTACTGTGCATAGCCTGAGGACGAAAGAAAGATACATCATCAGTGATGGAACCATCATATAATATCAGAAAAACATTAATATTACAATAAATGCAGATGTCATTAACACAATATGTTGTAATTGTGCATATGCCAGTGTTTTTGTTTCAGCATTTCCAAACCTCTTCTCAAGACAGCCCAATATTAATTGTAATTACCATTATTATTATTTATAGTTAACACCTGTTTTGGCTTATCAGTACTTCAGTATGTTAAATCAGATGTGCTGATGATGATGCATCAAATCTGTGCGATGGGTGGGGCATTGATCAGAAATGTGGAACCAAACTTTGTACTTCAAACTACCTCACAGGATGTCAACTACTTTTTAAAAATTCTTGTTACTTTTTACTGTATTAATGTATATTTGCACCAATTCTAATGATATATGCTGTTTTTTTCTGAGCAAAAACACACTAAGTGCCAAAATAAATGGTTTTAAACAGTGTGCTTAGGTGCCTTTTGCACAGTGCTATATTAGTGCATGCAGATCTGTTTGTCAGCAGCAGATGTTTCTCCTTGAAAGCTGATATTGAACAGAGGACATTTGTACAAAGTAAAGCTATCAAATACGTGCACCCTCACAAACAGAAGAACACTTGAGCTCATTTATGTCTTAATGTCAGATTCACACTATAATATGGTGAATGAATGAAAAGCAGATTGTGAAAGAAGTATAGATTTGGTTGGTCACAGAAACGGATGGTCGTGAAATCATAAGTGTGGTGTGATGTAGTGTGCATCTCTGAGGAGCCATATTGAATAGCACAATACACTTCAGCACCAGTTGCATCATACACACACTTAACTGAGTGTGTGTGCAAGAGAGAGAGCGAGAGAGGAGACATGGCTGTTGTGATTGAGAGACACATGTTTGTTTCTGTATAATAGAATGGAAACTCCAGGTGTAGTTTGAACCACAGGGAGGATGAGCTGCTCCCATGTGACACACACACACACACACACACACACACACACACACACACACACACGCACCAGACCGTTACACAAATCCCTGTGTTCCTGTTCTTGCTCATCCAGCTGTAAACACTTCATTCACAATTGATATTTCAGAATACCAATGAGTTACATAGCTCATCATCAGTCTAATGCATTTCATTATCAATTTATTATTAACGCATATATTACCTGTGTGTTCTATCTGTTATCTTAATTATCTGTATTTTTCTATTTGCATATAATATTGTCTGTAGCCAATAGGAACGCTCTAATGTGTGTGTGTATGTGTGTTTGATATATATATATATATATATATATATATATATATATATATATCCTTTTAATTGTTTTTTTTTGTCATTTTATTAGTTTTTGACATAATTTGAAAATGTCTGTTACCCTGTACATTGTAAAAGACCTAAAAGAAACATAAAAGTAAAATAGGTTTTTTCCTTCTCCTGTAAAGTTACCATTTTGGAGTTCATTTGGAGGTTTTCTTCTGACAGCAGTGAGATATGTATAGATGTGTAGAGGATATGTTAACTTATTTTCAACAAAAATTGATCGGGGATGTTTACATTTTTGCATAAGACTGTAAATGAGTGTGTCTATAAAGCTCTGCTGTTTTTGTAAAAGAGATTACTAGAATTTAAAAATTGGCATTAAGTTAAAAGGTAAATTTTAGAAGGTAAATAAATTAACCTTTTTAACTCCTTGAGACCACCGTTGGTTCCAAAATGCACTTCGTCATATTCTTCATAACATTCATATTTCATAAGCTACATTCAAAATGCGGGTGTTATATGGGAGCTGTAACTGTCTTTTTTCCAGTCAAATAGATGGGTAATGTAATTTTAAACCCTTATAATAAAAGAAGCTGAACTCACAATTTTTTTGTCTACTGAAAGTTGACCAATTTTTCCACAAATCTGGGCTATAAACTATAAACAGATGGCGTCTCTTCAGTGATCTGCTCTGTAAAAAGTATTTTTATAAAAAACTACAAAGCGCGTCTAAGATTTTTGGCTTTCCGCAGTAAATTGTAAGTATACAGCAATATGTGTGATCATAAAACACATGTTCTGTTCATTTGAGGGGAGCTCTTAAAAAAATAAATAAATAAAAAAATAAAAATTGACATTTCATGCAGTTACTGAATAATTTGCTTTACGATTTGGTCATGTAAATTCAGATGGACAAACCAAAATATACCCTGGTCAGTAAGAGGTTAATTAATTCGAGATGGCATGATGCCACTTTTTCTTTTCCGATGCTGCTAACAAAATTAAAGCCTTGAGAATCAGCTGATATCAATACTGAGCCATACTTGTTCTTTAAAGACTACTAAGCTTTAACATGAGCCGTTTTCAATTGAAGCACTTCATTCTAAAAGTAGGCTATCTTGCTCAAACTGCCCACTCTGCTCCCTCACAGGAAGAAATAAACAACTAACAACATCACACAATGTGAGTGTGTATTTCAGGCTAGATTGGTTACAGAATTCGATCAGATTCACTCTTTTTTTTTCTTCCAATATCCAGTCCAAGAATTTTTGCTGATCGGCCCAGTACTCAGTATCAGATAGGTGCTATCTGTAATCGATGATTGATTTTTTATTTTTTTTTAATTGATGAATCAATCAGCCCCACGTAGTTCTTCACTTGCATGTTTGACAGACAGAAATACTTTATTGATCCCTAAGTGAAGATTTGGGTGCTACAAATGCTAAAGTACATTAACATCCTTTTAAACAAGCCAGTTCTTAAAGCTGCAGGCAGAGGGCAGTGCTGATACTCATTCTCCAGCTCCATAGATTCCTTTTTATACAAGTCAGCCTTGTGCAAACCCATTAAGTGGACATACATTGACTTGTAGAGTTACACCAAATGTTGCACCACAAGACTCAAACATAAGCAGACCATGGGCATTAAAAACAGCAGCTACGGAGGACCATAACAGTCAGATGCCTCCTGCACTCTAACATACTCAGTTTGGTCTATGCTAATCCCTTACATGGCCAGGGCCACAGCTTTATTACACACTTCTATACGAATAGCTCAACCAGTTTGCATTGAAGTCCCTGTAGTTACTGAACAATAAGGCATATCATGTAATAATCCTAGGATTTTTTTCCAAATCGTACTTTTTCCGTAAAAAGTATGTTTCTACATCTACCCCTAACCCTTCAACCATAACCCACCCACCAGAACCATCCTTCCCACTAAAGCTGCTTCTGGAGATCTAACAGAAATAAACATGGTAGAGTGGTCCAAGAACCACTTGGGTTCTCTTTCCAGAGGTTTTTAAGAGTTTCAGTAGGTGCTACCTGTAAAGATTTAATAAAATTATAAGTAACGGATGTGAGTCTTTTCTGGAAATGATAAAGAGTAAGAAACTGATCGATATAGGATTCAGAGGGATGGTTGGGGAAATGGGGGAAAAGCTTTTGAACAAATTGTCTGGGCTGAAAGAAGCAGAAAAGGTGACTATTGAGTAAGTTGGATTTAGTTGATAAGTCTGAAAAGGATGAAAAGACACCATCCTTATAGAAATCGACAACTGTGGTAAGCTCATTATTTGACCAGATGCGAAATGTGTTTTTTTTAGAATGGACATATGGATTGAAGCACTGTTTAAACCATAGTGTTTCCTAAATTGGAGCCAAATTTTAATAGTACTTGTAACAGCCAGATTGGTAGACTCTTTATTAACAGATATAGGAAGCTGGGAGCAAATTACAGCATATAGACAGCTGCATGAGGATGAGATCTCATTATGAGCCCAAGGTGGAAGACCATTTGATGCTTTCCAATTGGCCCAATAAAGTAATTTATATAAGCCTAGGATTCTAAGGGGTTAATTAGCCCTTTTGTGTTGAATTAGATGTGTTGTAGCAAGGATAATACTGTGGCCTTCCAGTTGGAAAATACTATCCATAATTGATTTCCAATGTCTAGCTAATAGATATCTTGCACCTACAAAATAAGCAGTCCTGTCTTACACATAACCTGACCCAACCAAACACTGAACATCACATCTGATACAACAGTGTTTGTCCATGCAGTTTGCAGTGTTAACTAGAATTCACCATACAAAATCTGCAGTAGTGTCCAGTATTTCTAAGTAAGAGATCTCCTGTAGGGGGCAGTAGACTCAAAGATCATCCCTTTTTGTATAGGTTAGGATTTTAATCAGTGAAAGAGACCTGGAGGTTGAACATGAACATTACTGGGTTGTGAAGGTGTAGATTGGCCCTGGGCTGGAGATTATTCACAGCTCCTGAATTAGGATCTGTCTGCATGTATAGACAAATCAGAGGAGGAGCTGTAGTCTTATACTACATGTTTTCCTTAGATTGTATATAATGAACTGCATCGTGTAAGCCTCTGGGATAACTAACCGAGAAATCAATCATTTCTGAGAAATGACTGACTCATGTGTGAAATAGGCCGACTCAGAATATTTCCCGACTCTCCGTTTTGCTCACACCCACTAGCACAGCGTTAATTTATGTAATGTCATAGATTTAACCCAACATTAGTTTTATATTTCAGATATTGAAGCAGTTTAGTGTAGAGTGTCTGAATTTGTTTCTTGCTCTTCCGCTTCCCTTTTCAGATCTGTGGCATCATCTGGCTTCATTGACCTACATCCACTAAGGGCTGAGACAGTTGCATCACTGTCTCTTCCTTCTCTGAAAGCAGTTTCCCACTAGCTCTAAAACACCAATCAGTCTCCGGTGCATTTAGCCCTATTTTACTGTGTCACCTCTGAGTCTCTCACTCACAAGCAGTCAGACCTGGTCCAATCAGGCCTGGTCCAAAGCTTAATATAAATTCAAAATACTCACTCTGACCTACAGCACCTGACAGTTTGACCTACAGTTTTTAACCCAACTAAAGGTTGACGAACTTCGATCCAAACCAGGTGTATATCAGGAAAGTTCTGTCTGAACCTGTACCTTTATCTGACTATAGTCAGATTAAATTGTTTCCCAACCTGGATTGTATCCCAGCCCAGTTGTAGACCGACAGAATTCTTTCTGATCCTGAATGTAATTTGACCAAATTCTGTCTGACTCGTGAATCAATTCGGACAAAATCAGTCTGAACCTGACTGTAGCCTGGCAGAATTCAGTCTGAACCTGACTGTAGTCTGGCAGAATTCAGTCTGAACTTGACTGTAGTCTGGCAGAATTCAGTCTGAACCTGACTGTAGTCTGGCAGAATTCAGTCTGAACCTGACTGTAGTCTGGCAGAATTCAGTCTGAACCCAGCTAAAGCCTTACAAAATTGTCTATTAGACTGTGGCCTGAAAACAATTCTGTTCCAACCTGACTGTAGCCCAGGGGTGTCAAACTCAACCACTAAAGGGGCCATAGCAAAAAATCTCAACAAATCTGTGGGCCAGAGGAAAAAAAAAAAAGTTTAATTAATGTTGTGCCATAAACCGGACTGACCATTGTTTATTCAAAATACGTGAAAACTTAAGCAGTAAAATATAAGCACTTAGTAGTAGACTAAAATGTAAACGTCCCCAGGAGCTCAGTCTTTTAAACCTACATATTTACTTAAACTAGACACCTGGCAACCTTTCTTTGCTGCAAGTTCATTAATACTTGAACTGCTGAACTAACGTTGAGTGTTTATATTGGTTGAACTGCAGCTGAAATGCATTTGGGTGATATGACCGCTGTCCTATAGACTGTTGTTGGGGTAGGAGAGTCAGAGCACACATTACGTTGCAGTGCATGCTGGGTACTGTAGTGCAGCGCATTGTGAAACAGATTAATATTAATAGAAAATTAAAATACTTTTGCGGGCCGGATAGGATTGTGTCAGGCCAAGGGTCCTTGTGTTTGACACATGGGCTGTAGCCAGACAGAATTCTGTCTGAACCCGACTGTAGCTGGACAAAAGTTCAGACTGCAATCCTAAGAAATTCGAAAGTCTCAACCTGACCGAAATTCTGTCACAACCCAAACGTTGCCCGACAAAATTCTGTCTCAGCCTTGTATAGCCTGACGAAATTCTGTCTATAGCTATAGCCTTACAAAGTTGTCTGTTAGACTGTGGCCTGATAAAATTCTGCGTGAATCTGACTGTGGCCTGATTCTGCCTGAACATGACTGTGGCCTGCCAAAAAAAAACTGACCTGAATAGTCAGATTCCATTTAATTTAGGCAAATATTTCAAGCTTTACAAGGTGTTCTTGTAAAGAACCCATTTCAGAATCTAGAGTCTTTGAAAATCATGAATGAAGCTGTTTCTTCATTGATGTTCTGAAAGCAAAGCTCACAAATCGGGAGTCATAACCATCAGGATTTATTTATTTCATTGTGTTGAGTGTGAATACTCATTGCTGTAAACACACTGACCTATTCATATTCACCTAACATTCATGCTTGCCACCTCAGTTTGGGTTACGTTAACCATTTTAAAGGCCTTTTCTAGAGATGCCATCCAGGTGTTTGTGAAGATGCTGTCAAAGATCATTTTATAGAGTCTGGTACTGAGATTGTAACACACCAACCAGATGGACCACACACCAACACTCTCTGGACAACCGCATTCTGAAGGTCATCTTTTCCTTGCAGGCTTTTTTATGTGCATGGATTTAGCCCACCTCGCCTAAAATGTTACTGGCCCTTTGGGAATCCTCCCAGTTTGGAATTCTCCCAACTTCCAGTTAATTTATATGTGAATAATTCGTTACATACTTTGTTATGTGATGAATTATATTTATATATGATTTACATTCTGTATCAACAGGTTTGAATCAGCATTTGCAAATAACAGACAGCACAGAAATATGGTAAAAACATACGTAAAAATTATAACGTATACGTATATTTTTATATACGTAACGTATAATTTCTCCGCAGTGAGCTATGAGTGAGACATAATTAAACAGAATGAAAGAGGCATTTCAAGGCATGTTTGCCATCAGGAACCCTGGAGGGCTATCTAGGCTATATGAATTAACAAGGCTATATTAAATATTAATGGTAGCTGGACATAGAAAAATGTTGAACCAGTAAACAGGTATGAACTTTGGCAGCAACTGTTTTGGTCAGTTGTACGTGCTTAATCGGCGCCAGTGGAAAGTAACAGCCTGTGACCAAGGAAACGGTCATTTATTAAGAGTGTGATAAGCTATGGAAGTAGTCAGAACTGGGGCGCTGTGTTGAGAACTTTGCAATAAAAGAATCCAGAATGTCTGTGCTTGGAGCCAGTTATCAGCATTTATCCTAGGAACAACTATAACACTGCCTTTCTGATCTATGTCAGGTGTGTGTGTGTGTGTGTGTGTGTGTGTGTGTGTGTGTGTGTGTGTGTTGGAGCCAGTCTGAGGGTTACATAAGAAAGTCATAACATACTTTACATTCTAAAAGTTATATGGTCTTTGATATGGTCCAGCTTGTGTTTAGAAAAGTGGTCCCACGCACCCTTGTATATACACTGCAACCATGCAGAGCTGCACACACACATACCTTACTTTATTCATATCTTTGCATAGAAACTAGTTAGAATGCAGTTCACGCAGTTCAGCCACGGCGAAAGGTTTCATTCACTAGTTCACTGAAGAGCTGTTTATCTAGGCCAGTCATTACACAGTTTTATTTTGACACCTTAGTTACCTGCGACTGTTGCACAGACAAATCCACCTTATTCCCATGATGCTTTGAGTGGAGAATGGACAGAACGTCCTGCAAAGGTTTGTAGCAACCCGCTACTGGCTGCCGCTGGTTCCAAGAGACTCTCCAGATCCCTAAAATATATGTATATATGTACTATTGTACATTTTACTCTTATGTATCATTCACAAAGGAGATGAATATAACATTACAAGTCTTGTCAGCATGTGCGATAGCTAAAATTAGCAAATTAGGGTTCAAATTATTGATATTTGATAACATTTTCCTATTTATCTCCAAGTTATATATTATCTGTCAGTAAGGATGCACCCCTATTACGTACCATGTGAGGGCCACATATGGCCCTTAGGGGTTAAGAGGTTGTCAATGTCAATTCATATTATGGTTTTTGTTTCTCAAGACTCTGCATCTTTAAAGACGCAATACGTAAGATGACGCAACCTGTCAAATTCATACTCCACACTCTGAACAAATAAGAGGCAACATATCACCAGAAAGTTGTGGTGTCCACCACTATCATAAAAAACAAGGAAATGTTTCTCCTCCCTCTTCACTCCTCCCCATCCTTACCAGTCTAGAAGAAACGTTGCGAGTTCAGCATCTATCTCCAGCAATGAAAAACAGCAGCAGTGTTAACTCTTGTTTTGCTTCTGTTCGTCACTTATTTTCTTTGCTGCTGAACGTCGTTTCTTGCCGGCAGTGTGCAGCGGTGATGATAATGGTCGCTTGCCAACAGTTTTAGTCATCATTGCGTTTACTGCTCCTTTCATTGGCTGCCTGTCTTTAAATGCTCTTTAAACTGGGGGCAGTACCTTTAACATGATTGAAAAGAGGTTAGAATGTGCCCTCAGGGGAGTGCTACTTCTTCATCATCTCATGTTGGACTGATGGCAGACTTGACACTACAGAGACTCACTAACACCTCTTGAGGTACAAAGTGGTATTATGAGACCGGATAGGCTGGGGGTAGCTGCTTAGCATGCTAACTTAAGTAGATATCTCTGCAACACAATACATAGACATCTTTACTGTAACATCAAAGCTGTTGTTTCTTCACATTTTGTTAATACTTTTAGTTGTTTCTGGATTTTTTTGGAATAAAAATCTTACAAATTGAACCTTTAAGATCACTAAGGAATAAAATAAAATAGGAACTGTGCTGCTCATTGAAAGGGGAGGTTATGAAAGTTATGGAAGAGGGTATAAAATAGTGGTCAATTATGCATGTCCTCCACATCCATAAACACACACTCTAACTCCTTAATGCGCGCACACACACACACACACACACAAACCCAAAATACTTTGCTGAGTGCATTATTAAAGAGCAATACAACATCTTTATTACAGTCCCTTCCAAAACACAGCCACTTACACAACACAGTAGATCCTTAGCGCAGTCACAGCACATGTTGGTCATGTATATTTAATATAAAAAGCATTTGGAATCTTGTTCTGGTTGTGCTTGGAGGGAACGAGGGAGCCTGGAAGAGTAATTCTTTGTCTTTTGCATTAGTGCTTTCATACTGCACAAAGCATTAGTCTGATCACTGGGACTGTCAAACCATTAAAATAATGAACCATGATTAATTCCCATTTAGGAGCAGTGCATTTTGGGTAATGCTTTACAGGAACGATATGCACTTAAAGTTCATGAACAATATTATAATGCTCTATTGCAATTACATAATCATTTTAAAACATTAATTAAATACATATTTAAATGAGTAATGAATTATTAATGTAATGTACTGAAAAAACTGCGTAGTGTATGATAAGATCTGCATACTGCGGATTATGATCATAAATGCATTAAAATACACATTCTTTCTTTTCTGAGAACAAAAGCAATTCTGAGCACATTGTTTTCAAAACATATCCATATTGCATCCATTATTGATCCCATAATGGCATTCATAAAGCATTCATGATTGCAAAATGTCATTTTACATTCCTATGCATTGCATGAACCTGTGCATGAGTTTTAAATTGACCAATATTTCACATAATATTTGATCACTGTGAATATGTGATGTGATTGTACAGTTAGCCTATAGCTAACTAGTCCTAGACCTCTTGTAGAATAATATACTACAGTTTTAATGCAATATTACGGCACAGTTCATGAATTCTATAGGGATACTCAACATATAGGCGGGTATTGCAATTTGCATAGATTTCGTGTTAATCTTGAATCCTTTTAGACCATAAACACTTTAAACAATGATGAATGTAACTTGGATATCTCTTGAGTTGGCTTGCTGTGTGTTTGCTATGCGTAGGTTGTTTAGTCTCTGAGATGATTTTTTAATTTAAATTTCTGTCCATTACATAATATGTTTGTTACTCATTAATTAATGCGTTTAATGGATGTTTCAATCTGATTATGTGATTAGGTATAAGTATATTTGTGCTGTTCATGAATATGCCATGAACACTTCATGTACTTATAGTTCCTGTAAAGTGTTGCCGTATTTTGTGACAGCTGTGAGTGGACAAAATAAGCTTCTTCAGAATGTGTTTACATTCAGTAAATCAACAACATTATTTTCAACAACACTGCGTCCACATTAACCTGAACGTGAAAAGCATGTTCTGTTGGGTGAAGACAGTGTCCGTTTTTCATCCAGTGAGAGCAATAGTGGCTGCATGTTTCAACCAGTGAGTGAATATATCATATAGATCATGTGTTTCGTGAACCACTGTAGCCCTCTCACTCTCATACTGCTACAACACATATTGTTTCGAGGGTAACTGCAGGTTTCTGCTTTGCTATTGCTTTTGTTGGTTTGTTGCTTGTTGAATTATCAATATTTCCTGACAGCACTGTCTAGCATCGTCTACCGGATTACTTACATTATCTGCCTTAGTGGTGTGTTTTGCTTGTAAATATTACTTCTGACTCAAAGTGCTTTGTAAACAATTAAAAACTGAATTTGAAAGCTGGAACTGCAGATGGTTTAAAGGGTCAAACTAGGAAAACGTTAACGGCATTAGGTGCGTTTACATGTACTAAACAATCCGATAACTGCACAAAATCAGATTTTGTCAGTAATCCAGTCAACGTATTTATATGCACTTGGGTAATCAGACAATGGGGAAACTCCGGGTCTACATGATTCAGGCAGTAATCTGATTTCTGCTTTGCAACCAGCCAATAAACTCACAGATGACGACGTGACATAAATGTAATGTAATGTCGCGACACTTTACCTTAAAATACTAACATACATCATCTAGAAGATGAAGAATATTTAAATCCTTCATTTCATCAAGCATGTATTTGGTTTCAGCATTGCTCCAAAAGTGTTTTGCTAATTTCCAGTACCACGGTCTGTTTCACACATGCACAGACTGAGAAATCCGAAAGAAATCAGAGTAAGAGTTTACACTGAGAAATCTGATTACAGAGCTAAAATCCAGCTCTCTTTATTGGATTTCTTAATCGGATTTCTAGACCTTACTCCAATCTAAGAAATCAGAGTATGCTGTATACATGACTGTTTGAATAATCAGATTAGTACAGAAATACAATTATGATCGGCTTATTGAGTGCAGGTAAACATACTCATTGTGACGTTACTAATCTGAGGAGTTTCATTTCAAACTGCTGTTTATCCAGTTTTTGACATGATGTGATTTAAAAGAGTAACAGCTGGTGTGTAAAGGAAAACGTTTTAATTTCTGTAATAAGTGTAGTATTAATCACAGTATTTCATTGATATTGCTTATATGTGTATTCTCACTTCATTGGACTCACTTCCAACTCTTGAAAGTGGTCCATAACTAAACTAAGTGGTTTGAAACTAAACCCTTCATTTATCATTAAGATATCAGCTGGTTTTATAAAACATCTTAAAATAGAAGCATTGATCTCAGATCGGTTTCCCGTGTTATTACAGGCCATAATCAGTGTGTGATAAAATGAAAGCCGATATATAAGCAGCATTCCTGCGCTCTGGTTCTTTGCGACCATGGCTGAGTGTGTCTGGAGTTTGTCTAGATGAACTGTGAGTATTTTTTTCGCTGTGTCTGTTTAACTTTGTTTGTGAGTGTGTACTTATAGTGCTGTACAAATGTCATCGCAAGTATTGTAAAATGATAGAAAAGTACTTGCTGGCCTTTTTATCAGGTCCCCATACTTTTGCATATGTCTGTGTGATTAAGGTTGGGTTTAGGTTACATGTGTAGGTGTGATTCTGTGATGTAGAAAACTGAATGAAGTGCGCTGTGTGTTAAATTTAGCTGCGCTGCAGTAGTTGCCTAGCGTGAGTTGCAGCAATTGAAGCATTGACGCTGTTTCAAAAGCTCAGATTAAAATCACTGCTGTTCTCCCCAGTCTACACTTCCCATCAGGGCTCTCTAGCCTCCACTACTCACCAGTGCAGCAAAATCCACACACCAACACAAAAGCGCAGTTATTCCAGGAACAACGTGTTCACAGCCCAAGACTGTAGGGTTGGCCAAAGCACACCAGCCAGTGGCGAGGCGACAGGAAAAACATCTGAAAGTGAAGATTTAAATCAGAACTGTGTGTTTGTATGTGTGTGTGAGTGATGCTTCAGGAGCCGCAGGTGTTTTGTGGACTTCTGGGCTTGCTGGGAATCTCTTGTTTGAAGAGCACACATGTTTTTATTCAGGCCAAGTGTGTGTGTGTTCTTATGTAAGGTCACTTATTGACATGAGATTCCTGCCCTACATTCTAGCCCTCTTCTGTGCAATAAAAATATAATAACACAGAGCGCGCTTGGCGTGTCTGTGAAAAGACAGTTTATTGCTCATGCAAAGTGCATATAGGTTGTATTATATTATACACTGAGTGCTAATTTATTACAAAGATCTTCCTTGTACTTGCATTCATTGGCCATTTTGTCAGGTACACCTACCATATAGGTGCACTTTGTGGGTTTACAATTGTTGACTGTAACCTGCAGTTTGTCCAGGGGGTCGAGTGAGCCTGGCTAGTCCTAGTGGCCAAACAATATAAATCCATTGGAGAAAATAAAAACAAAGAAAAAAAATGAAATGCCATTGGAAAAAAAAATGGATTTCGTCAGAAAATGAATGTTAATTTTGAATGAAAGCCATAGTGGCCAGCTGCCAAAAAAAGCATGTTAGTCTGTAGACTTTGTGTGTTTGTTTTTATTATCCCTTGGCTCTTACATCATTGCTCATGCATAAGCGCTGAGCATAGTTCTAATGCCCCAGATTGGCTATTGTAATGACCACTGAGTTGAAGATGATGCCATCTAGGGATGGGTGATGACAAAAACATGACACCATGATACTTTAAAACATTTTCACACAATATGCATCACGATCTTTTGGCTTTATATATCCCAGTAACAATAAATATGATATTGCCATCATAATATCATCATATTGACTAGTGCCAGTTGTGAAGCTCATTGCACTGAATAGGTGCTAATGGGGACGACTCTCTCCAGATCTTATCCTCATCTGCTGCACTCATCCCAGCACTACACGCACTGAGAACGGTTTGCCACCTGAATAATATCTGGTCAGTGGTGGTTCTGTGGTTGTTCCTTTCCTTTGATGGACAGGGTAGAGGGGGACTGGTAAATTGTATAGCAACAGATGAGCTACAGTTTGTAATTGTAACCTACAAAGTGCACCTTTACAGTAGGATTAGGCGATAAAAAATAAGGTAGATGTGTATTTTGACACACCGTTTAAATGTTTGCAATCACTCTTTGTATTAAAAATTGTTATTTTATGTATAATAATAATAATAATAATAATAATAAAAATAATAATCATAAATTCTACAGATGTAGATGTAAACGTTATACACTGCATTTTTAATTACTTCAAATCTTGAAGTTTTCTACTTTAAATAATAAACTGTAATCATCTATTTACAGTCATTTTTGTCAGTCTCCCCCAAGATTTGATCACCACTTTTCAAATATGAGGCATTCTGGGTTTTAGTATGTATGATTCTCAGTGCTGTACAGCTTTTATTTCAGAATCTACATCTAATTTCATCATCCTGGACACACCTAAAATGTCCTATTTTTACAGAAACGGATTATTTGAGAGCTATAATGTGTTCAAGTCTAGTATATTAGTCATTTTATACACTTGTATCGGTTTTATATTATTGAAAACAGTGATTCTAAACTTTTGAACAGCACTATACATACTGTATGTAGTTCTATATTCATATAGTTATATCGCTGGTGTTGGAACAAAACCTCGTATCTCCAAAATGGTAACTTTACAGGAGAAGAAAAAAACATACTTTACTTTTAATGTAAGTCAATGGAACCAGAATTTTTTCTGACTAATTATGGTCCACTTCTTTTGGTCCGTTCATCATGAATGTCACCCACAATGTAAAGAGCAACAGGTACATCTTATGTCAAAAACTGAAAAAAGATAAAAATAAAGATGAAAGGTTTTGTGATATGCTATCCTGTTTTTTTGTGTATATGTTAATGTATAATCATGTCTTTCAGTGTATTTTACTCCTCTTTTACGTTTTTCACTGTTAGTTTGTGGCTCCAGATGGTTAATTGAGCAAATCACAGCAGTCTGGTTCAACCCTCTTGATTCCATGTCTGAATCTCTCTCCCTCCCTCTCTCTCCCTCCCTCTCTCTCTCTCTCTCTCTTTCTCTTGCTCTCTCTATCTATCCATCTTTCCTCCTGTTATTCATGGTGAATTAAGTATGTTGGTTCCTTTGAGTCTGTTATACTTCAAGGCTCATTTCATAATATATTTTCCAGACTTCTTAGATGTCAGATTTGAACAAGGAATTAAAAATATCTTAGACCAACACACACACACACACACACACACACACACACACACACACACACACTCATGCTTCCGATTATGATCACGTGATTGAGTCTTTTGATCTCTTGCAACGCAATTTCTTAGTGAGACTTCCTGATTACTTCCCGTACACATACGGTCAGCCCAGTCACACACACTCAGTCTCTCTCTCCGCACACACACACACACACACTTTCACTCACTGAAAATGCCCTCATCAGAGCATGCACTGAAAGGATTATTATGGCTGTTGCAGCTGGAGCTTGTGACGGTGCTTTAAGGGATTCCAGTAAACTAAAGAAGATTTCAGTGCTACCTCTGGAATGTTCAGGCCACTGGAGACCACAGAATAACTGCATGCCTTAAAGATCATTTATACCAGGATGTTGATGATCGTTAACATACAATCACATATGAGGGCCCAGACACCAGAATGTTCTCCAAACATTCATGCAATCTTTCTGTATTTCAGGTCTCTTTTCATTGGATCATAAGAAAGCCTCAGGTCTTGCAATCATAACCTTTATTTAAGAAGTTTGAGAAGAGAAATTAGAGAAGAAAATAATCGTAAAAGTCTGTTTTTATAACCTAAATATGGTTCGCTTACCAAAATTTCAGTTTGTCCATTCATCATGAAATGTTTACACGATGTACAGCGCAGCCAGCATTTTCGAAATGTATAAAAAAGAAAAACCAACAAACAAAAAATTCATAATGACAAGTTATTTAGACCTTTAGGTCTGGTATAATGGATGAAGTTGGATGCAGTATGGCAGGGACAGTGAGTGTGTTTACCTGCACACTAATAATGTTGTCATTATCTTATTTCAGCAGTTACCGTTAGAGCTGCCTGCAAAGCAGAAAACAAGTAAACACTGTCAGTAAGTTTCAAAACTCAACTCATTTTGAATCCACTGTTTCTGTGATGTCACAAAAACCAGCTCATTCACATATATTTATCTCCTTAGCCTACAGTAGATTAGCTCCGCCCATTTATGTTGAGGTTCAAAGCCTTAGGTCTCAGAATCGGTAACTTTATTTGAGAAGTTTGAGAAGAAAAATTTTAGAAGAAAATAATCTTAAAAGTCTGTTTTTATAACCTAAATATGGTTTGTTTACCAAAATTTCAGTTTGTCCATTCATCATGAAATGCTCACACGATGTACAGCGCAGCCAACATTTTTGAAATGTATAAAAAAGAAAAACAAACAAAAAAATTCATAATGACAAGTTATGCAGAAACAAACTTCACAGAAGTGTGTGAACACAAATGACAACATCCAGTGAACACATTCCAAGGGCAAAGTCTTAAATGAAGATGGTCTCTGGTCTTTGTGTTTTACCAGTTATGCTGCTTTAAGAATTGTTTTAACACAAAACAAACATGAAATTGATTTTGCACAGCTCAAGTATGCAAACACAAGCTGTATGCATAAGTATGTTTTTGCATGAAGTATTTTTTTGGCATAAAAGCCATTACTTAATGAGAGCGATTTATTCGTCCAGCTTATTCTGACATCTTCCTCACCAAACAAAAATTTTCTACTGGTAAAAAGGCGACTTTATTATTTGCCCTCTGCTCAATTTTTGTAAACTTTTACAGGAAAATTCACAAAATATGAACTCGCTTGACCAGCATCAGTGGTGTTGGCATGGTGACAACCAAGGTGACAAATCGGCAGTGTCATAGCAGCTAGCCTCAAAAGGTTAGTTTGTCCACCGCTTTGAACTGAAGTGTTGAATGAGGTGTTGAAACTCTCAACATAAATCAGCAGTAGCCTGCTCAGTGTCACCGTCTGCCTGTTTTGTGAGGAGTAAAGGACGTCTCTTTGTCTCTTAAAGACATTCTGCTCGTTTGTAAATTGTTTGTCGTGTCCAGTGTGTATAGCTGTTCCCATTTTCACGTTTACAATATTTTCTTTTTTGCATTTTTAAATAAATACCAGGTTCTGTCTTGAAAAACTGTAGGCAACTGAGGGCACAGAAGCATCGCAGACCCAGAGAGTGAAATGCTTCTTACTGTATTTAGGAAGGATAGGTGACGAGGTCACTTTCTCTGCCCTTTCTTTGTAGCTTACCTTGGTTGTGAGCATTTAGTGCTCTTCTCATAACAAACTGAAGCTCCTGAAATTTCTTCGACTCACAGAATTTGCAGTCTTTGGCCTCACAGGATGTGTATAACAGTGCTGCTTTGAATTGTTGTCTGCTAAATTAGGTGAAAATAAAAATAAGGTAATACATTCAACACTTAGCATCACAGTTATTACAAGTGAAGATAAATTCATGACGTAATATGTTAATTATGTCTCACTCGTAGCTCAAAGCAGAAAAAGCACTAATTCTGTCAGGAGTATGAATTCTGAACTACTTTCAAAACTAAAAATCTGCTTGCAGAATTGTTCAGCCACTTATGACTAATACTAGGAAGAAGCACATTTTGCTGCAATAACAAGTCTATTGAGATAAGTTTGTACCAGGTTTGCACTGTTTAGAAGAGAATTCTCCCTGGCAGATTTGCTCCAGTATGTTCAGGTTGACTGGATGACACTTGTGGACAGCAATTCTCAAACAGTACCACAGATTTTTGATTGGGCTAAGATCTGGACTTTGTCATGGCCATTGTAGGATATTCACCTTTTGTTCTTCAACCACTCCTGTGTTGCTTTGACCTTGTGTTAGGGATCACTGACCTGCTGAAAGGTGAAATTTCTCTCAAGCTGTAGTTTTTTATAAGGCTGAAACAGGTCATCTTGCAGTATCTCCCTATATTTTGCACCTCCACGTGTCCTTCAATTTAAACAAAGTACCCAGCTGCTACAGAGGAAAAGCATCCCCACAACATGATCCTGCCTCCCCCATACTTCTCTGCTGGGATGGTGTATATTGAGGACTGGGCAGTGTTAGGTTTGTGCCATTTTGAATTTTGGCCAAAAAACTCAATTTTTTCTATCTGACCACAAAACCTTATCCCACATTATAGCTGGCTCACTCTTTCTGGAAAACTGCAGACGTACTTTGATGTGTTTTTTCTTCAGTAATGGCTTCTTTCTAGCCACCCTTCCACACAGGCCAGTAGCATGCAGAGCTCTTGATATTGTTGACTGGTGCACCTTCACACCAGTCTCAGCCACTGAGCTCTGTAGCTAATTTAAGGTGATTGTTGGAGTGTGTATGGCTTCCCTCGCAAGTCCTCTTCTTGCTCTGATTTGGAGAGACATCCACGTCTAGGCAGCGCCTGGGTGGTATTCAGTTTCTTTACAATTGATCCAGCAGGATTCACTGGGAAATCCAAACACAGAGATTATTTTGTAGCGTTTTTCTATCTCATGCATGCCAATAACTTTACCCTTAGAATTCTCTATGGTCTTCATTTTCACAGCTTTCCTTCAGATTCACAGTCTGACCAGTGGTACTTTTTTAGAGGAGGTAAACTTTTGCAGTGATTTGCAGGTAGAGGCCAATTGCAAGCCAACTGTGTTCGTTGGGTCAGTATCTTTCATCTATGAAAACTAGGAACTTCCACAGCACAGCATTCAGAAAACTTTCTTATCGCTGTTGTTGGAAGAAAATCTCATATCTCCATTTTTGACATTTTTCAGTTTTTGACATAATTTTTAAAAAAATACCTGTTACCCTTTACATTGTTTGTAAATTTCATGATGACTAGACAAAATGAAGCAACCCTAAATAACTTGGAAAAATGTCTGGTTCCATTGACTTACATTAAAAGCAAAATAGTTTTTTCCTTCCCCTGTAAAGTTATCATTTTGGAGAGACAAGATTTTCTTCTGACAACGGCGATACATAAAACCAAATTCCCTTCGAAAATAATTAATTTTCAGAGTCAGTCTAAAATATGACACAGCACAAAAAATCAAACTGTCACTTGTAATCCAGGTGAATCTCATGACTTTTAAGGCGGTTGAACACTTTTGCCAGATGTGTGGTATTTAACCAAAGTATTGGGGGCAAAAAAGAGCTTTTTAAACCTTTTAACTCTTACCACCTTAATAAGTTCATGACTTTGTGTGCATGATTTTTGTCATAGAATCATAAACGTGCACCAGCTACACATTTCATTACAGGGTTTAATGAGGAAGCTTTCATTTTATATGGGAGACTTAGACTGCAAAAGAGCAGGAACTGACCCCAACTTGAACCAACTGAACTTACAGTTCTAATTCAATTCCTACCTGCTCAGGAAATCACTGGAATCATTATAATAATCACAAGCAGCAATTAAATTGTCTTTTTGGTCATTTTATGTCACTCTGAAATGTCTAATTTGGCTAATTAGCTACAGTACTTGCTAATTAGCTTACCTGATTAGCCAATAAGAAACAATATGCTGCGCTCATGCGCTTGTAGGGGTGTAATTATAAAAACTTCAGTGGGTCTGTCCTTAAATTGTATTGCAGGACACTGCGTGGTTGTGCCGTGTGAAGTGCGGAATGTAGGAATATTGTTTGCTACTCCAGGAATGCAGGGTTTGTGCCAGCAGTTCTGGGGAATATTTGGAGGTGTTGAAGAGTTGTGTGCGTGTTGACTGACTTGCTCGAATAATTTCAGAATGCTGCCAGGGCCGAGGAATGCACCTGGCAGTTTGGTTGGCATTTCTAGGATTGTTGTGGGAATTGGAGCAGTTTGAGTAATACAACACAATGAAATCATTACAGCTCAATGAATTAAGTGTTTCACTGAGTACAGACTGAACTCTTACTGTTCAAGTGTTTATTCAGCTCTGCTTGTTCTCCCGTGCCATGAAGTTTGTATGGTGGTTTCAGGCCCAAGGAGCTTCAGGGTGGAAGAGAAGCGATGGAATAGGATGAAATGGATGTGGAGTAGAAGAAATATACTTCGTGTATCTGTTGGATTTCGATCTTTAGGTCTGGTATAATGTATGATGTTGGATGAAATATGGGAGAGGCAGTGAGTATTAATGCTGTCGTTGTGTCATTACAGCAGTTACATGATGATTTCAAGTAAACTTCATACTATGATAACTGATGTTAGATTAAAGCCGTTATTAAGACATTAAAACACATGGATTTCAACTCTAAAATCAACCTATTTAGCGCATGTATAGCGTTAGAGCTGCCTGCAAAGCAGAAAACAGGTAAATGTTGTTAGTAAGTTTCAAAACTCAACTCATTTTAAATCTGCTGTTTCTGTGATGTCACAAGAACCAGCTCATTCACATATATTTATCTCCCTAGCCTACAGTATTTTAGCCCCGCCCATTTACGTAAGTTTACATTTACATTTATGGCATTTGGCAGACGCTCTTATCAAGAGCGACTTACAATTTGGTCATTTTACACAGGTAGGTGAAGGTAGTGTTAGGAGTCTTGCCCAAGGACTCTTATGGGTAAAGTGTAGGGTGCTGCCCAGGTGGGGGACTGAACCCCAGTCTACAGCGTAGAAGGCAAAGGTGTTACCCACAACACTATACCAAACTACACTATATCAACCACAATACCAAGTTCTAGGGAGTGTTTTAGCTCTGAGTGCTCCTTTCGAATGAGGCACTACATAGAACAGCCAATCAGAACTGAGCTCATTCAGCATATATTTGTCTTAAACGCCCATAAACAAAACTTTCTATGGGATAAAGAAATGCTCATGCAAAAAATGAATTATGACCATTTTTGGTACATAAAACTACAATTTTATAAGTGGACCTCAGGGGAAAAAATAAAATACAAGAAAAATTTAGTTTATGGGTGCTTTAAATAATTTGAATAAACATTTGTCAGTAAACAACCCCATGTTGACTAGGAAACTGTAAAGCTTTGAATTTTACATTACGTTTATTGTTGGGCTGCAAAAGTACATTAGAGATTTTCTGCAGTTTTCAACTTGAAATTGACATAAACAAGAACACAAAACAACTTTTATCCCCCCTCTGCCTTATGTAAGGTTCTGGGAGAGCTTAGAGAGTGCTGTGACTGTGTGGGTGTGTGTGGTGAGGGGGGTCCTAGCATTGTTCTGCCATTTAGACGAAAGTCTAAGCTCAGATTAGGAAGTCTTGTGTTTGGCCTCAAGTCCCTGGAGATTAGGAGCTCAAACCGGAGTCTCCTCGACTTAAACGCTTGAACACTTCCTATCTTTCATCCTGGGATACATCACCCCAGTGACTGCTGGACCTTCACCCTGCTGAACCCAGTGAATATCTGAGTTTATTTTGTCATGCAGAAATATAGCCTGTTGCATTAGCTTAGCAGGCTAGCACAAAGTCTGTTTTCATACATGCATACGTGCTTGATTTTGCGTAAGATTCATGATCTGCTTGATTCCAGTACTTCAGAACGTTTTTGACATTTGACCCTTAAACATTGGTTGCTCTGCTATTTAAATGTGTTTAATTGCATGTTTACATAGGCTACGTTCACACAGCAGGTAAAGGTGGCCCAAATCTGATTTTCTGTTTGGCTGTTCACAATGTCTTGTGATCTATATGCTACATTAGTCTGAACAGATCAGCTCCTAAACTGACCCGCATATGCAAAAGAACAGAGCTTCACGTTGCTTTAAGTAGCTCATCCTGAGGTAAGCAATCATGACTGCCAGTGAACCCCAGTCGCTCCCAGAGGGTTCAGTTTCACCTGCGCCGTCGTCACAGGAGCCATCATGAAGCTTCACTGACTGACAGCTGTGCTCATCACACAGAATGTGTTCGAGCTCACCGTGTAAAGGCCTTGGTCATTTCTTTGGTTCGTGTCCTCGGATTCTTTAAACTTTGCTTTCAGACTTTTTCTCCTAAAGCCGCATTCGGCCATTTCTTTCAAAATCTCTTTGAACATGGAGCAGTTGTGATAGGTCTCTTCTAAATTTTTGGTGCAGAAACATCAGGCCAAATGTTTGAGATCTCAGCAGCGTGAAATAATGATGAATGTCGAGTTGGATTGACGTAAATGCTGCATGAATTTCGATCTGGGTGTTCAGACTGAGTCGCATTGCTGCAGATCAAAAAAACATTTCGGATTTCAGTACCACATATAAAAGCGTCTCAAATCGGAATTGAAAATGTCAGATTCAATGTGTTTTTTGCTTTTCACGCTGACACACAGACACATCTTTGTCACATATGAAGAAAAAGATCGGATTTGGGCCACTTTTACCTGCATTTGAGCTACGTTCACATTACAAGCCTCATTGCTCAAATCCAGTTTTTGACTCAAATCTGATCTCTCTGACACGATGGTTCACACTTGTTTTGGTTAAGTGATTCAAGTCTGTCATTAATGTGAACAAACCGGCGTCCTGAAATGACCCACATGTGCACATCCTACTCAGTAAGGTCACGTGAATGAATCACGTGCATCATCAGCAACAAACTAATGAGCAGAACGAGCTTCGCTGAGAAGATGATTAACTCTGATCAGCTCTCAGCTTCATTATAAGAGCGAGACGAAGGAAAAAAGGTGAGATGTGTTGCTTTTCCACCGTTTACAGGCTTTAACTTCTGTTCGGCGCTGCTGCACATGAATTCCGATCTGAGCGTCACATCAAGGTTGCATGGCCACGAATCGGATGCGTATCTGATCTAGGACCACATATGAAAGTGGCACATTAGGGCAAAAAATCGGTCTTCAACCTGGTAATGTGAACGTAGCCTTTGTATTGACAGGCTCACGTCTGCTTGTCCAACTTTTTCTGTTTGGTTGTAACGTCAAGACAAAACATTTGCTAAATTTCATGTGTCATTTTTCTTTCAGCAAAACAAGACTTGGTACACAATCATTCTTAATCATTAAAGGCAGATCTACTTACAAATACAAATCAACTGGAATACTTAAGTCCACACTTTCAACAGAATTTCTCCACTTCTTTCAATATATTTCAATAATTTTTGCCTATTTTAATGTTTTGTATTGTACACTTGAGACAGAACATAAGTATCAGCTTCATTGTAGCCACAAAGAGCACACATAAACACTTCTTTGGGTGCCCCCATACTTAAGAAACTCCTTTTCCGCAGGACATGATGGCGGTGTTACTGACACGTTTCGCACATGAGGTTGTTTCTACTGCTTGTCTTATAGAAGGTAAAAGGTGCTCTTTAATCTTTACTGATGTGGAAGTGCACACTCAGTAAAAATGACTAAAATCAATGAGAAACATAGGTAAGACTTTCATTACCCCACCTCCTTATGTAAAACTAATTCCGTCGGAGTAGGGGAATTAGGACTGAGAAACACTCAGAGCTTTGTGCTAGCACCCTCTTAAACGCCCCATCACTCTAGCATGCACTCACCCAGTGGAGTGAAGAAGTGTGCTGGAACACAGGAGCGTGTTAGCAGCATTCCCGACACCTAACCAGCATTCCCGATCATGATTTATTTCAGACTTGTGCTGTAATTACTCTCATGTAATGAAGGCAGCACTGCAATACAATTACCCACACACATATTCACATACCTACAATACCTGTAAACCATGTATTTATATACACTGTATGTGTAAAGTTGGGGAACACATCATCTTTTCTAATGTGAAAATTATTTGTCAATTAACCAGGGAAAAATCCAGCAACTGTTTTAATATAAAACAAAGATCCTCGGAGTCTCTTATTTTGTATGATGAGCAGATTTTACCGAAATAATGATTTGGTGATTTTCTTTCCCAAACTATTGTTAAAAGCACATATTGAACATCTTTCGCTCCAGCTGAAAGGTTTGAATGCTGATGAGTGCTGATATCACAACAAGGGCATAAAATAAGTGGAGCGTGGAATTTTTGTTTGGCATTGTTGTCACAAATATGATATTGTTTTGTATAAGTAAACCATTGTCAATGAGGCGTATGAGTGCATCATATCACATTAAAGCAGAGGTTGAAGGACAGAGAGAAGCTTATGTAATACACACTGCCATACTCAAAAGACTGGGGCGGCCTACCAAAATTCCTTCAAGTGCACAACAACGACTCATCCAGGAAGTCACAAAAGAATCCAGGCAAATGTCTGAAGAACTGCAGGCCTTAAATTAAATCAGTGTTCACGATTCCACCATTAGAAAGAGACTGGGCAGAAATGGTACCTGTAGGAGAGTTGCAAGGAGAAAAACACTGCCAACCAAGAGCAATATCAACTATTTAAGGTGGAACAAGAAAATTTGAATGAGAATCTGACTTCAGCTTTGTGACTTTTTAGCGTTTGACAGTTTCTAGTTGTGGATTAAACGTATCAGGAAACCAGCTGGAGTGATTATTAATGCAAATAAGCCTATTCATCTCCAAATTATGGATGTTTGTCTTAAATCTCTCTCTTAGCGATTTCATTAGCTAGTAGCTGGACAAGATTGTTATCTGCCTTGCTATGTGACCACCAGTCTGCGCGCTGATCTTCAAGAGTGAATTTGCAGTTCTACATTATCTCCAGCGTTTGACCATTTATTGTTAAAACTGTGTTGAACGGTCAGCAGAGCTTTATTTTACTGCATTATTTTACTTTTATCTACAAATCTAATTCTGCTGTGGAGCCACAACAGGGCAGTAAAAGAGCTGCATGTTGCCGACCCCTGACCTAGTCTAATATTACATTTTGCATGAGGATCTGGAACCATTTACTGTGACAAATATGCAAAAATAAAGGAAATCGGGGGGCAAATACTTTTTCACAGCACTGTAATTAGCGCGCTGTAGACTGTAGATTTTTTCTTCTGTAGATTCTCATTCAGAAATCGAATCTTGTGTGTCGTTCCATCCAAATATTGTGATATTGTTATGAAATCTGATGTCTGCTTTTGACCTTCGAGTCAACATCAGTTACTCCTCTAGTCTGGTGTTGGCCAGGTCTTGATGTCATGGTGTTTTAGCAACTCTCACAAAACACACACACTGGCCTCCTGACACAAACACTCTCAGACATCATTGCTTTTTCTCCTGCTGGTCGTAGCAGAAGTTCAGTCGGGTTAGAAAGGTTACAAAATAAAGTGGCACTATTTATAGAAGTGGAAGCTGCATTCCTCCTTACTGCAGTCTCTCTGCTGCGCTCGTCACACTGTGTGTGTGTGTGTGTGTGTGTGTGTGTGTGTGTGTGTGTGTGTGTGTGTTGGGGGGATTATAGAACATTCTGCGTTCCTTAGAGACAGCCACAGGACAAAGTTTTAGGAGAGGCTCCATGGAGATAGACCTGTTTGTACTTAAGTTGCATTAATAGACTTTATTAGAGGACAGGAGATTAATAGTTTCCTGTGTGTGTGTGGGACAATGAGGAAGCGACGGTTGTTATAAAGGAGACGTGATGTTCTCCTCACAGGGATGGATGTGACATGCAGGAGAGGCTGCAGTACAGTCATTAACCTACATTTGTTTTTCTTTTCCCTGCGGTCAGACCTGACTTCTCATAACTCTTCCTTTCAGAGTGTCATCCATTGTTATATTTGCAGTGCAGTGCCAGTTAATAGTATAGATACATCTGATTGAACGTACACTACGGGACTAAAAGTATGGAAGACTCAAACATCACGTCCATGTGAGCTTGTTGAACATCTAATTCCAAAGCTATGGATTGTATGGAGTTGGTCCCGTGTTTTCCACTAGATCAGGGGTCGGCAACGTACGTCTTTTTCACTGTCCTGTTGCAGCTCCACAGCAGAATTAGATTTTTAGGTAAAATAAAATAATCCTCCTTTGCAGTAAAATAAAGCTCTGCTGATTGTTTTAACGCTGTTTTAACAATAAATTGTAAATTCTGGAGTTAATGCATAACTGCTAATTCACCCTTTAACCCTGAAGATTGGCACACAGACTGGTGGTCACATAACAACACAGGAAGTTTCAAGACGAACATCGATATTTCAGAAATGAGTGGATTTATTTGCATTTATGATCACTCCACTATGTTTAATCTACAACGAGAAACTGTCAAACACTAAAAAGTCATAAAGTTGAATCCATTTCTTATTTCCATTCTACTATAAATGGTGCAGCAGTTACATTCTGGCACCTCAGGCACCATTTAAGGTGGAACAGGAAATTAGAACAAGAAGCTGAATGTAGCCTCGTGTGAACGCTCAGATCGGAATTCATGCGCTTTTTTCCACTGTGTGTGCACCATCATTCAACGTTACCATGGCAGCAGCGCCACAGCGAACAAAAGTTAAAGCCTGTAAACGGTGGAAAAGCAATACATCTCACCTTTTCCGCCTTCGTCTCGCACTGAGTAGGATTTGCGGATGCGGGTCATCTCAGGACGCCGGGTCGTTCACATTAATGACAGATTTGAATCACTCACCTAAACGAGTGTGAACCATCGTGTCAGAGAGGTCGGATTTGAGCAATGAGGCTTGTGATGCGAACGTGTCTTTGTTAATGTGTTTAAGCAATAAACATATCGTCATGGTCCAAATAAAAACAAGTATCTTCCAAATTGGTAAGTTTACAGGAGAGGGCAAAAATGCCCTTTTTAATGTAAGTCAATGTAAAGAGATTTTATTCTAAGTGATTTTGGGGCATTTCTATTGGTCCATTCATCATGAAAATTCTACACAATGTAAAGGAGAACTGCCGTGTTCAAATGCATAGAAAAATAAAAATAGACAAAAATGGAGATCCGTGTTTTTCTTTGGACAGCGACAATTTAGTAATAATACATTTATTTATAGAACAGTTTTCAGTTTCATAGAAATAAGGCCTTCTGTGAGAAGGGCTGTCCAAACCTTTAGCTGGTACTGTGTGTACTAGTTACTCACCTGCACTCAAAACCCAGATGAGCCATTTCCACCTGTCATTATATCGAGCTGACCACTATGTGAGTGTGTGTGTGTACACACCACGGCTGCTTCCACACCCTCATTTACTCAGACTTCCTCTTCAACCCCCACCAACAAATTTGACTGTTCTTAATAAACTGTTCCCTGGACCCCTACACACACACACACACACACACACACACACACACACACACGTCATGGCTTACGTAAGGCCGTAGTGCAGGTGCTGTACCGTTCACCTCTCTCTTGCTCTCATTAGTTCTCATTAGGAGTTTTCTAGTGCTTCCTGCTACACCTCACACACACTCTCACACACACAAACACACTCACACACACTGATCCACTTACCTCACGATGCTCATTTCACTGACACACACTCACACACTCTCTGATCCCCCTTTCAGAACCCATGCTCACTCTGTTACCCTCATAGTCCCTTTCTGTCTCTCACTCACTCACTCTCTGTCTGTCTGTCTGTCTCTCTTTGTCTCTTTTTCTCTTTGTCTCTTTTTCTCTCTCTGCTTCTCTCTCTGTCTGTTTCTCTCTTTCTCTCTGTTTCTCTATTTCTGTTTCTCTCTCTGTTTCTCTCACTGTCTCTCTGTTTCTCTCTATCACTGTTTCTCTCTGTTTCTCTCTATCTCTCTGTTTTTCTCTTTGTGTGTTTCTTTCTGTTTCTCTGTCTCGTTTTCTCTTTCTTTCTCAATCTCTCTTTTTGTCTATCTTTGTCTCTCTCTCTCTCCCTCTCTCTCTCTCTCTCTCTCTCTCTCTCTCTCTCTCCCTCTCTCCCTCTCTCTCTCTCTCTCTTTCTCTGTCTCTCTGGGCCAGATGTACATACAAGCTCAGCAGCAGTGTCTTAATGCAAACACATACGGTCACATTGCATCTGGATTGAATGTTTGATTAACTGTGACTGCAGCTCCTCATGTAAACTGCGAGTAGCTCCACTCACTAACTGCTCGTGAGGTGCAGAGTTTAAAAACAGTGTGACATAATGGAGCCGTCAGCAGTCTCGAGACAAAACAAAAGAAATGAAAGTTCAGTGATGAAGAGATAGTGGACGGTCTTTCCCACCAAAACATGCCGCCGGCGTGTTATTCTGCCCTGCTCAGAAAATGTCACGGCATATTTTGTCTTTTCACAAATATACATCTGATCCAGGAATCTGAAGTTACTCTGATACATACTTCTGATAAATACGTTTCACCTGGAAAAACTTTGAGCTACACAACTGGACCTTAAAACCACTGTTCTACCTTTGAGGGAACATTTACATTGTTTCAGTAAAAAATGTACCTGCCCAGAACCTTTATTTCTGACAGTGTACATAACGCAGAATGCATCCGATATGCATCTGAAACTGCCGCAAAAGGCTTAGTACATCTCGCCCTGGGAGTTAAAATAGTGTTATTATGAGGTTGTTTTATGCTTTTTTTCTAACTAACAAAGAAGACAATAAAGATGAATAACATTCAAAAATTCACTGTTTAATGAACTTTCCTGCTAATATAAAGGATAAATAAAACTCCAGTATCTTTTTCCTGTCAACATTTAACACCAAGGATGTGCAAAGTAGCAGCAGTAAAATTATAACAAAACTAAATCAGTTTTTCTTTAATCAAGTAAATAAAAAAATCATCATTTAAACAGTGCAGTCTGTGCTCTGTCTGTCTAAACTCTGCAACTAAGTTCTACAATCAAAGGTCTTTACTGAAAAGGTCAGCATCTCTCTGTGCTCTTGTGAGAGGCCTGATCTCCTCTGAGAGCATATATTCCCCGCTGAAGAGGAGATGCACTCTGAGGGAGCGGAAGGGAAAGTGGTGAATGTTTGTGGCAAACTTGTTCTCTAAACAGTTAAATTTAAGCAGTTTTGTGTAAACATTTCAACTCTAACCCTTCGTCCAGCTGCCCTGCATGTTCGCAGAGAACTACCTCCTGAAACTGTTATCGAGTGGAGCCACACGTTCGCAGAAAACAGAAAACAGAAAACTGTTTGCAGCTGTTTGGAAACGTTCTTCTACATTCGCCGAATTTGACCGCACCTGTGGCCTCGACATGAAGAGACACGATGCAATGTTTAAAACTTTATTTGGAATTCTCCGTTACGACTCCATTAACGATTAAAGAGAACAGCACTTCGGAATAGAAGATGTTAAAGCTCATAACATCAAGACGGCTTTTACCATTAGCTTTAGCTAACTAGCTCACTAGCACAGCTATAGGATGTGCTCCCACAGCCAGCTAAGGTCAGCTTCACAAATAGCACAACTGACAACATTTTTTCTGAGTTTAGCGTCAAATGCTCGCACACTTTTGAGGATTTTGTTATTTAAGGTTGCCATTGCGCTTTTGTTAACTCTCCAATATGCAGTAATGTTAAAACATTCCTAGGTAGTGTGAGAAACAAACATGATGATGTCACCAACTAATCGACTATTAAAGTAGTTGCCAACTAATTTGGTCGTCAATTTCAGTCGACTAAGTCGAATAATCGCTGCACCCCTATACCACACACACAGGCCATGAACTGCTCACTTAAGCTCATGCCTTACGTTTCATACGTAACACGCAAGCAAAATGTGTCCAGTTGTGCCTGAAAACTGCCATAAAGGGCTTAAAACATTGCTCCCTCTCTGTGAGGACTCTGTGTTTAGTGGTGTGATTTTGGGCAGTGCTAGAAGCATTCTGGAAGACTTTTACTGCGCACACACACACACACACACGCACACACACGCACACAGAGTGCAGTGCATGGGGAGCTCTGTATGCCTATGCACCTCGTCTCAAAACAAAAGGGTTGCGTGAGAGGGGAAGGTGGCAGTTTAGTGGTTATGCATACTTTGCGTGTGTGTGTGTGTATGTGTGTGTGTGCGCACACCTGGCTGTGTCTCCAGATTTGGTTCTGTGATCACCATTTCAATCTATACCACAAACCACACACACATATTCGTACCACGCTGCCTGTGTGTGTTTTGGCACTGAGTCAAATGGCCATCTCAGGCTACACACACCACTTTATTCCTTTGATGCTCTGCAAACCTTCCCGTTCCACTTCCACACTCATTTCTCTCACACGCGATCACTGATGGGGAGATATTGTCGAGAGTGAAGCTTCAGTCGGTCCTTGTTCCACAGTGCTGAATCACAGAAATGCACCCACGTTTCTCTTTATGTGCACTAATGTTCCTGCACTGCCTGTGTGGGGACGTCTCGCCTTTCAGTTCATTTTAATACTAATTAGCATGCTTTCCTTGTTGGTTTGCTGTAACATAACATATTCGTACCTCTGTTGCTAGGGTCTGCATGCATAACACTCATTTGTAATTAGCTGCACCAGTTGCCGGTTACAGTAGCCTGACGTATTAAGTTACTCAAAGTTGTGTTTTAGCGGCAGTTTGAAAAGATGCGGTGGCGCTTCACAGGTCTCGGCGGAAACCTCTTCTAGCCTTTCCCTCCTAGCACTGGTGGTATCATTTGATTGGGACAGTTCTAACTAGTGGGTGCAACAACTAAATTGGGGAGAAAATTGGAGAAAGAAAAGTGCTGTACTGTATTGTAAAGAATGTGTCCATATAATAATAACAACTGATAATTATTGTTATTGAATGATATGGAAAATATATCACACTAAGACTTTACTCATTACACCCAGCACTATTAAAGACTAGCAAGGTTAATTTGGTGGAAAATAATATCACATGTTAAGATTTGTGGTCCTTTTTAATGTAAACATTTGATAACATTTTTTGAATTCATTGTTTCTGTGATGTAATGAAAATGAATGCAGATATTGAATGCAGATGCCCAATACAGGGCATCTAATCAGGACAGATGTCATTGCTCATGGAACAAAACCTTGTATCTCCATTTTTGTCAGTTTTTTTGGAAATGCCAGCCACGTTTTACATTGTGTGACAGTTTCATGAGGACCAATAGGAATGCTCCAAAATTACTTGGAAAATAATCTTCCATTCAAAGTTTAGATTTTCCTTCTCCTGTGAAGTTACCATGTTGGAGCTACAAGGTTTTATCACGACAGCGACGCTATGTCAGTCGCTATACACAGTAGGAAAAAAGAGCCTGTTTAATCTTAGGGATAAAGAATGCTTGGAAAATTGAATAATGAATAATGTAAAAATGAATAATGACAGTTTTGGTGCAAATGTCATTAGTTGCTATGCTGTGATTATGCATCATTTGAAGCTGCCATTGAAACCCGGCGTCACCAAACCCTGAAACGAGGTGTAAAGTCTCCTCCTTCATGCAGTATTTTTTTGGCTGCCATATTTTACATTTAGCTACACAAAGTGTTGTTATTGTTCAGACTGTCGCATAACGTCCACATGATGATGTTTTGATCTGGGCCATTCGGGGTAATTTGTGGAAATTGCACGGATCCTTTATCCCATATGAACTGGCAAGTCAAATAACACGCAAATTACATTACCAGGCCTGCTCTGGTATAACTAATCCAGCTCCAATAGGGCTTTAGACTCTGCATTCAGCTTACGAAGTCCAGTATGTCATTAATTTAGTGTAGTTAAGATAGATACATCATTGTGTATCATCATTGTAACATTATATAACATACTGAAACAGCAGTGTAATGTCACTGCCTGTTATTTATGACTGAGAATAGCTCAGCATTGATTTTAAACCCTCAAACACACACACACACACACACACACACACACACACACACACGCACACACACAAACTGCCGCTCAGCTGTGTATTTGTACATTCCGGTAGCTCTACCCACTCGCAGCGTTCTTCTCTCCCTCAGGCGGGCTGTCATGCTTTGTTCATTTTCCGGAACGCTACCATTGACATCCAAATTTGCCTCTGTCCCTCCATCCCTCCTCCACCCTTACATCCTACTGAGCTCATCTCTCCTTCTGTCAGGAGCCACCAAGCGAGAGAAAAGAGGAGAGGAAGCCGAGGGGAAAGCAGCGTTCCACTCCAAACACTGACGAATCATAACAAACAGGCATCAGGCTAAATCCAAACCTGGCTATATTTGGACTAACAAAGAGTGCAGCAATAACACAGATCACTCTCTCTCTCTCTCTCTCTCTCTCTCTCTCTCTCCCTTACACTCACTCACTCTTTCAGTCTCTCTCATTCAAACTGGCTCACTGGCATGAGTTGTAATTACCATCTGTTGCCAAAGCCGTGATTGGTAAATGTTTAATATTGATAATAATATTGCAGAAAACAGTAAAGTATGTGCACATGTATGTACTCTCATATGTATCTTTCACCCATATACTGTTCCTCACTCTCATTCTCTTTCTCTCTGTCACTCACTCCCTCATTCACTTGCTCACTTATTCACTGCAATGCACTCTCCCTCACTCATTCACTTATATGCACTCTCACTCACTCGCTCGCTCAGTCTCTCACATGTTCACTCTCACTCACTCACACTCACATGCCACATGCATTCACACACTCAAGCTCGCTCTCACTCGCTTATTTATTCACTCACTCCCTCACTGACTCGTATGCTCTCTCATTCAGTCATCCTCTCTCACTCACTCACTCACTCACTCGCTATGCTCTTTCTCTCTCACTCATTCTTGCTCACTCCCTCACTTATATGCTCACTGACTCGTATGCTCTCTCACTCAGTCATCCTCTCTCACTCGCTCACGGCTGTGTTCTATCACTCTCACTCTCTCTTGCTCACTCCCTCACTTATATGCTCACTGTCTCGTATGCTCTCTCACTCAGTCATCCTCTCTCACTCGCTCACCGCTGTGTTCTTTCACTCTCACTCTCTTTTGCTCACTCCCTCACTTATATGCTCACTGACTCGTATGCTCTCTCACTCAGTCATTCTCTCTCACTCACTCACTCGCCATGCTCTTTCTCTTTCACTCAGTCATGATCACTCCCTCAACTTATATGCTCACTGACTCGTATGCCCTCTCACTGAGACATCCTCTCTCACTCAATCACTCACTCACACTCACTCACTCATTCACTCACACTGACTCACTCATTTGCTTTTACTTTCCACTCATGCTGTCACTCACACTCTCACTCATTCACTCTTCTCTCTTGTACTCATTCACTTTTATGATCTTTCACTCACTCATTCACTCTTATGCTCTCTCACTGTTTCCTCTTCTGTAATTATTTTTGTGCTTTGGGTCCCACAGTAGTCTGAGCTCTGTGTAACATTAAGGAGCATGAAGAGAGGAGAAATTAATCTAGCTACAGAGATCACGATAACAGCATACTAATGAAGAATACAGGCTGGTCCAAGCAGTCATTTAAACAGCTTTTACCTTTAGCTGATTAGTTAACGCAGCCGGTTTCAGAAACGTTAGCTTTGAGAAACTCACGTTTGTTGTCATGGCTCAGGAAACTGACAAGATAAAACACTACGAACCGTGAATCGGCCAGGGGAGTCTCCTTTCTAACCCATCAGTGAACCATGTTCTGTTTTATTTTCTTATGCATTGATCCAGTGAATCGATGGTTTGATTAAGTATGTTGTTCGACATGGTGAGATTTGATTGGCTGCTGCATTAAACTTGCTTCAAGAAGCTGAGGCACTTGCAACTGTTGTGGCTGAGTTGCAAGTGAGTTGCATGCAACTCAAGTACAATTTAGTTTTAATGAAGGGTTCAAGCAGCTGAAGTTGCATGCAGTTTCACTGTGTAAAACCAGGCTTACACACACAATCTGGCTCTCTATCTCTTACTCACTTATATGCTCTCTTTCTCTCTCTCTCGCTTTGTTGTCATTTGTTTTATATTACGCGCAGGCGTAAGAGGATTTCCACTAACTAAACTAAAGTTGTAAATAAAGTGCTTTCAGCTGCATCAAAGCGACTCCTACTCTGACCTCCTACACACGAGACTGAGGGCCATCACACCGAATTACCCGAGAATCTTTCACCCTGAGTCCAGACTTATAAATATTTATGGCAAACAGGGATTAAAGCTTTATACACTCATAAATACACATGCGTACAGACACACACCACTGCTTGGACTGGGTTTTTCCCAATAGGGAAATGTGGAGTGGGTTATATAACTGCCACACACTCACACACACACACACACACACACACACACACACTCACACACACAGAGCAGAGGGTGAAACTGTCAGCCTGCAGGGAGGGTGTAAAGAGACATGATGTTTTGGTTCATCGGAGGCACAGAGGAGACATCCAAAGCAACTCCGTCTGCACAGTGCTTAACACACTGCAGGTGGATGGCACAGAGACAGAAACACACACTGAAGGCCACTCTTCACCTCCCTGCTGTCAGCACTGAGTCTGGCATGTTGAACAACCTGTGCTGAATTTCAGGGTGTGCTACTTTAATAGCAGTGTCGACGTCCATGAGGAGCATTGGGTCAGGGTTAGGTTAAGGGTCAGCTTTAGGGTTCAGGTTATGGCCATAGGTGAGCTGGAGAACTCTAGAAATACTTTTTAACAATTTGTCAAAATGTAGATGAAGGCTACTGTGGTATTCCAGAAGCTTTCTGTCTGCTTCCTTCAAAGAAACATCACATGTATTCTACCTGTGAAGTGTGCAGTAACCCACGTATTTACAAGTAATCGCACATTTTTTCACAAGTGAACACATTTTCCTGTGATCACACATTTTTGACACGTGAAATGTGCAAAAACGTGCATTTATTCTTGTGTGAAACTGTAGTGACTTTTCTGTAAGGGTTGTTCTGACAAGGTCAAGATAAGATTTTTCACAAATTCGTGTTACAAAACTAAATCTTAACTTAGGAATTATTTCTTATCTTACACACTTTAAAATGATGGTTCTGCAAGGGTTCTTCAGTAAAGGAAATGGATCTATATAGAAACGTGAACACTCAAAGAACCCTTTGCATGATTAAAAGTTTCTTTGCACTCTAAGAGTGTTCTTCAGATTGATAGAGAATATGCTGTAGATGGTTCTAAATAGAACCCTTTTAAAAAGAGTTCTATATAGCACCAAAAAAGGGTTCTGCTATTGTTACTGCTTTGACATCGAAACAATAGAAGAAACCTTTTTGGTGCTATATAGAAGTTGGCGTCTCTACATTAGAGGCCTGGTCCCACCAGATGTCGCTGTGGAGCACTGCATGACATGATCAATAATTCAGTACAACAACTAATGTATATATTTATTAGCATTGTTGCGTGTTTATTACATATGACAGTGGAAGGGCTGTCTGATACATTCTAAATATCTTCTGTACCTGTTGTGTAAATGCCAGTAGGCTACCTATTTCCCCATGTTCAACACCCTTTCAATAATCAGTGGTGGGGCGCAATCAGGTTGGCCCCATGCTGAGAGCAGCCATTAAAAAATAATACATTTACCTACGTCCAGACGTTTAGTAACATCGTTTACGGTATGAGAGTTGCTACGCAGCTAGCCATTGTTCCTCATCAGTTGTGGTAGCCGCTCATAATAGCAAGGCAGTATAATGAGTCGAGTCGAAAACGTAATAAAAGTTAGATTTGGTACCAGCCATTAGATCAGAAATTAGAGATTAAACGTTTGGGACACACCAGCCTGAGGATTTCAGCATTATTCAGTCTGGAAAAGACAAAAACTGCTTCTTTAATCCAGAGAGGTTCAAAAGAAAAATATGGCTAACTATGAGTGTAGCTAAAAACACTCTGCTGCTTTCCTTGCCTGCCCTTGATATGCTATCAGTTGAATTCATTCATGGATTTGTGGACTTTTGGACAAGTTTGCCCAGATGAAAGATCGTCGTGCATCTTTTCTTTTCGAGCAGTGAATGTCACTGGTGGGTCGTTCTGCATTATTACAGGGCGTGTTATTCATAATGCCCAGAAAGCATGTTTCACTGCTCTGATATGTTGCTTTGGATATGTAGTTGCAGACCATGGTGATCGTACACTGATAGATAACTTTGGATTTGTAATGCGATGCTGTATAACAAGGTTTTGTGAGATCTGATGTTGTTATCATATCACTTATATTCTCCACTTCCACTGATTCCTGCACCACATTATGTTACTGTGTGAATTTGTGAATTCACTGGTGGAGTGTGTTTGTGTTTGGATCAGGTTCGTGTGTAGTTTTGCTGATGAGTCGGCTGCTGCCCCTACAGTTTATTGTGCCCCACCAGGCTTTCTCTGCCAGAGACGCCACTGGTGTTTAGATAAGGTGACCATACTTCCTGTTTTTCCAGGATATGTCCTGTTTTTAGGACCTAAAATGTGCCCAGCCAGGATTTCTAAATGGGCTAAAATATCCAGGATTTGGCTTTGCTTGTATTTTGACATTTGCTGTTTACAGTCTGCCCTGTGCAGCCCTGCTGCCCCGAGTGTCCTCCCAAAACCACAACAGGGTCAAACTAATGTATTTATACAGCCTCTCTCTCTCTGAGAGCAGGTCTGCCCTATTTCTGGTCTTTTTTTCTCTGTTATGTTGTTATATAAGACTGCTCTGGTGGTGAGCAGGTGAATGCCTGTTGGAACGTGAGCTCTCTGTCCTGCTTCTCAGGTGCCTGTTTGTTTGGATCTGTCTCCAACATGGCCACCCACCTCATTACCCAGTAAACCTTGCATTCCACAGCTGAGGCTCAGGACCAGGTGCCAGCCATGCCCACCCAAATCACCAATGGCAACCGCAAACTGGCATTCCAGAATTTAATTCCCTGCAAATTTTTCTGTCCATCCATCCCTTCGTCCCGCTGACTCCTGGTTGTAATGGAAAACTTTGCTCTCTCTCTGTTTGTGCTTCTCTGACCGTCTCTCTCTCTCTTTATTTCTCTCTGTCTCTCTATCTCTCTCACTACCTCTCTCTCACTCTCTCTCTATTTCTCTCTCTCTCTCTCGCTCTCTTTCTTTTTTCTTTCACTATCTCTCTTTTTCCCTCACTCCCACACCCTCTCATTCTCATTTTTGTCTCTCTCTCTCTCTATATCTCTCTTGCTCTATTTTTCTCACTCTCTCTCTGCATCTCTCTGTCACTCCCTTTGTCTCTCTCTCTCTCGCTTGCTTTCTCTCTTGCACTTTATTTCTCACTTCCTCTCTCTTTCTTTCTTTCTCTCTCTTTTGCTCTTTCTCCCTCTCTCCCCTCCTCTTTCTCACTTTCATATGTGTATTTCTCTCTTTGGGACTCTCTCTTTCTCTCTCTCTGTCTCTCTCTCTCTCTCTCTTTCTCTCCCTCTCTCTGCTTGTTAAGCTCCTGTTTCCTGGCCTGTCAATTGAGTAGTGGGAGCGCATTAAGTATTGATTAAAGGAGGAGACATTCTCTTTCATTCAGTAGATCTTTTGTCCTCCTCTGTCTTTCACCAGGAACATTGAGTCTGATGTACCACACAGTCAGTTGCCTAATGACACACACTGCCTGTCACACAGATCACGTCTGGCCGTGTGTTTGTACACGTATCTGCACCCCTGAGTTTGACCGTGCATACGTGTGTGTAAGTGTGTGTCCACGTGCACGTCTCTGGATTCTTTTTGGAGTTTTTTGGAGTGATTATGTTTGCTGTCTATGTAGGAAACTCTTGAAACAGCCAGTCAGGACTTATGATTAATAAACCAACATTTGGTTTTGCCTTTCTCTGTTCACTATTGTTTGAAAGCAAAGGTACAGAGGGCAGGATTGAGCACTGTGAATGCTGTGTGTCCCTTGGGTGGCTGGAGAGGATCCTCTGCACTCTGTTACATAACCAATACATAGTCATCAGCAAGAGATGCAATTAGATGTTATATTCCCAAAAGTATCCAGACGCCTCTTCTAAGTGAAATCAGCAGTGGATCTGGGTTCTCTGGAGTGATGGAGCTCCATCCAGTACCTTTGGGATCAGCTGGAGTTTGTGATTCTGAACTGATCGTCCAACATCAGTACCTCATCTTACTTATGCTCTTGTGGCTGAATGCAGTCAAATCCGCACAGCAATGTTTCAACGTCTAGTATATATTGCAGCTTAGCGCGGCTGGACGGTGTACACTTGTAGAAAATTGAAAGTGATAAAACCAATCCATTTTAGGTAAGATATGCTAGGCTAAGATTACAGTACTACATATTAGTGATAGAGAGTTTCCACACTCTTCATTTGTAGGATGTGTGTGATATGATACATTATATTAAGTTTATAGACACCTGCTCATCCAGTGTTTCCTCTGAAATCAAGGGTATGAATAGGGAGTTTGTCCTCCTTTAGCTGCAGTAATATGCAGTAACTCTTGATAAAGATGGTTCTTTAAGGGTTCTTCAGTAAAGACAATGGCTCTGTATAGAACCATGAACACTCAAAGATCCATTAAAGGGTTTTTTGTATTGTGAAATGGTTCTTCAGATTGACAGAGGGAGGATGTGCTGTGTATGTTTCTATATAAAATCTTTTTGAAAATGGTTCTAAATAGCAAAGCTTGGCATCGTAACAGTGCCCCTCTAGCTGGCATTGGTCATGGTGACCTTAGGTTCATCTGTGGCCACTCCAGACCTTTCTATTCTATTGGCGATGTTTTTCTATGGAGATTACACAGGTTGTGTTTGTGCGCGATTGAATGCCTGTGTCTTCAGTCGGTGCACTTTAATGTAGCTGAATTCACTAATTAGAAGGGGAGTCCACATACTTTTACAAATGTACATTCTGAACCTACACCTTATTTCAAAACTGCCTGTAACAAAAACATGTAATGATCTTTTGAATATTGCTGTTGGATCAAAGCCTCCTATCTCCAGAATGGTAACTTGACAGGAGAAAGAAAAAACATACTTTACTTTTAATGTAGTTCAATGGAACCGGACTTTTTTCCAAGTCATTTTGGGTCGTTTCTTTTAGTCCATTCATCATGAAATTTACACGCAGTAAAAAGTGTAACAGGTATTTTCAAATTATGTCAAAAACTAAAAAACGTCAAAAATGGAGATACGAGGTTTTCTTCTGACAATAGTGGTAAACTACTTTTGTATTTCAAGTCACTCTAGTATGAGCGAAGTTCTTCTTTTTCTTAGCTTTTTAACACTGCTACCTGTGTAGCAGCCACACACATACATTTTACGTGTAGTTTAACTGCATTTTGATACAGTAAATACATTAGAGATATTACGCAGCCGTTTAACCGCTTTCCACTTTAAAATAGTCCCATGCTGCGGATTTTCAAACTGCTTCTTAACTTCTGAAAACGTGCCTCGCTGCTGAGAATAATGAGTGTTTATATCACCTCAACTAAAATATGCATTGGCCAGCTGTGATACAGATCTTTTCAAATGTCGTATGAATATATATGTATATAAATGTAAATGTAACAGGAATATGAGGACGATTAGGCCAAAAGATCATCATATCCTCTGTTTGTGTGTATAGGAGTGTCCAGTCTGGAGGAGCTGACGATGGAGCGTGCACACACAGCATTGGGACGTGTGTTTGAGACGTTGAGGGGGATAGGCCACGCTCGGGATCACTTGAAGCAGCTCCGCTCAGTCTACAGTGCTGGAGATGGTGTACACCAGGTCAGTGCCACTACAACACTTACACAGGTCATCACACCACCAACTGTTACCAGAGTTCTTCTAGGAAAGTCTGTTCACTCCGTGGCCATCTTGGCAACATTGCTGAGCAGTTATTTCCAACCATTCAAGACCAAACTACTGTCTCTTTGAATGGAGAGAGACCAAAAAAATGTGACAATCCTCTCAGATAGGTTGTAGTGTGTGGCTCAAATAACGCACAAAAAACACATTTTTCAGGTTGTTAGGGCTACTGGGCTTGTGCTCTGCAACAAAAGGGGAGGTTATTTCCGCTGGCAGCTTTACCGGTAAGCTGGTTCGCTCTTTTTATTGAAGGGCAGGACTTTGTTTGTAAACAGACACCATGGTGAGCGTTACCATCTTTCCCATTCTTATTTCAACCAGTGACCAGTCTCCTCCTTCATATTCATTAAATTACTTTACAACAAGTGGCTAATTAAGATGAAGATTAAGTGACCCCTGTTAGTCCCACAACAGGGAAGTTTCACCTCCGCAATCTAACCCATCCGTGCAGTGAGACACCACATACACACTAGTGAAGACACACACTAGGGGGCAGTGAGCACACTTGCCCAGAGCAGTGGGCAGCCCTATCCCCGTGCCCGGGGAGCAGTTGGGGGTTAGGTGTCTTGCTCAGGGGCACCTCAGTCACGTACTGTCGGCTCAGGGGATCGAACTGGCTGGTTCCCTAACCTCCAGCCCATGACTGCCCCAATTCAGCTTCTGAACTGAGTGACCTGGGCTTATATGTATGCATACAGTACAATAGCAGTCAAAAGTTTAGACACACCTACTCATAGAAACTATTTGCTTATTTTAATTGTTTTCCACATTTTTAAAATAGATGGGAAGATATCAAAACTGTGAAATAACACACAAGCACACCAGAGTCTGGTGCAGCTGCAACATGCAGAGCATCTAACTTTTACAAAACTTTCACATTGGACATAAAACAGGCACACTGAGGTGCGTACACACCGACCAATCAGAATACAGCTGACAAAATCCTGGTAGACGTGGCTAATTTAGCGTGCAGTAGATATCAGACTGAATGTACCTCTGTCAGCTCTGCGTCAGAGGCCGAGACTACATATGCTAAGATCTTTGCTGACTACTGAAAACTACTTATTGACAGGACATTTAAACAAGGCGACATGAATTCTCTGACCAGTCACGGCTGTTTCTGCATTTTCCAGAATAAAAAAGTAGTCTGCCCAGTGTCACCATTTGCCCGTTATGTAAGGAGCAAAGGACGTCTTTTTGCACTTGAACACATTCTGCCCATCCATTCAGTTTTTCTCTGCAGCAAAAACAACATGAGGAAAAAACTGCATTGTGTCTGGTTTGTGTAGTTTTGATGCAAAATAATGGCCAAACATTTCACATTTTCATGTCGTTTATTTGTGTCGCGTTTCCTGTGTAAAAACCTTTAGGCTGAGGTGTTTGATATGTATTATTCTGTTTCACTGGTATCTGTAATTAATTATGTTCAAACAGTGATGCTGATTATGCAGTGTAGCCTGATGCCTCTCAAAACATACTCAGTCAGCTTCAACAAACATCTTCGTCACATTCTTTGTTTCGGTTTTCTGTCTCAGCTGAAGTCACTGTGTCTCACACACATTCACACAAACACAATCTCTCTCTCTCTCTCTCTCTCTCTCTCTCTATCTCTCTCTGTCTCTCTCCCTTTCAGCTGCACAGAGATGTGCCAGGCCTTTGTTTGTGCGTCACAACTGATAACTGCATTGTGTGTGTGAGGAACTGTACCTACCCAGCTCCTTGTTCCTATGTGTACGTGCAACTGTGTGTCAAAGAGAGAGGGAGAGAGAGAGAGAGAGAGAGAGAGAGAGAGAGAGAGAGAGCAGCAGTTATATAAACTAATATCTCGCTGTACCTGTGAATTGCTCCTGCTTTTCTTCTTCAGCAAAGAAGCAGCCAAAAGGAAGGAAACAGGAATTGGAAAAGAGAGAGAAAGAATTGGGGGGGAAGAGATAGTGAAGAGAGAAAAGGGAAGAGAGAGTACAGAGTGAGAGAGATGCACTCATATGGGAAATTTTTATATAACTCTCTTTTATATAAAACAAATAAAACAAAATTGTCTGCTGGTAACAGAATGGTTCTGATATCGTTGTGCATCTCTAGTATTTGTTGTTGTTGTCGTTTCTTTGTTGATGTTGTTACTGTTATTGTTGATATTATGCTTTGTCAATATTGTATTTGATCCAATCATGTCAATAAAGATATCTTGATTGATTGATTGATTGATTGATTGATGGAGAAGAGAGATAAAGATAGAAAAGGTTAGAAGACAGACAGGGAGGGAGAGAGAGACTGAAAAATTAATAATTAAAGAGGAGGAAAAACGAGTAAAAAGAAAGAAAGAAAGGAAGAAAGAATGAAGACAGAGTGAGAAAGTATAAGCGAGAGAGAGACAAAAAGACAAGAAAATAGAGAAGGTAAAAGAGAAAAGAGAGGACAAGAAAAGAGAAAAGGAAAGAGAGAGAGAGAAGAGAGAGAACACAGACAGGAAGGGTGAGAGAGAGAATGAAAAATTCATAATTGAAGAGAAAAGAAAGAGAGAGACAATAAAAAGAAAGAAAGAAAGAAAGAAGACAGAGAGAGACAGAGAAGACAGAAAGAAAGAAAGAAAGGGAGAAAAGTAAAGAGCGAGAGAGAGAGGGAGGAAGAAAGTGTGTAAAAATCGTGTCCTTTATTAATTTTAGGGGACTAAACTGAGCGAAAGTTTCCTGAATGACAGCATAAAGACGAAATGTTTCTGATCCAGTAGAGAGAAAGTTTCAGCTCCTCTGATCTTCTGGGAGGCTCTCATTAGCTGTTTAACCTCTGACCCCTGTGAAACTGACAGAGTGAGAAAATGTAAAATTGACGGTGGAAAAATTTTGACACTGGAAAAAAACGTTTAAGGGAGTGTGGAAAAAATGAAAGCCGTAGCAAGGAATGTCAGCTCTATCAGTGGCCTTTGTTCTCTCTCTGTGTGTGTGTGTGTGTGTGTGTGTGTGTGCGTGTGTGTGTGTGTGTGTGTGTGTGTGTGCACATCCATGACCGAGAGAGGAAAAGTCTGAACTGCTTTGATGACATTCTCATCTGTTCAAATGTTTCTCTTAGTTTTGAGTGAACATCCAAACTGTGCTGCAGAATTGGTCGTGTTTACTGTGTGGCGGTGTGTGAATGTGGAAGCTGCCCACTGATTTCAAAGCTTACAGTCTTTACCTGCAATTAATCCACTTATATGTTGTACGCAAGTTGTACGTGTACAAATCTGGGCATTGATTTGCCAGTTTGACTCGGTTTGATTAGATGAAGCTACGTATTTTGAAACTCAAACCAAAGAAACACAGCCCCTCCACAGCCGTGCCCCCAAAAGACACGTTACATGCTTAGTTGTAGCCGATTGTCTGTTCATTTGAAATTGATCGTCACAAATGATGCCAGGAGGGGAGGCTGATGCATCTGATTAACGACTAACCTTAGCTAACACAACACTTAGCGAGCTAACGTTAGTTTGTTGGACTGAGTGAGTCCCTCAGAGTTGTGACTAGTCTTGACTGGCGGAAAAGCCATTTCGTCTAAATGGGGAAAGAACATGTGAATGCGACAAAGGAATTAGCTTCCGGTAGAGATTCATTTAGCTTTTCGGCCGGGTTCATCTAAATGAACTTTGACCCCATGAATTTGTGAATCTCGTGAAGGCTGAGCCAGTAGAAAACAAGACAGTAAACTGTGGTGTTTTCTTCTGAAATAACAAATGGAGGAAATACTCCTCAGTCAAGATAATGGCGCTTGTGGCTCGCAGATGTGAAAAATAAATTGTGCTGCTAGCATTAAACGCTGAAACACAACCAACATTAGCTGTTCACTAAATTTTAGCTTTCCTGCTAAACCCTATCACATCAGGGCCGCCCATAATTGCCAAAATTTCCAACCTCCAGGCTCCTCCACTCCACCATTTAGCTTTGTGCTAAATAATTGCCTTTATCCTAAACAGTACTTGTATAGCATGTATATAGACCAAGGTCTGCATCACTCTTCAAGCTCTAGATGACTGTTTGGCAGAGTTAGGGCTTTGGCTTTCTTGCGAAACAAAATGCGAAACAAAATGCGCCAAAGGCGCCTTCGCGAGCTTACAATCTCACATAAGTTTTGCAATTTTTTGTTGCCTCTCGTGGTGCTCCACTCCAACAGGTGACGCTATGACATTTTATGATAAGTTCCATGACTAGTGGAAAACAATTCTATCACAGTTCTAACTATGGCGACGTTTGAGTTCGGAATACCGCCACCATTTAAGGTGGAATGGGAAAATTAGAACAAGAAGCTGGTGAGTAGAAAGCCAACTTCAGCCTCGTCCTCTTGTGAACCTAAATATAGAATAACCTGTGTGTTTTGGTGCTTAGTACACTTAGCATCTTACATTGAGGAGATATTCATTGTTTATTTAACAAATGCGCGTTTCACAGTGAAATATTGGTGTGTCTGCAAAAGCACTTAGCCTGCTTCTTGCAAAACGAAGCTCTGCAAAGTCGTCCATCTTTGTTTTGTTACAGACCAGTCACAGGCCTTGTTGCGTAGCATCTTCGTCTGCAGAGTTTGTCAAGCTGCCATGTGCACAACATGGTGAACGAAGCCTCCACGCAACGTCTGCAGTTGTTCATTTTCTCTGAAATTACGTCATATTGTTTACTGAAGCCGGGCAAAAGTCTGCCGAGGCCTTAAGCCATCATAAGCAATGGCACAAATGCCAATTTCTCTACCGTTACCTGCTTGTCTGAACCCCCCATCATGTGCAGTGATACACCTTATTGTCCTGATTGATTGGATGTTGGAGTTCACCTCATTTGTTTTTTCTTCTGTTTACAGAGCTCATAGTAGCCACAGAGACTGGAATTTTTTTTGTTGAACGTATATTTTATTGACAGCTACTGGATTTTTGGTAAATATTACAAAATGCTCTGTCTGAAAAATCATCTCACTTTTAAGAATGTTACAGGTTCAGTAACTTAGTCAGAATTGTGTTTCTTATCAGTGCGTGAAATGATTTCTAACGACTGACAGCATCCAGTATGAACCAGACTTTCATAAATAAACATCCAGTAAAAAACAAAATGCATGCTTTGAAATTCATTTTTTTTTTGCCTTGTTATATGTTAATAAAGAAGTTAGCTGTGCTGAGTTGTAATGCCAGACATCGGTGTGTGAACTCATTCCTAGTGACTGAAATGCAGGTCCAGCGTCTCTGTAGCCTGGGGGGTAAATTGCTGTTTCATGTAGATGTTGCCTCAAAATGCAATTTGACTCTAAAAAGCCAAGTCAGCTTTTTTTTTCTCATGAATCACACTGTCTTTTTGTGTAAGAGAGAAGAGAGCGCAGGATGGTAAACAGATGTGTTATGTTTGAGAGGTTGGGAACATAGCGTGACTTTGGCTCCACACACACACAGATGAGGAATGTACTCTAGGGAATGCTGTCACCTTCCTCCTTTTTTTCAGGGCTCATTTTCACCAGGCCATGTAGTGTGTAGAGCAGACAAGAGTGATGGCATCTAGTGTGATAGTTGGTCTAATGATGATTGATTTTGATGCAGTGGTTTGAGGAGACTGGAGACAGATTTGACCCATAAAGTTCAGTTTTTATAATTAGTCTACAAAGAGTCAGTATAATCAGATTAATACACAGTAGGGCTGCCTAGTATGGATAAAATGCTAATATTGTTTTTTTTCATATATATTTCAATTGTAATAATAATACAATCATATGTAAAAGTTTGAACAGCCCCAGTCAGATTACAGATTGTTGTTTTGTTGATTTTCTAAGTGAAAATAAGGGAACAAACGTAACACACAAAATATAATTTTTTTGCATACAACCGTAACACCTTTTTATCTTTTGGTTTACTTAACTTTGGTAATAATAGTGTTGATGTAACATATTTTATTCATGCACAAATGATACGTGATGATACAGTGGTACACATTTGACTCAGTGCATTAAATGCAAATTCAGTACATCACTTTTTTTCGATGTATATTACAAATGCATCAGTGAATTAAATGTAAAATGGTTAAAGATCTATTTTGGTGGATTATATGAATACTTTTTCACCAAAACACTCACAGAAACACTCATCTAGTGCTGTGATTGGTCACAGCACGCAGTAAAAACCATTGTGATTGGTCAAAAAGCTCAATCGCATATCATATCAGCATTGCAAAAGCCAACATTATAAAACAATTAACAAACATTGTGCTGTCCTGCATTAGTACACTGTCTTCAAATGCTCACATAAACACATGCATGCACACACGCTCATCCGACCATGTGAGTTAATCAAGAATCGATGGCTGGTGTCTGTTATCGGCAGGAATTTTGGAGACCCAACTTCGAACGGAGCAGCAGGACAGAATTCTGGGAAATCACATCGCTATAGTCTGCTGTCCTCACTACCCATAACCCTCTTCTCCTTTTTTCAAATTTCAACTCCTCCAAAGTTTTTATCTAGAGTGACTCATTTGCTCCAAACAGCTGTTTTTAGATTCTGAGAGTCTGATTGTGTTCTTTCATAACTGGAGCTTATCTGCATATTTTCTAAACAGTGTGTGCTAAACTGAACTGTGGGGCTGTAAATCCCTGTGAGCTCTGTGTTTAGATGTATCATGTGCAGTTTGTCTGTCTTAGAAATATACACCGGTCACTTTATTAGAAACACCTACGTCGTGCTGGTGTACAGAGACTGTAACTCATGTTGATGCATACTTTTTTTTGAGTATCTTCTAGTCCTTCAACAATGGTCTGTTTCTGACCACAGAGCCCCTCTTGGCTGGATATTTTTAGTACTGGACAACTCTAAACCTAGCAGCGACACTGACAGGTGAAAAACTCCAGCTATGACAGTGTGTAAAATCTCTACACGCTACCATGCCCTTACTACATCAGTGTCACTGCTGTGGAGATGATAATAATATGCTGTCAGAAAGAAACTGACCAATGATGAATGGAGTAGAGTGTGGTGGACAAATTGTGTATGATAAAGATACAAGCTACAGTGTGTAATTGCACACTTGTATAGTGAACCTATTAAGGTATTAGGTAGTTGTAGATGAGGAGGATAGTGGCCTTAACTTATACTCAAGTATCAGTGAAATAATAAAGCAATAAGTCACGAGAGGCGATGGGTCACTGCGATTTTATCACAGGAGGGTGTTCTTAGTTCTAAAACTCCCTTCCCTGTGAAAAAAACCACGATAACACACGGCCTCAAGTGGCTTATTGCTTTTATAAAATGGCAGCCAGCATGAAATATGATAAAATACACAGAGTTATTATTATAAATAATATGTAATAATCATAAGGTATTATATAATAATCAACATAAATATGTATTCCACCAAGACATGTAGTTCCTTTAGCATACAGTATCGTTGCCACGCAACCATGGGCCGCTGCATGAGGAGAACGTTCTGTCGCCCGTCGCTGTATATTGCGGTCATTTCATGAATTGTTATCTTTTTGTCATATAACAATGAGCGTATGATATCACAGCACTGTTCAATGCAAAAACGTTTGCTTTATAAGTACTTTTTGTGTCACCAAATTACCACCGTGAGTCTTATTTAGCACCAATTCAGCGGTGCCCCTCTTCTCATGCTGGGGCTGAATCTCGAACAGCTCCCTGTTCCCTACATAGTGCACTACGTAGAAATTTAAATATCCTGCAGCCCAACAGAGCAAAATACAGCTAAGTAATAGTCATTTGGGACTCAGACACATCCACACTCAGTAAATGATGCACTGTTTGGCTGTCGAAGCTAGAATTTCTAAACTTTCATATCTAGCACACTATTTAGGAGTACGGAGCTGTTTGGGATTCAGCCTGGATTTGATTCGACTTCTGACTGAAACACAAAGATTTGAAGCGTGTAAGTCATTGAAGTGACATTTTCTAGACTTTCATACTGCAGTTTTACAGTTAATCACACCGTAAGTACTTCAATTCAAGCCTGTGATATTAATGATGGAGTTGTTTAGGCTGTTTGCTATCTTTTAGCCTGTTAGCTAACTGACCAGCCTAGGTCTAGTTAAGAACTTAAGTCTCCAGCCCCTCAGTTTGAACCAAAAAAGTGTTCATACTTCATAAATGTACTCGGTGGTCCATGTGAGCAGCATTAGATTATTCATTGACAGCACAAGGGTTTTTCCGGCTATATATCGTGGATTTTACAACAGCTTTGAACGCGGCTCAGCCAATCAGATTGTAGGACTGGAACTTTTACAGCTGCTTAAGCAGGAGTACAAAAGTACAAGATTTAAAAATCATTAATAGAACTGCAGCAGAACTCTTTAGTACATCTAGCATATATATAGTCACTGTCGGAACAAAAGCTTATATCTCCAAAATGTTACCTTGAATGAGAATGAAAATCGGTCTCAACGTCTAATGTAGGTTAATGTAATCAAAATTTCTTTATAAGTAATTTTGGACCTTTTCTGGTCCATGCATCATGAAATTTTGACACAATATAAAGAGCAGCTTGGCATATTTAAACAATGTAGTGAGTTTTAAATAATGTATCGTTGCTGTGAGTTTTGTTTCCACAGTGATGATATGTCAGTATAGAGACTGAAGATCGCTAGACACTCATCTTTCCTTTTTGATGTGCCCTTGGTCTAAAATAAGATTTGATATATCTCTACAGTCAGCTTTGTGACAAGCACACAGCAGTCACCAACGTATGATGAATTTCAACAGAAAAATGAGCAGTAAAATGTTAAAAGTAGATTACTTTGCTCAGAAATTACTCAGCTTGAGTATAAATAAAATTATTATCTATTAAGAACTCCCTGGAGTCTTTGTGTACATAACTGAGAAAATATAACTAGTTACTACCAACCTCTATGTATTTTATCATTTATATTATAATTATTGATTTCAGTCTCAGAATTCAAGACTTATTATTGGATCTGTTGTCTTTAAGCAGCCTAGAAACTGCATCAGCAGATCAGAAATAAATCAGGATCGCTAGTGAGTCTAAAGTTGTGCAGAAACTGAAAAGTGTATCACAGTTACCTGAAGTGTTTTTGTAAAGGAGGAATTCATGGACATTGAGTACGCAATTTTTCACCTCCCTCAGAAGCTTAACTGCTTAACTCAGACCACATTTTTTCTCAGCATCACTCTTCATGCACTTGAGCTCCCTCCAGACTGTCACACTGACGATTACTCTCGTCCTTGCTCTAGATTGGTCATAACGTTTTCAATGTCTGTTCTTCCTTTTGTCTTTTGGTTTCTTCTGGCTTGAGGCTTTAATACTGAGCATATACTCTCAGAAATAAAGGTAGTAAACTGTCACCTCTTGTCACTGGGGTGGAACCATCAAGGGTACATCTCAGTACCTTTAGTTAGGAAACATAATTGTACCATAATCTACAGAAATTATATTTTATATTTTTAAGTTGTACTGACTCCACACACCCCGTCTCGTCTCCAGGTTTTTTATTTTATTGTTCTGTTTTAAGACTTGAGGTTAAGATACAAATATGTACTTTTCACTTATTAACTCGTTTAAGTTTCACAATTGGACCTTAAAACCACTGTTGTACCTTTGAGGGAACATTTACATTGTTTGTACCTCGATGAACAAGAAATGTACCTGCACAGAACCTTTATTTCTGACCGTGTAGAGCGCCAGGCCAACAGTTGTGTGCTTATGTTATCATGTACAGCACAGCGCATGGGTGTTTGGAAGAGTCTGATTGGTCCAATTCAACTACAAGCAGTTCACAAGCTCTATGTTATAACTTCAAATTTCCCCACTTAAAACAACATTGTTGACAATGTAGGTTATAGTAAAAATTGCAGCTCTTGAGATTTGAAAATTGCACTCAAATTGCAATTTCAAAATAAAAGTGATTAATCTTTCTGCCCTAGTGGAACAGTGGAAATCTGTTCTCTGCACTGATGGAGCTCCATCCAATAGCTTTGGGATGAGTTGGAGTGCAGTTTGTGATCATCCAACATCAGTACCTGACCTCACTAATGCTCTCCTCACAGCAGTGTTTAACATCTGCTATCCTAGGATTTCAGTTCCATGATTCTGTTGTGGCCATCATATTTGGGATCGAATTTCTGGCTTCGCTGCTCCAGGTGAAAGAGGTGAAAGATGCCTAAAATTACTCTCCTTACTTTGGAAGAGAAAAAATATCACCTTGACAAAGTCGATGAAATAGGCTGCGATCCTTATACAGTTCCCCCGAACTCCTGGTCCCACTTAAACTGGCGGAAAGCTACCAAATTAGTGTTTTCCTGTTATTTATATTTATCTCAAACACAACTCCTCTCCCTATTCTGGAGAGTCTCTCAAAGCTTTTAAAAGCACAGAAGCCCACCGGCTCTTCACGTCAGGGTGGGCAAAGGATCTCATGGTGTTGCATAAAGAGGAGAAAAAGCTCTTTGTCATCATAGGAGAGTAACGACATCAGCTAATTAACACAGATGTGAACAATGCTAGCCTTTAGGAACTTTTGCTAATGTTAACAGCTGAGAGATAAACAGTCGCCCCCTAACGGAGCTGCAAACAGCCGGTATAACTTTACTGATCTGTTTCTGGAGATTTAAATGTCGTTTGAATGGAGAAACAGAAACGTTAAATATCAGACTGAACGTCGTGGGTCAAAAAACTACGTCGTGTTTCGACAGACATGATTTTGTAAGTTTGCTAGTGCAGTTAGTGCAGAGTTCAGCTCCAGTCCTGCAACCCCTGCACTGCATAACTGTGGTTTCCCTGGTTAAAACACCTGATATTATTAGCTAATTAGTCCCTGTTTGAGCTGAACGAGGTGTGAACAGCAGAGAGAAACACTAAACTGTACAGTGCAGGGGCTCCAGGCCTGGAGTCTTAAACACTGAATTAAAGGTCTGTGTGTCTCTCGTCATTCTCAGCTTCTGTCGCGTCTTGCAGGTGAATCATTCACAAAGCACAGCAAATTGAAGACATTGTGCTCCGCAGTCACTCACTGATTTGGTCCTCAAGATGGCGGTGACTATACAGTGTGATGTCACACGAAACACGAGAATAAAGCCTTCCCAGAAGACCATTACTGCAGCAAAGAGGAGGCAAACTGTTAATATTATTAACACATGCCCTTGATTTCAGAAGAGGCGTTGGACGAGCGGGTGTCTTCGCATGTTTAGTGCTCAAAAATGGAAACAGTATGTACAAATTCTGACGCATTCTCTAAATAATTAATCTAAATATTTTCATCTCCCCTAAACTGGTTTCAAATCCACAGTACTGGAGTATAAAATGGCAAAAATGTCCAGCTATGTAAATTATATTTCATTACTTTTGTCTAAACCCAGATGTTGCTGTGGTCTGGTTCTGAGACTGATACCTTAAAAAGATACAACCACAACTAACAAAGAAACTACAGCCAGCATCTACCACAACCGCAGTGAGGAGATAAAAGATATGACAAAGAAGGCATTCCAGATGAAGTGTCTGTAGATAGGCTGTGCATTAAGCATCAGCGAATGTTAAATTGATTTGAGATCACTTCTGGCTCTCGCTGTTGAGCCTAAACATGTTCACAATATTGATCAGATGCTGGAAACGTAAATGAATCACAGTTACCTTGAAGAGTTTGCACTGAAAAGGAGGAATGCATGGAGAGTGAGTAGGCAAATTTTTACCTCCCTCACAAGCTTTGCTTGCCAGAGGTGTTTTCAGCGTGATGAACACCTGGACATGTTGGTGCAGCTTGGTGTGCTTATTCATGTTGTCTGTATTTTATTAAACACGCAGTAGGTGTGTCACCACGACCTGGAAGAGCATGTTGTTGTTATTCTTTTCTTCTTAGTTATTTGTAGAGAAACATTAATGTGCCCTGCGTCAGTATTGACAGCATTCGTAGGTGTTTTCGTAAAGCTGCATTATATGACTAAAGATGACCTTTCGCAGTGTTATTGAACGTGTGGGTTTTTTTCCATTGAGGGTTTAATTTGTTTTTGTTGTTTCGAGTTCTGTATGTGTGGGGGTGTTCTGTGTTAGCATGATGATGTTTTTATGTTTTTTCATCTGAGGTAATAGCTGATAATTGCTCATTGAAATCAGAGTATTGATCAGGTACATATCTGTGGTTTATGTCCTCCTATGTCCATTCACAAGTGTGGGTGGGCTTCTGTGATAGTAGATGAGGTTCTTGAACTACTTTGGCTTCGACTGAGGCTGATAGTTGCGTGGAAGCTATGACGGACACTGTCAGTCCACACAGTCAGTGATGAATATCCGCTGAGTATAGAGGCGTGTGAGGGCAAAGTGGGTGGTGGGTTGGTGTGTGGTTGACTCACATCAGCTTCAAGTAGAGGCATAAGGTCTTCATGCAGGATCAGCAGGATGGAGTTTTTTAAAGCAGGTAGGTGGGAGTCATAAGTCAGTCTGCCAGTTTGAGAAATAGTTTAGCCAAAGGCATTGATTTCAGTTATAGCTGATGGGCGATTCCTGCATAACCCTGATCCCATTTACGAGAAGGAGGGTGTCAGGCGGTGTGGGTGTGTAAGGTGGAGCAGGTCTGATCATGTTGAATCGCACTTAGAGCACCCATTAAACGCCACTTTGCATTACATATTTAATAGGTCTGTGTTTTTATTAACCTAAATACAGACCATTTGAACTTTTAAGTATATTGGGATGCATCAATAGCATTATTTTAGGCCAAGTACAAGTACACATTCTTTAGTACTTTCCGATAGAGAGTCAGATACTATACTGAGTAACCGGTAACACTGTATTTGGAGTGGTGCTTTGTAGATGATTAATAAACTCTTAACAGATTATCAGTAACACATCCACAACATATTGGTGCAGTAGTGAAGCACCTGAATACATTGAAGTAAATATCTTGTAGATGTACTGTTGATACATTACTTACATTAAGTAGCTGTATTGTTAATATGTTACCTCCATCATGCAAAACCAAACCTTACCAAACTTACCTAAAACCTAACCCTCACCCTGGCCCTAACCCTAACCCTGAATTTAACCTCAACCCAAAACCTAATCCTAATCCTCACCCTGGCCCTAATCCTAACCTTAACCTCAACCCAAAACCTAATCCTAACCCTCACTCTGGCCCTAATCCTAACCCTGAATTTAACCTCAACCCAAAACCTAATCCTAACCCTCACTCTGGCCCTAATCCTAACCCTGAATTTAACCTCAACCCAAAACCTAATCCTAATCCTCACCCTGGCCCTAATCCTAACCTCAACCCAAAAGCTAATCCTAACCCTCACTCTGGCCCTAATGCTAACCCTAACCTTAACCTCAACCCAAAACCTAATCCTAACCCTCAACCTGGCCCTAATCCTAACCCTAACCTTAACCTCAACCCAAAACCTAATCCTAACCCTCACCCTGGCCCTAATCCTAACCCTGACCTTAACCTCAACCCAAAACCTAATCCTAACCCTCACTCTGGCCCTAATGCTAACCCTAACCTTAACTTCAACCCAAAACCTAATCCTAACCCTCACTCTGGCCCTAATGCTAACCCTAACCTTAACTTCAACCCAAAACCTAATCCTAACCCTAACCTTAACCTCAACCCAAAACCTAATCCTAACCCTCACCCTGGCCCTAATCCTAACCCTGACCTTAACCTCAACCCAAAACCTAATCCTAACCCTCACCCTGGCCCTAATCCTAACCCTGACCTTAACCTCAACCCAAAACCTAATCCTAACCCTCACTCTGGCCCTAATCCTAACCCTAACCTTAACCTCAACCCAAAACCTAATCCTAACCCTAACCCTGGCCCTAATCCTAACCTTAACCTTAACCTCAACCTAAAACCTAATCCTAACCCTAACCTTAACATTAACCCAGAACCTAATCCTAACCCTCACCCTGGTCCTAATCCTAACACTCGTATGTGTTTGTCTACACAGGACCACTCAGAATAGTCACTGAGTACCCTGCTTAGAACGAAGTAGTTGTTAGTGTAGGTGAATGCACCTTAAGAGTTAAATCATTTAAATCTAGCTGATTTTAAATGATGTGAGCTGGGTGGCTATGCTACATTAGGTACCTTTGATTGAGTAGCACTGCAGTGGAGAAGAGTGGATTTTGTTCCATGTAAGAAAAGCGTTTCTGTACAGCTGTAAGTAAAGTTTGTGTCACAGTTTTAAACCCTGATCTGTCTCCTTCAACACAGTGACAGCAGGAATCACATCTGAGGAGCTCACATGTGGAATGCTACGTCTGAAGTCTTTTGTGTGGCTGGTTGAGCTGTGGTTGAATGTCCTCTAAAGCCAGACATGCACTGTGTGACTTCAGAAGTCTTGTTCTTCAGTGACTCACACTGTACATCTGAATGCACTGCCCGTCGTGTAGAGACAAAGCCTATGATTTATATACTCACACTATTAAAAAATCAAACAGAGTAAAGTCAGCATAGATGGACTTTGGTAAGAAGTATCTACTCTTTTGCCTCCGTTTTTCCAGCCTCCGTGTCTCCACCTATATCGAGGAAGTGGTTGTGTTTGTGTGTTTAAAACGGTCTAAAATCATACAGTGCAGGAATCTGCCAAGGCAGAATGTCTAACGTGATCAGAGACTTTGTGTCTGACTGTCTCTGTGTGAGCTGTGCCTTAGTCCCTGCCAGCTTGAGTCGTTTGTTCATTAGCGTGGCAGCTGCACTCGGCTTATGGCACACGGTCTATGACCACGAGTAAATGAGCGCAGTATTGTCTTGATACCCGATACCAGTACTGATATCGATGCAGTCCTAATATGTTCGTCTTTATGATATTTATTTTTTTCGCTTTTCACATTATTATAGCTCTTGTTACACTAAGCTGTGTAAACACACGTATCATCCTCATATCTCTAAATTTGAAACTTTACAGGAGAAGAGAAAAACATTCTTAAATTGTAATTGAAGTTAATGTAAGAAGATTTCTTTTAAAGTAAATTTGGACAATTTCTATTGGTCTATTCATAAAATTTGAATGCAATGCAAAGAGTAACTAGAGTTTTCAAATTATGCAAAAAAAAGTAAAAAACACCAAAAATGGATATTCAAGGTTTTTGTGCGAGAGTGACGTTATTCTTCCACTGTCATATCAAAACATTACCTTATTTTCTTACACAATTTTAAAATGCCAGCTGCCCTTTACAATTTATGAACATTTCATGGCCAATTCCATGACAAAGGGACCCATAGATCCATAGAAATGGTTCTATAAATAAATATATATATAAATAAGTTATAAATAGTGTGTAGAATGCATATTGCTTACTTGAGACTACACAGGTACCAGTTAGCATTATGTAAATTTCATGTGACTTTGGAAAGTGGTGTATTTCATCAGGAGGTCAACAATATATTCTTAGAATTAAAGAGTTCATATCATAAAAAAAAAATTTCCTCCCTTTTTTTTTTGAAGTTTGATGTTGTATGTAAACATTGTTTGTTCAGAATGTACTGTTTATTCCCCAGTACATGCAGTCCACCTACAGAAACTAAGCTGCAAAAATAGCCTGTTTTGAATTCCCTATAAATGTGATGTCATGAAAAGCTTCTGTCATATGTAATGATTTTACATATATCAGCCTATTTTACCACCATTCAACAACAGTTTCGCTCCACCCATTAACACTGAAGCCATAAGAACTGCTTCACTCTTGATTGCCTTCTTAATAAGGCAGAATACAGAACAGCCAATGGGAACAAAGGTCATTTACATACATCACACTGTAACAAAAACAGCCTGGGATAAAGAAAGGTTGGAAAATTGTCATGTAAAAATATACCCTCACAGGTGTCATAGGGGGACCTCAGGAGAGAAAAAGAAAACAGAAGAAATGAAAAATATGTGCCATCTGTACTCTGTCTTTTCTGTTATCAATAACATTTGATATTATCGCACAGTTATATAGTAACAGTAATTATTGCAAGTGAAAAGTATCTGATTTCACCGTGTGATACACATCTGGAAAAGACTAGAGCCCTTTCTTCAGTCTCATGTCTCAATCTGGAGGAATCAATGAGAACTGATGATGAGGGACTGTTTATAATTGACAACTAATCTGTCAGTATGACTATGGAGGCCCTTCATGTTCATCTGAGGTTATTTGTACTATTTTTAAGCTAGTGGCCTTTCTTATCACAGTCATGGTGATGTTTTTAACAGGCTTTTAGGTACGACAGACAGGCTTTTTTAAAAGGGCCTTAAAGAAACTAGCAGACCACAGAGAAAAAGTGCTGTTTAATTCATTATTTCTGAGTCATTACTATTCAGATTGCTTTCATGTGTGCAAGTGCATCATCCTTTTATAACTAAAGCTAAAATAACTTTTTAAAACTTTTTATAGGATAGTCTTATCGGTTGTGCTATACTTCTAAAAATAAAGGTACTAACAGATGAGACCCATTTAGGATCCTTTACTTGTAGAGTGCATGTAGCTATTTTAGAGAACAACTTTGCATATAAGTATAAACTGTTTAGTGTTTATAGTCCCATTTACATGAGTATGTATGTACAATAAGAAATAGTAACTCAGTAACAGTCAGCCTTTTATAATACCTTTTAATATCAGATTTAAATGCTACACAACTTAGACTGACTGACTAACTGATTGACTGACTGATTTACCTACTGACTGACTTCATTTATTCATCCATTCATTCATTCATTCATTCATTTATTCATCCATTCATTCATTATTCTTCCATTTTTTGTAATCTTTATGATTTGATTCAAGTAGTTATTGCCTTTTGGTGTATATTCAGTTATTGTATACATTGTGGGACCCCAAAAAAACCCTTTGTTTATTTAGGGTCTTAAACAGGCAGAAATATGTGCCCTAAAACAGATTTTACGTTGGACTATTCCCTCACGCACACACACACCCACATTCCTAACTGCCTGCATCATTATCTAGAGGTCAGTGCTGAACCGAGCAGGTACTATTTTTGATCGTTACTGGTCAGCGCTTAACAGAAGCTGTTGATTGGAGTGGCCCTACATTGCTCAGTCATATGCTCACAATATATGACTCATCATGTTATTATTATCATTGTTCATCTCTATAAACAGCAGCACTTTTGCTATATGTGCCGCCGATGATGACTGTTCACAGATAACAGTACACCAAGCTTTAAACGTTCTCCTACGTCTCTAACATTAATGACCACTGTCTCTGGCCTTGCCTGCGGAACTGCTCATTACACAGAGCTTAACGTTCAGGAACCATAGTTTTCAAACCCTGGGTCACGGCCCTCAGCTGGGTCGTCTAGAATTTAAAAATAGATTGGCCTGTTTGGGTGGCTGAGCAGCACTGAATTGCTAAGATAGATATTTGTTCAGTTTGTTTAGTTTTTTCATGGAGTTTGTGTAGACGCTAACATTAGCACATTGCAGAATAAAATAGATGGTCATGTAAGTCTGCCTGCATTGCGTATATTAAAGTAAAATACAGGTCTGGACTGCAAACCTTTCATGGAATTGGAACACTTTTGCTATGCTGGGTGAATTCACACGGCATAAATAAGATAAAAATTACAAATGTATGATAAACTCCCATTCATAATACCTGTCATATACTTTAAAATGCAAAGAAGAGGAGATCACGAATTCGAATATAAAAATAGTAAAATTTAATTGAAGAAATTTTTTTTCAGGATTACAGGAAAACTAAAAGGAAACATTATTAAGAACATGGATGCAACATATCTGAAGTAGAAAAGTTCAAAAGCCAAACGAAAGAGACATGAGGGAGGGGGAAATGAGAATATCACCCAGTCACTGGTTAAGTTTAGTCAAAATAATAATGTGCCTTATGCGTATCCTAATGACGCCTGCAACAGCACTCTCAGGGCTTAAAGCGTCCCCGGTAACCTTCAGTCATATTTCACCCAGTTACACAACGATGGAAATACCCAGTTCCAGCTCCATAATGCTACGCCATCATGTGTGGAATAGTTTGGAGATGGGCATAAACAAGTCCTATTCTCATGTTACAATAACGTTCTGAAGGAATTATAAGCCTCCAAGCGTCATGATGTCTGTAAAGAGACCAAACACCACACAAACAGACTACAGACCTCATAGAGACACAAAAGCCAAAGAAAAATATACTTAAATGTAAGAAATATATTTAAAAATATACTATATTGAAGGAATGCAAATGTAACTACAGGGGATAATCTATACCGTATTCAGTTATGCCATTACAGCAACAATGTACAATAAAAAATGACAGAATACAGATAAAGTTCAGGCTGCTACTGTTTAAGATAACTTATATAGTGTCAGAAACTACACAAGCAAGTCTTTTAGAGATTACTGAGCAAGTCAACACGGTTTTAGACTTTCAGGCATGTCATTTGCAGAACACTAATTGGAGGCTATACGCTTCCATTACATGTTAGCTACATTAACTCCTACGGAAAATTAAAGACACAAATGGCAGACGTGTTTGCTCATCAATTGCAGTTGAGGTAAAGGTAAAATTTTGTGAATTTCTTTAAGACCTTAGTTAGATTTTTGTATCTGTAATCTTTTAAATGCAACTTTTTGTATTTTTAAATTTGGCATGGAATAAACTTTGATATATATATATGATGAACATTGATATATATTGGATGAACATTAATATATATTGAATGAACTTTGATATATATAGCATGAACTTTGATATATATTGAATGAAAGTCTCTATTGAAGGGTTGAGGATGGGCAAGAAAAACTGTACATCAATAAATGGGCATTAACAAACTCCAGGTGGAGCTTAAAGGAAGGGAATTCTGATAAAGTGACCAGTATCTATACACAGTGATCCTGTGGACAGAGTGACCTGAGAGTGGCTGATATATGATGTGAAGACACAGATGGGTGGAGTTTCAATATATGCATAATTTGACATGGTGCAGAAGAAGAGTCAGATGAGGCCATAACTTCTGTTTGAAAAATGCTCTTTTATTGAGAGCAAGGTAGGGGATGGGTGCAAGGCTACAACACACACAACCCCAAAAGTCTGTCTCTGTCTGAACAAAACATTTTATGAATTATATTATTTATTTTTTCATCTCAATGTTCGATCCATGTACATCAAGCTTCATTCAACATATATATAAATTTTCATTCAATATATATCAATGTTCACTCCATATATATACAATGAACTTTGATATATATACAATGAACTTTGATATATATACAATGAACATTGATATATATTGATTGAACATTGATATGTATTGATTGAACATTGATATATATGGAATGAACATTGGTATATATGGAGTGAACATTGATATATATTGAATGAAAATATATATATATTGAATGAACCTTGATGTACATGGATCGAACACTGAGTTGAAAAAATGAATAATATAATTCATAAAATGTTTAGTTTAGACAGAGAGGGACTTATGGGGCTGTGTGTGTGTTGTAGCCTTGCACCCATCCCCTACCTTGCTCTCAATAAAAGAGCATTTTTCAAACAGAAGTTATGGCCTCATCTGACTCTTCTTCTGCACCATGTCAAATTATGCATATATTGAAACTCCACCCATCTGTGTCTTCATAATAATTAATTAAAATAATAATTCATAAAATGTTTAGTTTAGACAGAGAGGGACTTATGGGGCTGTGTGTGTGTTGTAGCCTTGCACCCATCCCCTACCTTGCTCTCAATAAAAGAGCATTTTTCAAACAGACTGTTTACATTGTTATTTAATGTTGCTATGTTGTTGTTCCTCAGTTACAGTGTGTGTATGTGTTTACTCTGTTATTTTGTGTCCAGCTCAGAGTTAGGGAGAGTGTATTTGTGTTTGGTGACCATCAGAAGAAAGAGTAGGGCTAGGAGTGACCTACCTCAATTTTCAGTTGCTTTTCAAGTGGCACTGTTTTCCCTTGCTCTCAATAAAAGACCATTTTTCAAGCAGAAATTATGGCCTCATCTGACTTTTCTTCAGCACCATGTCAAATTATGTATATATTGAAACTCCACCCATCTGTGTCTTCACATCATATATCAGCCACTCTCAGGTCACTCTGTCCATGGGATTACTGTGTATAGATACTGGTCACTTTATCAGAATTCCCTTCCTTTAAGCTCCACCTGGAGTTTGTTAATGCCCATTTATTGATGTACAGTTTTTCTTGGCCATCCTCAACCCTTCAACAGCGACTTTCGACTTCAATATATATCAATGTTCATTCCATAAATATCAAAGTTCATTATATATATATCAATGTTCATTCCATATATATCAATGTTCATTAAATATTTCCTGTTTGGCTTGCCATAATATATATATATTTCCATCTTTGCTTCACTGGTATAAACACATGTATCCTTGCGCATACTTCTCTGATCCAGCTCAGAACACTGAGGTCATCTCAATGGGAGCTCTTTCAGCGAGGAGTATCCTTTCATGCATACTAATCCCAGAATCAGCAGAGACTGGGTGCTACCCATGGTGTGTGTGTGTGTGTGTGTGTGTGTGTGTGTGTGTGTGTGTGTTTGGTCCGGTCCATTATTTTTTGCTATTTCTGAGCCCCCATGTCCCCATAGCACTCTTGGATTAATCTCCTTAATCCCGTTTTGTGTTATCTGTGCAGGCCACATATCGTCCATTCCTGAAGCAGGTTCTGGAAGAGATCTTCAACCCGAACCGACCTGAGTGCCCTGACATAGAACACACTTCAGGAGGACTGACTGACCTGCTAAAGACCGGCTTCAGCATGTTCATGAAGGTAGCACGCATGCACAAATACAGGCATACAGTCTACATGCTAACAAATATACCAGATAATACAAAAACATGTACCTAACTGTGAGGCCTGGACGATATGGTCTTTGCTAATTATTATCACAGGATCAGCCTTTACATTATATCACAGTCTGCAATATGCAAAGGAGCCTCTGACCAAACTGAATGTTTTATTGCGTGCTGTGAGCAGCCACAGATGTTCTTTGTGTGTTCTGAAGAACACATTCGCATAATCTAACAGACATAAACCATTTCAGTTAAGTGCAATAATGAAGGCAAGTTGTTAATCATGTCTTATTAAGCGTTCGCCAAAGGTTCTTATTAAGCGTGTACCAATTTCAGTATTGTGCTAAAACATTTTTAAAATAAGCATTAAGGCAGTATACTGAAATTTCGAAGTTTATCAGTCATACATCCATGGGTCTCTTTCAAGTGTCTCTCGTTCTTTTCTCATATCTTTTGGGGAAACCACAGTCAGTTTTTTAATTATTATTTTGGGAATAAGTGTGCTCCTACAAATGTAAAAGGTAACTGTATTCTGAAAACAGCCTTTTCAAAATGTAACTTGGACTAAATACAGGTACTTAATTTCTGTATTCTGAATATATATTCCCAATACTTGTATTCTGTTACATCTCAACCCTGGATATAGGTGCAGTGTGGGATGAGATGGATTGTTAGTTGTAGGTACAGTTTGGAGTGAGTTATAGATGGTTATAGGTATAGTTTGAGGTGACTTAGTTATAGGTGTAGTTTGGGGTGAGCAAGTCATTTATAGGTGTAGTTTGGGGTGAGTTTGTTATATATGTAGTTTGGGGTGAAATGGAATGTTAGTTGTAGGTGCAGTTTGAAATAAATTACAGTTAGTTGTAGGTGTTGCTTGGGTTATAGATAAGGCATTATTAGATGAAACCTTCAGAGCCACATGGGTGCTATGCAAATGTTCATCTGTCTGGCTTTTTTCCTCATAGTCATAGGTGTAGTTTGGAGTAAGATAGGTGTGGTTCAGAGTAAGATAGATATAGGTGTAGTTTGGGGTGAGATAGCTATAGGTGTAGTTTGGGGTGAGATAGCTATAGGTGTAGTTTGGAGCAAGATAGGTGTGGTTCAGAGTAAGATAGTTATAGGTGTACTTTGGGGTGAGATAGCTATAGGTGTAGTTTGGAGTAAGATAGGTGTGGTTCAGAGTAAGATAGTTATAGGTGTACTTTGGGGTGAGATAGCTATAGGTGTAGTTTGGAGCAAGATAGGTGTGGTTCAGAGTAAGATAGTTATAGGTGTAGATTGGGGTGAGATAGCTATGGGTGTAGTTTGGAGCAAGATAGGTGTGGTTCAGAGTAAGATAGTTATAGGTGTAGTTTGGGGTGAGATAATTATAGGTGTAGTTTGGGGTGAGATAGCTATAGGTGTAGTTTGGAGCAAGATAGGTGTGGTTCAGAGTAAGATAGTCATAGGTGTAGTTTGGAGTAAGATAGGTGTGGTTCAGAGTAAGATAGTTATAGGTGTAGTTGGGGTGAGATAGCTATAGGTGTAGTTTGGAGCAAGATAGGTGTGGTTCAGAGTAAGATAGTTATAGGTGTAGTTTGGGGTGAGATAGCTATAGGTGTAGTTTAAATTGAGATAGTTATAGGTATAGTTTGGGTGAGTTATTATTAGTTACAGATTTAGTTGGGGTAAAGTCATAGGTGTAGTTTAGGATTATAGTTAGTTATATAGTATAGGAGTTATAGTTGGTTATGGGATAGTTTCGAGTAATAGAGTTATAGGTGTAGTTTGGGGTGAGATTGTTATAGGTGTAGTTTGGGGTGAGATTGTTATAGGTGTACTTTGGAGTGGGTTATGATTAGTTATAGATGTAGTTGGGGTAACTTATAGTTGGTTATAGGTATAGTTTAGGATGTGTTATAGCTATAGGTGTAGTTTGGGGTGAGAGTTAGTTAAAGGTGTAGTTTGTGGTGAGATTGTTAGGTGTAGTTTGGGTGAGGTAGTTATAGGTGTAGTTTGGATTGAGACAGTTATAGGTGTAGTTTGGGGTGAGATTGTTATAGGTGTAGTTTGGGGTGAGAGTTGTAGGTGTAGATTGGGGTGAGTTATAATTAGTTGTAAGTGTAGTTTGAGATGACTTAAAGTTAATTGTAGGTGTAGTTTATGGTGAGATGTAATGTTAGTTGTAGGTATAGTTTGGGGTGAGAGTTAGTTAAAGGTGTAGTTTGGAGTGAAATAGTTACAAGTGTACTTTGAGGTGAGATTGTTATAGGTGTAGTTTGGGGTGGGAGTTATAGGTGTAGTTTGGGGTGAGAGTTATAGGTGTAGTTTGGGGTGAGAGTTAGTTAAAGGTGTAGTTTGGAGTGAAATAGTTACAGGTGTAGTTTAGGGTGAGATTGTTATAGGTGTAGTTTGGGGTGAGAGTTATAGGTGTAGTTTGGGGTGAGATAGTTATAGGTGTAGTTTGGGGTGAGATAGTTATAGGTGTAGATTGGGGTGATCTTGTTATAGGTGTAGTTTGGGGTGAGATAGTTATAGGTGTAGTTTAGAGTGAGATGGTTATAGGTTTAGTTTGGGGTGAGACAGTTATAGGTGTAGATTGGGGTGAGATAGTTATATGTTTAGTTTGGGGTGAGAATTGTAGGTGTAGATTGGGGTGATCTTGTTATGGGGTAGTTTGGGGTGAGAGTTATAGGTGTTGTTTGGGGTCAGATTGTTATAGGTGTAGTTTGGGGTGAGATGGTTATAGGTTTAGTTTGGGGTGAGACAGTTATAGGTGTAGATTGGGGTGAGATAGTTATATGTTTAGTTTGGGGTGAGAATTGTAGGTGTAGATTGGGGTGATCTTGTTATGGGGTAGTTTGGGGTGAGAGTTATAGGTGTTGTTTGGGGTCAAATTGTTATAGGTGTAGTTTGGGGTGAGATTATTATAGGTGTAGTTTGGGGTGAGATGATTATAGGTGTAGTTTGGGGTGAGATTGTTATAGGTGTAGTTTGGGGTGAGATTATTATAGGTGTAGTTCAGGGTGAGAGATATAGGTGTAGTTTGGGGTGAGATTGTTATAGGTGTAGTTTGGGGGAGAGTAATAGGTGTAGTTTGGGGTGTGAGTAATAGGTGTAGTTTGGGGTGAGATAGTTATAGGTGTAGTTTGGAGTGTGAGTAATAGGTGTTGTTTGGGGTGAGATAGTTATAGGTGTAGTTTGGGGTGAGAGTTATATGTGTAATTTGGGGTGAAACAGTTGTAGGTGTAGTTTGGGGTGAGTTATAATTAGTTGTAAGTGTAGTTTGAGATGATTTAAAGTTAATTGTAGGTGTAGTTTATGGTGAGATGTAATGTTAGTTGCAGGTATAGTTTGGGGTTAATTACAGTTTGTTGTAATTGTTATAGCTTAAGGTGGATTATAGTCAGTCATGAATATAGTTTAGGGTGACTGTAGTTAGTTGTAAGTTTGAGGTCAGTCATACCCAGGGGTGAGTGGGGCTGGGCTGAGTCTCGGAGGCTGAACTGACCTGTCATTCCAAGCTGTGGGAGGTTGTTATGTAAACTCTACTGCATTATCTTTGATTACATACCAGCAAACGCAGCTGAGAGCTGCTCGAGCTTGTCTATAGCTTTTCTCACTAACCCCTCTCCCCCACAACCATACTTACACACACCCATGCTGTGTGCTTTAATATCATACAACACATCTTCTTCTCTCAGTGCTGAGAGATCTTACAGCCTACCCTGTTAGTCTGGTGAAGTGCTGTTTGCTTTGTGCATAATGACTGAGGAAGGATGGATGAATAAATAAATAAATAAATAAATCTTTCTCCTTTTCCTTGTTTTTCTCTTTTTTCTTTCTTTCTTTCTATCTCTCTGTTGCTCTCTCTCTTTCCCCCTGTCTTTCTTGTCTATCTCCAACTTGTCTTTCACTCATTTTCTCTATATTTCTGTCTGATACACATGGCAACAGGTAGGTGTGTGTCTTTGTGGTGATGTGAACACGTTGCTGCAGGTGCACATGTTCATGCTGTGTGTGTTCTCGTCCTTTGGGGTTTGCGTCTCTATTGAAGTGTGTCTAACACATCCTCACACGCACACATGACCACCAGTCTAATTGTATTGGTCTTGGAGAGTCAAATGACCCTTAGATGATATCTTAATCAATAAGACATTATTAGATGAAACCTTCAGAGCCACATGGGTGCTATGCAAATGTTCATCTGTCTGCTTTTTTCTCTTTCTTTCTCTGAAACACATGTTTGTCCATGCCTGGTTAGTTTCCAGTGCAGCACGTTGCATTGCAGCCTATCTTCAGGCCCTGCCCTCCTGCGCCTGTCCCTCTGATTGCCTGATTACTATTCACAGACTCGCCACTCCACTCAGCCAATCGCACACTGCCATTATGTCTGACAGGCCAATCACGCACAGCAGGACTGACCGAGCTCCAGCGTGGCTTGCTCAAACCGAGCATCTGCATGTGTGTGAGAGCGTGTGTGTGTTTTTTGGCTCTTTTTGAGTGTGTGTTTCAGAGAGTGTCTGAGTGTCTGTGTGTGCAGGCGAGTTGAAAGAATCTGCTCTTCTCTCTCTGTATTTGCACTTATTGGCTCGTCTTTATTCCTTTGTGGATGTGAGCCTTTGCCTCCGTGTACGTGTGCATGTGTCAGTCATAATGGATGGGTACAAGCTGTGTTTGTGTGGAAATGTCCAATCTCACCCCAGCCCTCTAACTGAGGTCTGACTCACTACACTGCTAGAGTGAGAGAGAGAAAGACTGACCACCAGGTCTGCATGCATAATGCCTTGTACTGCTCACCTATTATTCAGTTATTAATCTTAAAGGAATAATTTGTCGAGAAATCAAATTTACACAGCATTCAACTCCCCCCAGATGTAGACGGTCAGACAAGATATGTTTGGTGTCCAAACTGGGCCTCTGTAGTTTAGCACTGGGGCTGTGAGGCTAACATTGCTAATAAACATTAGAAGTCAATAGTCATCTTTTCTGTAAATGCATCCTCGGAACTTCACTCAGTTCACGCAAACCACATCCAGGTTTTCATTAAGGTCACACAGGCTTGTCAATGTGGTTTACAGAATAGTATGAATCATTGTGTGAAGTTACAGTAAATACAGTAGGAAATACAGTATTATTGACCTTAATGTAGTGGTATAATATGCGTTTTAAGGCTACAAAATGGTAACTTTACAGGAGAAGGAAAAAACATGCTTTATTTTTATTGTAAGTCAATGGAACCAGACTTTTTTCTAGGTCATTTTGGGCTGTTTCTTTTGGTCCATTCTTCATGAAATTAAACACAATGTAAAGAACAACAGGCATTTTCAAATTATGTCCAAAACTGGGGATACAAGGTTTTCTTCCGACAACAGCGATAAGCATTAGTATTATTCTGGCTGTTCAATGGTTCATTTGCTTTTAAACATTTATACAAACATTTGCTTATTTCTGCTGTTAAATACTTGCTTATGTTCATGTCCACCTACTGTCCCATGTTGAGTACAGTTGCTGTACCTCCTAATGAAAACTGCAAGCATCTGAATGAGAGATGCTGGAGCACTGTGGAAAATATGGTGTCTGTAGTTCATTTGCACAATCATGATGTTTATCCCAGTAATCAAAGTTAAAATGGGAAACTTTATAGCTCATGTACTGAATTTATTCACAGCGATTATAATGAAGCACGGCAACAGTACATTGGGTCTAGTGACAACCTGGATAGAGAGAGAAAGAGAGAGTGATAAAAGAGAGAGAAAATGTTGCAAAGATAGAAGAGGAGAGAGACAGGGCAAGAGAGGTAGAGGGAGGAAGTGAATGAAAGAGTGAGGAAGTGATAGAAAGAGAGAGAAAGGGCAAGAGAGATAGAAGGATAAAGAGAAAGAGAGAGTGCAAGACAGGAAGAAAGAGAATGAGAGAGGGAGAAACAAAGTGAGAGAAAAAGCTTGAGAGATAGAGAGAGAGTGAGAGAAAGTACAAGAGAGTGATAGTAAGAGAGAAAGGTCAAGAGAGATGGAAGAAAAAAGAGAATGAGAGAGAGTGCAAGAGAGAGAAGGAGAAAGAGAATGAGAGAAAGGGGGAGAAACTCAGCGAAAAAGTAAGAGCAATAGAGGAGAAAAGAATGAGAGAGAGTGATAAAGAGAAAGGACAGGAGAGAGGGCAAGAGAAGAAAAGAGAAAGTGTGAGGGGGAGAAAGAGAACATCAGAGGGAAAAAGCAGGAGAGATAGAGGGAGAAAGTATGAGAGAGAGAGAGAGAGAGAGAGAGAGTGACTGATAGACAGAGACAATGTAAGAAAGGTAGAGAGAAAAAGAATAAGAGAGAGGGAGAATGAGTGATAGAATGATGTCTCATAAAAAAAAAACGTCTCATACACACACACACACACACACACACACACACACACACACATATATATATATACACGCACGCATGAATACACGTTTGTTTTTCATGTATTGATTATTGTTCTATTTTTATTGTATCCTGTCTTTTTAAAATTACAGCTCTACAACTTAGCAATTTTGCAATGTTTAACATGTTAAGATGAAAGGTTTTTTTTTATTTTTTATTTTTTTAATTCCTAGAATCTAATGTTCACCTTAAATCATTGATTTCTGTTCAAATGTAGCATATTTGTCATGCCAATAAAGCACCTTGAATTGAATTGAATTGAATTGAATTGAATGAAAATGTGAGAGGGAGAAAAAGAGTCATAGAAAAAGAAAGTGCAAGAACGTGCGAGAGAAAGGTGATAGAGAGAGAAAGTGTGAGTGGAAAAAAGAGATAGAAAGTGAATTAAACATGCAAGAGAGGGAGAAGGAAAGTGATGGAGAAGAGTAAGAGTGATAGAAAGAGAAAGAAAGTGATTGAAAGCAAGAGAGGGGAAGAAAGTGATTGAAAGACAAAGTGATAGTGTGATATAAGAAGAAAGAGAGAGAGGTAGAGAGAAAGTGAGAGAGATAGTGGGAGAAAGAATAAGAGAGGAACTGAGAGAGAGGGGAGAAAGAGACTGATAGAGAAAGAGAGAGAGAGAGAGAGAATGTTCTTGATTTTGAATGAATTTAAGCAAACAGACACGTTAAACTCATTACTGTTCACAACTGCCCCTCTGTCTTGTAGGTCAATCGGCCCCACCCGAGAGATCATCCTTTACTGTTTCTTGTCCTGGTGGGCGGAGTCACCCCTTCAGAGCTCCGCCTCATTCGTGAGGCCGTCTCCTCCCATAAAGCGGGGACACAGGTGAGTACATATACTTCCATATAATACAGTGGTTGACAGTCCTGGTCCTGGAGTAACTGCTGTCCTGGACATTTTAGTGCTGCCCTGCTCTAACACACCACCTCAACTCAGGAAGAGCTGTTAATCTTAGCTGATTAGTTGGATCAGGAGTGTTAGAACAGGGAAAGTACACAAAATATGCAGGGCAGAAGTGGACGCATCATTCAGAATGGTCACTCCAGAGCTCCTTGTGTCTTCCAAGCCTACTTGTTTGACTTAATTCATCCTGAGTATCAGGATTATATTCAGCAAACTTCAGTTTTTGTTCTGAGATGCATTTTAGCCAGATAATAAATACGTCATACAGATAAATACGATGTTTCTCCAAACCACAGCTGACAACCGAAACCCCCTCCCAATACATCACATTACATCACAACGCATGTGATCCACAACCATGTTGACTAAGTGTGTTTTCACATATAGTTCTTTTCAAATGAACCAAACTGAGTTCTGTCAAAGTGATCCTGAAAGGGAACCAACTGCAAATGACCTCAGTTCATTTTGTGTTCAAAAAGAAAGTGAACTATAAAGAGGACTCAGTTTTCTTTCTAGTCCTTTTCAGCACTGTTGAGATCTCAGACCACTTCTTATTCAGACCACAACTCCATTAGAGCTCAGACCCCTTTCACACCACTCATGGTGTGCGCAGAGCTCGCGAAGTGGGCAGCCTTATTTGATAAAACTGACCTTTCCGGTGGCGAGAGGAACCACCAGACACGCTGGCTCCTCTCCAATTTGCTGCACTGAAACGATTGGCCGAAGTTCATCGCACAAAATTGGAAACATGGCCCTGCGTGTCATTACTGAGCTCCACCCGGCAAAAATCCACATCTGCAATGAAGTAATGTTTGAAAGAGAAGCAGGGAATTTTCATTCATTTAGCGTTCATTGTGAAAGCAGCTTTAAACTCTGTGTTGCATGTCCAGCATGAGCCTTTAACATGGTAAAATCATGGGAGCTTTCGCACATCGTGGCTAATATGTCAGGCTGCTGTCTTGTCACAGATCAGCGGACAGGCTTTATCCTCAATAGAACCTTATAAATGACCCTGTTTTACCTGCTGAAGTGCTGGAAGACTGTGGCTGTGTGTACGGTCAGCCTCAAGGTCTTCACCAAAAAGCAAAACAAAAGCGGACTGGGGCTGTTTTGTTTTCACAATGCACAAATCAATCGAACCACAGAATGAACTACAAACACCTCGAGAGATGGTCTCAGTTCAAGTCATTTTTGGGGCTGTTTAGTGGGGTCTGAATTTGTTTGGCGTGTTCACATATGCACAGAAAACCATGACTCAGCGGTCCACTTCAGACACTGACACGGCCCAAGTGTGAAAACGCCCTAAAACAACTTCTTTTGTAAACTTAAGTTTAAGAAAATTAAGGCCGCCATCTTTTACACAGAAAAGGAAAAACACAAACTAGGAACAACACAGGCAATTAGTTACCATGTTATGAGCTGATTTGTGTATTAGACTCAATAAAGTACCTGTTTTATCATGACTGACTGGAGATGCATTTGACTACCAAAACCTTATCAGGATACAGTTCAGATTCAAGCTGCATTGAGTGTAAACTGAGTTTTTGTTTGGCAAGAAATTTCTGAACTGCTCCCACATCAAGCTTGTCATATGACATAAAACCAGTAAAGATCTTCCAGGACTAAATTACAGGTTCCTCACTCTGGTCCTGTTGTACACTAAAGTGTGCAGGGGTACACAGGGCCCATGTTGGGAACCACGTCGTAGACTGTGACATCAGCCTCATTATGTCAAAAATAGAACTGTCACTCAAATATGTGTGATAAAAATAAGTGGTCCAGTTTAAAATAAACCAAAATAGACCAAAATAATTGCTCTCTGGAAATAACAGTGGGATCACGAAATGATCTTTTGGAGCTTAGTGTGCTACCTAAACCAAATGTACATCATATGTCCAAAAGTTTATAGACACCTGCTTAACATTTTGTCTGAAATCAAGGCTATTAATAGGGAGTTTATCTCTCTTTTCTGCAGTAACAGCCTCAACAGATGATTAGTTCTGAAACTCCACCGCATTTCATACCAAAGGTACTCAATAGAGCTCCATCACTTCAGAGAACAGAGTTTCACTGCTTAACAGCCTAGTGCTGACTAACTGGCGCTTGGCATTGGACGTGGTGACTCATGTGCAGCTGCTCCAGAGCGTCTCATGCTATAGGCTTTTCTGTGGAGATTATACAAGCAGTTGAGCACCTGTAGCAGTAATGGGTACACCTTAAAGTAGCTGAATTCACTAATTAGGAGGCGTGTCTGAATACTTTTGGACATATATTGTATTTGGGACATTAAAAAAGTTGGTGTCACTTTATTTTGTCAGTCCACTACAGTCCCCTATAGATTATCTACAGATGTTCAAATTGGTAACAAAATATCTGTTGAAACTCAGTAGATTCTAAACAGTGGTGAGGTCAGGGTTAGGATTTGGACCAGGGTGAGGGTTGGGTCTAGGTTTTGGGTGGGATCAGAGCAGGTTTAGAGTTAAAGAAATTGTGGTCAATTTAGTAGATATTTAGTTGTACAAAGCATCTAAAGTGGACTATCCAAATAAAGTGTTAACAAAAAGTTTGCCTGGGCATTTTGACTGGATGCCATTGGGGACAATATAAAGAACTGGGAAGGTCTAAACTCAAATTTACCCCACTTTATATGATTGTCATTTGAGAGGATAAGCCACATTGCCTCCCAGTTCTCTCTCGTCTCTCAAACGTTTTTAAAAATCAGTCAGATTTGCTAAAATAATTCTATTCCTGTTTTGCACCATGATCATCACAGTGAGTGCCACTTTGAACGTTCAGTCCGACAGTTAAAGCCAATTTTAACACCGTGGTGCTTTTGGACTGAAAGTGTTAATTAACTTTCAGCCTGAAGATAAACAGTGGACAGTGTCGACCAGAGGAGGATGGGTTCCCCTTCTGAGTCCTGGTTCCTCTCAAGGTTTCTTCCTGTTTCTCTTAGGGAGTTTTTCCTTGCCACTGTCGCCACTGGCTTGCTCATGGGGGCTTGGACCCGGACTTCTTTTTGTAATGCTCATTTCCTTGTAAAGCTGCTTTGTGACAACACCTGTTGTAAAAAGCGCTATATAAATAAACTTTACTTTACTTACTTACTACACCATAGAGGCTTTGCAGTGGAGGTTCAGTGGTGCAGCACTTTACTGCTCTACTGCAGAGCTTTAGTTTGCAATGCAAGGATGTGACAGATGTTCAAGATGTTCAGATGATTAGAAATGAATAAAGCCTTTTAGTAAGAGAGGGAATGTATGAGAAGAGGCAGCAGGGGACACTGACCTACATTTTATATTGCTTTCTGCTTGATCCCATAAAAAAAAAAACTCATGAAATATGTTTCAATTCATCCGCAAAGGGAATAAGACCTTATCAAGCACCATCCTGTTTAGATTATTGTTATTAACATGGTAATCCCTTGCATGGGTGAAGAGAGTCCTATTTACAAATGTTTATATTTCTGTAATCTGTTGTGTGCTCAGATTGTTTGTGTGTATGTGGGTGTGGGTGTGGGTGACGGCAGGGTGCCTGTTTGCATCCACACAAGCATGCTGACCTGTATTCATTAGGACATCAGAGGTCCTGTATCAGTGTTATTCATGCTGCTTATTATCATAGAGTATCAAAGCTGATTAAAATGTGTGTGAGAGAGAAAGTGTGTGTCTCCCTCAGACTGAAAAGAGATATAATTGAGTCCAGACAGAATGAAAGGGCTATTGTGGATCAAAGCTCTGTGTCATGAATAAATCAGAAAATCATAAAAGCAGAAAACAGAGAAGCTCGCAGACGGGGCAGCCCACACACACTGCTCGACCTCAGTGTGCACACTCGTATGCGCGAGTGTGCATTTGTGCCCCTTTTCTATGCGTCCTCAGTGTGAGATTTATGTTGAATTTCAGGGCTAATGCCTAAGATCAAACACCAAGCCTAACTTGCTGTAAATCTCCTTCTTCTCCTCCACAGAACTGTAAAAGCTTTTTAGCTGAGTTCAGGTCTTTTCATGGCACTTAGTGAAAAGAAAATGTGCTCATTCACCATAAATAGAGCTCAAATCAATCATTTATTAAAGGTTTTTTTTAGACGGACCCTAAAAAGTGTCGGAGGAAGATAATGGTGCAGTGAAACAGCTTACCTCAACACCTACGTCAACTCTCCACTCAGATGCAGTATGCTAAATTCAGTAGCATGAATTGAAGTGGCCCACATTATGCTCATTATTTTTGGTTGTATTTTGCTGGTTAGCATTAGATGCCTCTGAAAAAAGGACTATTTCCTTATTAGCATTAAGGAGCTCATAAAAAAAATTGAGTTTGTTAGCATCATATCGCTCTGAAGAAATGTTTTATTACTGGTTCTGAAAAATGCTTTATGAATGGATTAGCATTAGATGGTTCTGAGAAAAGGTTTGTTTGCTAGTGTGTGTTAGATGACTCGGAAAAAAAGCTTTATGGACCGGTTAGCATTATATGGCTCTGAAAAATAATGCTTTATTTTGTTAGCGTTCAGTGTGAAAAAGAATGCTTTAGTTGATTAGCATTCAATGACTGTGAAAAATAACGCTTTAGATGGCCAGCATCAGATAATAACTCTGAAAAATAATGCTTTAGTTGATTAGCATTCAATGACTGTGAAAAATAATGCTTTAGCTGGTCAGCATTAGATAGTAACTGAAAAATAATGCTTTAGATGGTCAGCATTAGATGGTAACTCTGAAAAATAATGCTTTAGATGGTCAGCATTAGATAGTAACTCTGAAAAATAATGCTTTAGATGGTCAGCATTAGATAGTAACTCTGAAAAATAATGTTTTAGATGGTCAGCATTAGATAGTAACTGAAAAATAATGCTTTAGATGGTCAGCATTAGATGGTAACTCTGAAAAATAATGCTTTAGATGGTCAGCATTAGATAGTAACTGAAAAATAATGCTTTAGATGGTCAGCATTAGATGGTAACTCTGAAAAATAATGCTTTAGATGGTCAGCATTAGATGGTAACTTTGAAAAATAATGCTTTAGATGGTCAGCATTAGATAATAACTCTGAAAAATAATGCTTTAGATGGTCAGCATTAGATGGTAACTCTGAAAAATAGTGCTTTAGATGGTCAGCATTAGATGGTAACTCTGAAAAATAATGCTTTAGATGGTCAGCATTAGATGGTAACTGAAAAATAATGCTTTAGATGGTCAGCATTAGATGGTAACTGAAAAATAATGCTTTAGATGGTCAGCATTAGATGGTAACTGAAAAATAATGCTTTAGATGGTCAGCATTAGATAATAACTCTGAAAAATAATGCTTTAGATGGTCAGCATTAGATGGTAACTGAAAAATAATGCTTTAGATGGTCAGCATTAGATGGTAACTCTGAAAAATAATGCTTTAGCTGGTCAGCATTAGATAGTAACTCTGAAAAATAATGCTTTAGCTGGTCAGCATTAGATGGTAACTCTGGAAGTAATGCTTTAGTAGCTGGTTTGATGGTCAGCGTTAGATAGCCCTGAAAAAATCTATAATTGCTGAGCAAAAACTTTCTGGCCTTCTCAGCTCTGATCTTCATGTTTTAAAAGCTCTTATTTACTCTGGAATGTGTCTCATTCTGGTTGCTAATGTTACAGCTAGCTTTGGCTGCTCAGAGACTGATTCATGTGTTATCTTTAGACTAGATAAAAATACAGTGTTGAATACTTCATGAATTCAGAGGAAGGTCAGTACCCTATTCTCTAAACCCGACTTGAATGCAGGTCAAGTTGAGGTTTGAAAGTTTTAATTAAATCTCAGGCTCTGGATTCATGTGCTGTAAATTTGATTTCCTATTTGAATGAATGTTATTCCAGAGTATGCATGTTCTTTTAATTACACATCTCCCATGTTGGCCCCATGTTGGCTGTGGCACAATGTTTTTTTTTTAATTCCCATTAAAAATGATGAGATTTCGTTGTTATCTACTTACTATATTGGTCATATCCATGTTATATCAAACGTGTGCTAAAGGATTATGAGTAAATAAATTACAATACAACTTTACCATTTTTCAAACTTTAAAATAATTTGTGAAATATTTGAGCAAGATTCATTATTTTTATAAAAAAAAACAACGTACACATCTATGCTGCAAATGAAAATATGGACTTTGTTTCGAGCCCCTGCCATTCAGCTGAATGTAGGCATAAGTCACAACTTTGCCTGCATGTTTTGTTGTTTGTTCATTTGTTTTTTGTTGTTTTGTTTTTTTTTGTATACACCCAGATCTTTTCCCCCACTATGAACCAGTACTGACCATGAAATCCAGGTTAGCCGTATCTTGTACTTTCCCAATTATTTATTTCAGTATATCTTACTGTATAGCTTAATGTGCAGTGGCTTCTCTTTGTGAGAGTGTGCAGTGGGTTCCAGGCGACTGCACCACCCACTACGCCACCATGCCGGCCCTCTTTTGTTTTATTTATTTGTTTATTTCCAGGTTTAAATGAAAAAAATCCCAGATTCTCAATGTGGTCTCAGATCTTTGGACCCCACTGTATGTATGTCTGATTGATTCTGATACTTTCTTGTCTGCTGCAGCTGTAATGTGAGATAATGTGTGGTGTGTGTGTCTCTTGTAGGTTTTGGTGGTCTCTACCAGGCTGCTGAGGCCGGCTGATGTTCCACACCTGCTTTTCAACACCAACAGACTCTCGCCTGATATAGGAGTGTGAGAAGAGGATGAAGACCACATGCACTCAAACTCTGAAATACACAATCAGTAAAATGTTAAAAACACAGAGGCACTTAGCAATTATTTCTTTAAAAGTTCTCACCACACAAAAACACAGACGTTTTAGGGACATTTATTTAATTTGTTTTCCTCTCCATTGAAAGCCATTATAATTAAACCTTAACATGACTTAATGTACTAAAACAATGACCTATAAACACCAAATTCTCTCTGCATTATGGTTTAATCATTTTGGCATTAGGCAGTGTTACAACCAGCAAAGTGTGAAGGAAGTTTGGTGTTCCTAGTTTGTTGTTTTAGCACATTAAGCCACACTATGCTTTTTTCACATTAAGCTTTTAAGAGTGCTTCAAACAAAAACCTAAACATCTCGCTACAAAAGCACTGTGGAGCGCAGAGTGCCAAACAGGGTGGATTAGGTAGATCTTGAGTGGTTACAGGTGTTTTCAGTTCTGTGGTCCAACTGGGGACGAGCTGGTGACTGTGGGCAAACAGTGAACGTGAAAAATAAGAAGAAACTGTAAATACGTATTTTGTTGTATGTGACCAAAAACCCTAAAGGAGGCTGAGTGTTAGAGGGTTATAACATACGTGTAACTTAACTGGTTTAAATAAATTGAAGAATGTTCCCATGCTTGTGTGTGTTTGAGACACAGTTATCAGATCTGTTTGCGGTAAATGCTTATCAGTTTCTGCTGCAGTATGTAAATGACTTGACATTGACACCATTCACCACAAACACACACATCACACTCGCACACAGTCAGTGGGAACAGAGCAGATTTCACACATTGCTCACAGTCTGGGAAGTGTTGATGTTCTCACCTCATTTGTTTAGTCTCTTCTCTCTCTGTTCTCTCTGCATCTTCACATTTCTCTCCACTCAGCGCTGCTTCTGATCATGTAAGGGGGTGTGTTGGGGGGTGTTAACAGAGAGCAGATAGATGTGGGGCTGTGATACTTTAATGTAGTTTTGCAAGTGCTTTTTCTCTCTGATCTTTCTCTTGTCCTCACACACATATTGATGAGTAGTAATGGGTTAATATATCATGGCCGGACACAAACCGTGTGTTGTAGCAAGATGAAAGATGCTGCTTCACTCTTGTTGGTGGCATGGTGAGCGCAGTATGCTGTCCCAGAAGGCATCCTCTCAGTATTTGCCGCATACACAAACAGTTTATTAGGGTACCTTCTCTGTATTGTACTAGTTACAGTTAGTTTTAGCACCCACTCATAGGCTTCTATGATGTGTCAAATCATAGAGAAGAACTATTTATGCATTTGAATGGTTATTTGAGTGCTTTTGGTTACATATATTGTTGCGGTACAAAGAAAAACATGTTTGTCCATTGTTCTTGGTTTTTAGATTTCTGCATTATTTGAGCACAGCAGCTGCCCTTTACATTGTGTAAAAAATTTCATGATGAATGTACTGATAGAAATACTACAACATTGCTTTGAATCGCTGTTTTACGGAAGAAAACCTTGTATCTCCAAAATGGTAACTTTACAAGAGAAGGAAAAAAAAACTACTTTTAAAGTAATTCAATGGAACCAGACTTTTTTCCCCCCAAGTAATGTTGGATGAAATTTACACACAATGTAAGGGCCGACTGGCATTTATGTCAAAAACTGAAAATGTTAAAAATGGAGATACAAGGTTTTCTTCGATATCACTGCTGTCAAATCAAAACACCAGCTAGCATTTACACTGTCAAAATTTCAGGTAGCCTATTTGTCATGCAATTTTGACAGTGTAAATGCTAGCTGGTGTTTTGATTTGACAGCAGTGATATATGTGTGTGTGTGTATATGTGTATATATATATATATATATATATATATATAAATAAAATGTATGAAAGAGCTAGATAGATTCGTATGCCAAATTTTGAACTCCCCAGTCAGGTTCTGTTGACTTAAGTGAAAATAAGTGCACAATGTATGTACATTTTAAGCAATTCAGTGTATCACAATGTGTTAAATTCAGCAAATAAACAGTAATTGTGCATTAACACTTGTAGAAGTGTGTTCTCTGTAGAGAATGTGTTCACTTATTTTCACTGACAAAAATCAACAGAACATAATTTGAGTGTCACCCAAACTTTTGCATACAACTGTATATTTAAAGAAAAACTATTTCCATCTACTATAGGGTCCTTGAACCATGCTGAATCATCCATGGCCATAGATTACATGCTGCATGCTAAAGGTGCAGCAGATTAGTTTGAAAAACACTACTGCACACTACTCCTTTGAAGTATAAGTTTAAAATGCTATGTTGGAGTGGTTTACATATTGCTTACCCCCATTCCTGCACCGCCTTACGCTCTGGACTACAAGTGATGTTTAACTGATGATACAAGTCTGCTACTGTCATGAGTTTGTGTTGTGTATTCAATGAATGAAAGCAACAGCCTGGAGCCAGACAGATCCATTCACACAGTTTTATTTTCAACCACAGTATTTTCAGCTGCAACCAATAAATAATAATAAGCCTTAGCCCTTTGGCTCAATTTAAAGTGCATTTAAAAGCAAGTTGTACAAAATTGGCACTGATTTATTTTTTATACACAGAACCAACAAATGCACACAGTGAGTGAGAAGTGAAGCACACAGACACATTGTGCACTTCAGCTTTACTGCCTCGCTCCTTTAACAATGCCTGCTTTCAGTTCGCCTCTGCTGCAAGAGGTCAAAGCCTTGACCAAAAGAAAAAGAAAACTGCAAGAGAAACTCTCGCTTGCCTTTTATAAGTCACTAAAAATACTCGGGCCTCTGTCCTTCACGAGCTCTGTTGCCAGGAAAAAAGTGTCCGCAGGTATTAATCAGTGTGTGCGTACATGACGTTTCATTCAGTCCAAGTGTCTTTTGCATTCATCCTCTTTAAGGCAGTTTTGGACATCAGTTCCCAACATCCTGCTTCACCTGCTCTCCCATGATTGACAGCAGCACAGGTGGAGTGTCCACCACCAAGAAGGTCAAAGTTCACAAGTCAGAGGTCACAAACTCTGCCAAAACCTCTTATTTCAGCGACAGTGACTGTTGTTTCAGAGGTCATAGTTCAGCAGCCTTCATTTAGGCGTGGCCTGCTGATCAGTGACTGAGCTCAGGAGCGTATTGAGGAACACGACCGAAATCTCACCTCCGCTTCAGCCCTTTTGGTCTCTTCTCCTCCGCTGAGCTCCCTTCATCAGTCCCTTGCTTTTCCGTCTTCTTTGACCCCCATATGGGCCACGGCTCTCTCTCCCTCTTCATTCCTCACACGGAGGTCACTGTCCGCACTTTGGCGGACAGTGCCTGCTTGAAGCGCCTCTTCAAGTCCTGCATGTTTGGTGATTTTGGTCTGGGGATGAGTGGTGACCTTCTCTTTTCGGACACTGCTACAGTCACAGAGGGCTGAGAGGGCAACGGCTGCTGTTTGGCCAGCTCCCTGCACAGCCTGTGGAAGGCACCGTGGACCTGGCTGTAGTCTTCACTGGCCGACACCTCATAGAAGAAGCAGCCGAGGGCAGAGGCCAGCAGTGGACCCTGCTGGGCGTCCACCCGCCTGACATGGAGCAGGTCGGCCTTGTTGGCCAGGAGGATGATGGGTGGGAGGGTCGAGCGCTCGGCATGTGCGTGGCTGACCAGCTGATGGAGCTGGCCGATGAGGTCAAAGCTGCGATGGTCTGTCACAGAGTACACCATGACCACGGCGTCAGCCCACTGGATGGAACGGGTCACGTGGTCAGTGCAGCTAAGGCCATTGGCGTTTACCTGAAAGAGAGTCAAGTGAATAGGTCAGTTGTCTGATTCTTGGATGAACTCAAAAAGGTAATATAAATCACCACCCAGTGAAAAGTTTTTATTGGGTGAAATGAACACTGAACATAAATGAACACTGAACTAACAGTTACAGACAGAGAGACCAATAAAAGCAATCAAACTCGCGTAACAAAGCTGACCTAGAGGAAAAACTGACGAGGTGAGCCGTGAAAGATTTGTAGACTATCCCGTTTCATGAATAAGCAGTCAGTCTCACCGGGGCGGGCAGTGTTAGGGTGCTGCTGATTGAGGACTTTAAGGGGGAGCCAGTATCGGTTGGCTTTAGACGAACTGAGGGAAAATAAGCCCGGCTAGACTTACAGTCTCGGCCACTCTGCGGCTTTGGACCGCTGCCCAGAGCGAGCAAATAACCCTCGCACCCCAAAACTTGGCTCTGAATCTACAGACTTCAGAGCAAAGCGTCGCCCAAATGACCCTATAATTGAATTAAAACGCTCTCAAAATCGTTATGTGTAAGAAATCGTTTCGGTTTTGGCCAAGACCGAGCTTGTGTCCACAGCCACAAGCTGAGCGCTTTAAACCTAATGATAAGGGTCCGGATTTGGGGATGTTTTGAGCGCTGAAAGCCTGAAGGCTCACCCCCCTCAAAACCTTAAGAGTGATCAGTCACCCCCAAGTGTTCAAAAACCACAAAAGGAGAGTGAAGACAAAAGGCGAAGCTATGCGCTCTTCCAACAACAGCTGCCCACTGATCCAACCGACCACGCTTGACCACTTCACGTGGACATCAGCGCACACATTAAACACATTAAACACCGAGCAGCCTCTCTCGGGGGTTAAACTTACTTGAACTCCTGGCGTGTCCTGAACTTGAATCGCCACTTGCTCTCCGTCCAGTTGGACATCTCTGGAGTACAAACTACCTACAGTGCGGAGAAGCGAAGACGTTAGCAAAGCAGCAGAGCAGGAGAAAACGGTGCTGTGTTCACAGAGAGTTCATGAGCGTCATAAGGCGAGAATACAGTCTCACTCACCTGCGTTTCTCTCGTAGTCGCCGATAAAGCGTTTGGTGAGGAAGCGAACAACAAGAGCTGTGAGGAGAGGAGAGGAGAGAGTGAGTCAACGGCTAACAACAACAACAATAACAACAACAACAACATGGAGGAATACTGTGCTTGCTCGGAGTCTTGAATAAAAGAGTTGTAAATGCAGCCTGGCTGGTAAACTAACCACGAACTGGTTCACCTCACCTGTTTTGCCGACTCCGCTTCCCCCGACCACGGCTATTTTGACGACCCGGTTGGACAGGCAGTCGGTGCCGGGGTACTCCGCTATGGTGGACATGTTCTGAACCAGGCGCATTCTGACTAACAGCGGCTACTCTGACACGAAAGAAAGATAAAGTCCAGACGGAAATACAGCGCGATATCCAGTCAGTCAGTCGAGCTCAGAAACGCTAGTATGTCGTCTCAGCTGGGAAGGTTGGCTTGAGTATTCCAGAGAAAACTGTTTTCAGGTTTAGAGCCTCCTTCTCTCGGTGAGGACTTCGGCTTTCTGAGGGAATCGAGCGGCTCCACTGTTTTTATAGCGCCTCGGCGGCGCTGCCCTCTGATTGGCTGCTGCGGAGAACGGTCGCGCGCCCTGACTCCGCCCTCTGCTTCACGTGGACTCGTGGATGAGCGAGACCTGCGAGCTGAGAAGCAGCCGTTATTCAGCACAGGCTGACAGAAACACAGGAGAGCGGCGGAGATCCTGTTTTTACACTACCCTACTGTTTTGGTGCCCACGACGCTGAAATGTAATTCCTCAGAAAGTTGTGACGATGTTATCTGACAATGTTGCGACAACGTTGTCAGTACGTTGTAACAACCTTCCTAGACTCCTCACAACTCCTCATAACTCCTCATAACGTAGTCATAGCGTTGTGACCACCTTGTCCAGACGACGTAGACAGCACCACCTTTTGTAGCGATGTTGTAAGAAAGCAGACGACGTTGTAACAACGTTATGTTGTGTGAGAGATGACGGTTTTCGGTGAGCCTGGGTAAACGCGGGCAGCAGCCGCAGTAACGTACCTGCCCGAGTCGAGAGTCCTTGACTTTGCTGCTCTGACGCGAATGTGTTTTTTCACCAGTCCAGCATTTTATTCAGTTCATATTTTTATCCGTTTCTCCTCGTTGTCACCTGTGTCGACCGCCATCCCACATAAAAACACAGCGAGGGTCAGTGCTGACGGGTTTTGTAGAAGAAAAACCTCTCTTTCTAAAACCTGTCTGATTTTCTGTCAGCTGTCTGGTCTGTGTTCATCAGAAACAAGGTGTTGTCATCACCTGTTTTCTTTTCTACGGCTGATTGACCAAACATCTGTGCGCAGCCATGTAGCAGCTGACAGTCTGGACACTGCCATGCCCAGTTTATGCTGCTGTACTGGGACCGGCCACAGTTCCATCTGATTAACTCTACTCTAAATCTCTAAATCTACTCCGGGTTTGGTTGAGAAAGGGTAGATTTGGGGTAGAAAGGGTAGATTGGGCTAGTATGGGACGTCAGATAATATGGGGTTGGTGCAGGGAGACAGCTGAGTTTGCTCATTCGGCTCAGGGTCATATAGAACAGTGTGTTCTGTGCTAGTATAGGAAACTGCAGTGTGGTCATAAAGGCACACATGACATAAACCCAGAGAAACAGCCTCAAACCATGTTCAAAAACGTTTGTGGCATAATCATCATGCAGATAATTCACCTAAGAGATTGATTGGAGATATATGGTGCAGCAAAAAGTTAAAATGTCTTTCTATTTAAAAGGTTTTTGGCATTTGTTACCCTAATTCGTATTACAGCGATGTGCACACATACCTATTTCTCACTGCTGCTATTTAGCTCTTTTTTGCCTTATTTATCAGAAAAGGGGAGTTTGTATTGCTTTTAACTGCTGAACCCCAAAACCCTTTTTGTTCTTTCTTGTAAATCATAAAGAAGTGAACCAAAACAACACAATATTATGTGGCACATGTAAAATGAAAAATGTCAGTGGCTGTAAATGTGTTGCAGTAATGAGATAAAATTGCAAAATACTGTTTTGTAGAAGTTGCACATTCTAATAGTCAGCCTTAAAGCTGCACTATGTAAGTTAAAATTGAAATGAAATGAAAGAAGTGCATCACTGAATCAGGAGGAAAAAAGCCACACTGAAATATAGTGTGTGTGTGTGTGTGTGTGTGTGTGTGTGTGTGTGTGTGTGTGTGCTGCGAGTCTAACTGTGAAGCCTGAAATCATGATTCGGACCACATGATATGTCTTTACATAATAAGGGCACACACACAGGCACAAAAGGACGGTCCAGCTCGATGTTAAGGCCTCAAATGTAAAATTAACATTATATTGATGTAAATATAATGATAAGAGTTTTTTTTTCAACATGCACACAATCAGAGAAGTGGAAAATATTCTTCACACTTTGCATACAGTTTCACATTTCCACCAGAGCGGTCCCCAAATCCCCAGATCTTATTTTGTGTCGCTTCGAGGTACTTTATCTAACAACAGTGTACAGATGATAAAGAAGATGTTGGGAAAAAACATCACTCACACATTTATATTCAAATCTTACTCTGCTGCAGTTAATAAAATATAATCAATTTATTTTGAAAACATTATTCTAAATCATTCAGGTTTATTTCTAGTTATTTTACCAGATATCAATGATTCTGTTTCACCAAGAATAGAAAATATTAAGTTTTAATCATGTAAATGTTTTCAATTTGGGTCCCAGTAATTGTCATGCTTGTGAGACTAACTCAAATGACAAAGCCTTTATTTTATTGCCCCGAGCACCCCTTTATAGTCTGTTTTTGCTCGGTTTAAAAAAATACATATATTTGCAATAAACAAGCGTTTCTTAAAGAGTCTGGATGGGCCATTACACCTGAATCCAGTCTACTGTTTCCAGCCCCTTCTCTTTAACTGTGGTCTATCTAAACTGTGTGTTTGGTCTGCTCTGATGTTTCTGGCATGCACTGACATGCCCAGGTCTGTCCATCAGGGAGGTGGGGGAGCCTGTGTACAGTGTGTGTGTGTGTGTGTGTGTGTGTGTGTGTGTGTGTGTGTTAGGGAATGCCATTTCTCAGAAAGCCATTTTAGTCACACACAGCCGACTCAACAGCAAGCACAATCATCCCCAGACGGACCGTCATGCACTGTCAGCTCACCAGCCACAAAAGTACAACAATTACCGTCCAACATTTAGGCCGTCATTTAAGGCAATCAGTCAATTGCTCAGGCCCACAGCCACGATGCCTGGAGATAAGACTGTCACCTTACTCCGAGTGTGTGCGTCTGTGTGTGTGCTCGTGCTCGCGTGCGGTCTGTTTGAGATGTTTATGTCAGACTCTATTTGGTTTGTCAGTGTAAGTGTTTTTCGGTGTTTGAAGTCTCCCTCACATTTCAATGTTGTGTGTGCGTGTAGTACATGTGCTTAATGTCACTGCGCTGTGCTGGTCTGCGGTCGTGTCAGGAAGAGTGCTTCAGAAGATTAAAGTCTCAGACATGTTTTTGAACTGAACAATCTTCTCTCTCTCTCTTACACACACACAGGGTTGCAGAGTGGGGGGAGTTCCACCGGTTTAGTTTTTCAGTTTGTCGTGAAGTTCGCTCACTGGTCCTGGGTAACCTACATGTTTTCCTTTATTTTCTCCTTTTCTATGTCCTACTCTCTCTCTCTCTCTCTCTCTCTCTCTCTTTCCTGTCTTTCATCCGTACTCATGCATTGGCCTGTGCAGGTATGTTGGCAGTGGGCCCCGTGTGATTAGCAGCTGGTATGTATATTTGATAAGCGGGATGATGACAGGTGGCTCCTGCTGAATTTCAAAATTAATGGGGCTGATTCGTCAGCATCGCGCTGTTGAGACACACACGCAAAGCGCACGCACGCTACATACTTTTGCTCACCACATCAGAGTTCTTTCAGTGGGTGTGTGCTGTTCTTCTCTCCCAGAGTGAGCATGTAAAAAAAGGCCGAAGACTTACATGTGGGATGTTAAACACTGAATATAACTGGTCACTGGTTTCCAGCACTCATAGCACTCAAAACCTGCAGAGACAAATACTGGCAACTAAACCCCGACCTAGAACCCAATAGTGCCTTTCTCTCCCTCAGGTGTGCAGTCTTTACATGGCTTGTGTCTTTATCAGAGATACAAAACCGTGAGGCATTATTCTTAGAAATGCTTCTTCCCTAAAAGAAATAGTTTAGCCTTTTCCAGCTTAGCCTATTCAGATATCAGCACCTTTGTAGAATCTTGATCCACCGTAATATCACAGTTTGGTAAAATAATGCATTTTCCAATGAGTGAGAAAATCTCTGAGCTTCCTAGAGTGGGCATATTTTGGTTTTCTAGAAAGACGGTTGGGGCAGGAGGGCAGAATGGGCAGACAGCAGAAAGCAAAAATCAACATGAAACCAAAGCCACATCCTGGACATTTTAGGCAACTTAGTAATCCCAGCTGAACACGTTTTTTAGGTCTCAAAAAGAGGCGTATCCTGAAATAAGGAGCGTATTCGAGCAATGTCAGCATTTTTACTAGCTATGTGGATTACATTCAAATTTGTCCCAAATGAATATTAATACTATAATATTAATCAACATCACAAAGTGAAAACATATACTGTGATGTTATCAATAGTATTTTTTAGCTACATTACTTAACCACATTATTAGTTATTCTAGTGATTGCTTAGCTAGCCTTGCTAACAGTTGGAAACAGTATACCCACTACTACTACTTGTGTTTTATTCAGTCAACAAAAAAACCTTATTTGTTCCAGAGACGCAATTTCATCAGCAGATGTAGTTTTACATCAACCACAACAACCACATTTATCATGCTAATGCTAGCTAGGATAGTTCTGCTAACAGACACAGTGTACCCACTACTTTAGACCTCAATACATCACTTGTGAGTATCCATGTAATAGTCCTTTACTGGATCATACAATCTTTCTCTATCCAGACTGGGTTTTCATTCATTCCGTTCTAGCAGTTACAACACCACATATTTCGGAGAACCTGGCCGTTTGCCATGGAAGTGTCGGCACAATACGCTGGTGATGAGAGAGAGGGGGGTGGGTATCAGAGAGGGGGGAATAAAGAACGATACAGCAGAGGACAGGAGAAAATGAGGATGACATAGAGAGGATGGTGAATAAGCAGAGAGAGACAATGCAATGGCAGGAAGTAGGAAAGACAGTCCTAGTCAGAAATGGAGAGTAGGAGGGAAGCAAACAACAGACAAAAAGATGAAATTAAACGCTGGGCGGTTTTGAGATCTGCCACTCTCAGAGAAATAGTCCCAATTTCAAAAATGCACCAAAGCAATCCGAGGCCTGTCTTTTTTGCTAACAGGCATAGAAAATGTACATTATCCATCAACGGACACCTATAGCTTTTAAAAATGTTCATAATTAAAAAAAAAAACTATCAATTTTCTTTTTCTTGTTTTTTCTTTACCTGAACATATTAAAAACTATCCAGATTCATACTGACAAAAATAATATCATGCATATAAATATTTATTTCTTACAGTGCAACTTCGGAAATCATGCCACACCCCACACATTTTATCCTTTTGTCAGGCATTCAAATGTTTCAGCTTGACTCACCTTGGAGGTGAATGATTTTTAATATGTGCTTTTAACAGCAGTTTGGAGGGAAAAACTGTCAAATTATTATTTAGGGAACATATATTCGTCAAGCCAAACAAGAAGCTGCAGTTTTGTAAAATAGACCCAAAGGATTCACAACTAGCTGTTTTATGTTAACCAATCCTTTTTCTTATTTATTTGAAAAATAACAGTCAAAGTCAAAAATGACTTGGAAAATTGTAAAAGAAGACAAAGTGTCTCCAAACTTTTGATGGGCAGTGTACAAAAATCTCCACTGTTGCTATACTGTAGCATTGTTGTTGTTCAAAACTCAATGTGAATACCAAAAAAGCATATTTAGCCATGGCCCTGTATTCAGTAGCTGACAGTCTCCTTACAAATCCCTCACTTTGTCTCCATATTGTTGCACTGCCGAGTCAGTAGATGTGACGGTAGCAGCAGTTTCTTGGATTGCTGCTAGCACTAATGTCCACATGCTAATTGCCAGCATGCTAGCTGCTAACAAAAACCCCAGGTGCTGCCCAGCCTCGGTGACGTGTCAATGCGCTCGTCTAAGGTGTGGAGTGGGCCGAGGTGTGAGGTCAGACTTGTTTAACATCTCGTTGAGGAGGCATCAAATCAGGCTTTGTGGTGGGCTGGCACAGAGCCGGTGTGAAGTAGATTCCCATCTTTAGGTCTGAATTTGTTTTTTTTCTTGAGGACCCTGTTTTTCAATCCACATTTGTAGATGCTGGTAAGGGTTTGGTGATTCCCCTTATCTTTTGAACATATATCACACTATAATGTACTTTCTACATTCTGTAGGCCTGTCGTGTGTCCACTCAGAGCTTGCGTATATTTGCACTATCCCTTTTAATCCCTTATTCTATTATGCTTTTATTTTAAAGATATATTTCTTTATAGTATTTTATATGTCTCTGGAACACTTATTAATAGTCTAGCATTGTTTTTTTAGTTTGTTTAGTATGTTACGTGGTAAACATGTTTGTTCACCAAGATATGTAACATACATAGCAAACTAAAACATTCTTAAACTATGACTCTGATTCCAATTTAAGAAGAGCGAAATATTCTGAGATCAGTGTAAAAGGACGTCATCTACCTGGAGCCATTTGTGGCATGTCGACTTTCTTTTAGGCTATTATAGGCGTATATTAGGAGGTATAGATATGATACGTGATCTTATTGTGTACAGGCTCTCCTTCTGCTGCTGTCGTCTACTGTCTTCTACTGATATATTAACATTCTTTAGCCTAAAATCAGGCTGTGAGGATAGAGGCCTGTTTCTCAGAAGAAATATTTATGCATTAAGGATGACTATTTTTCAGTTTGGTCATTCCTGTAGAGCAGGGATTATTAAATAATGGCCTTTGGGCCAAATCAGGCCAACAAGCGAGTTCTGGCCCGAGTCCACTCTCTATCAGTTCTCTTAAAATCGTGTGGGCGGGTAAAGCACTGAACAAGTTCTAGCATCTCCCGGGGATGTGCATTGTAACTTATTTTGAAATTCAAATATCCGTATTGAGTCTAAATGTTAACGGACAGATATTTGGTTATCTAAAGAGACGAGAAAAAAACGACTTCGTGCAAAATTACCACAGGGCTGTAAGCCTGCTATTTTAGATGATGACACTGGTGTTGAATTCGGCAGCACAAAAATAGCATGAAACAGAGGAATACAGTTTAAATGTGTCGCAATTTTCAAAAATAGCAGAGGGAACTCGATAGGTTTTCGCGTCGGATGAGTAGTGGAGGCTGATGAGCTGATGAGCTGAACTAGAGCTAACAGGCACTCAGACGCTGATGGAGACCCTCATCTTCTACACAAGGTCTTTTCTCTTTAGTGGACGATGTGCCAACATGTTAGTTTGTGAGAGAAATATATTTTCATCATTTCTGGACAAAGCTAACATCAGCTGGAGTAGTTAGCAATAAAGCCACACCAGAGTTGGACATGCTTTTTCTGCCTTCTCAGTCTCATCCCTAACAATGCATCCTTGGAATCAGAGTCATGTTAAAGCGTTCGTGTTTAATATAATATAATACAGACAAATATGAGCAAAATTCACATTTTACAGTCCCATCAAAACTGAACTGTTGGCCTGTATATTTTCTCCATCCTTACATGATGGAATGTATCGAAAACCCAAAAACGAATTGCAGTATTTAAATATTGAAATCGTGAACAGTTAACAGAGCACTCAAGTTCCCATGCACATCCCTATCAACATCTATTGAAATGTATAAATGCATATAGGGAATATTCTAGCACTTTAATTCCATAATAAAGAGCATTATGTCATGACACGATGGTACGTGGTGCACTAATGCCTGGCCCACATTACTGGACAGTTGGGCCACTGTTGACGACTATTTGCTCCTCCTAACAATCACAAAAGGTCTCCCACTATCAAGGTGATCTTAAATGATGATCTTCCCAGATTATCCTGTGAGGTGGGGTGTCTGCAATCCAGTCTTCACTCATCTGCTCCCAGTCCAGTTAGGGTCACCCCGATTGTGAATGGTAAATATTAAACATTTACGATTTAAGACTCAGTCTCCTGTAGTGTGAGGTGGGCGCTCAGTCTCTGGCTGAAATGTGATGTTGATGTCATGCGTGAAAGACCGCCAACCAATGAGAGCCAAGCTGAACGAGCTGAAGGTGTTACGATAGGCTGTACAAAAGGCACCCACCACCAGCATAACAGTAGCCTTGCTGTCATCCACCATATTTGTTTAGATAGACAGTTTGGCTATGTAAGCAGGGGTCCGGCCCAAAGAGTATTCGCTTCACAAGAATTTGGCCCAAGGTCAAATCTAGAGGCTAGAGTTAACGTTTAAAGATAGACGTAGGTGTAAGATTCTGTATGTCCAAAAGTTTGCAGACACCTGCGCATCCAGCGTTTCATCTGAAATCAAGGGTATTAATAGTGTGTTTGTCCTTCCTTTGCTGCAGTAACAGCCTTTCTCTCTGGGAAAACTTTACACTAGATGTTGGAACATTGCTGTGAGGATTTAATTGCATTCAGCCACAAGAGCTATAGTGAGGTCAGGTACTGATATTGAATGATTAGTTCTGGATCATATACTCCACTCCAACTCATACCAAAGGTGTTGGATGGAGCTCAATCACTCCAGGAGTTGCAGTTTTTACCCCTCTAGCCAGTGGTTGGCATTAGACATGATGACCTTAGGCTCATGAGTGGCTGCTCTAGAGTGTCCTATTCTGTTGCCAGTGCCTTTCTTTACAAATTATACAGCAATGGGAGCACCTTAAAGTAGCTGAATAGATGTTAGATCAGTAGATTGCCTTGGGCGTATTTTGCTGTGTCTTTAGTGGGTTAATCAATCGATAAAAAGATAATTTTATCTGCCAGTATAATTTTACACTAACCACAGTTATCACCAAAAAAAGATAACTCTAAAAGAGTACCAGACAAACTGGAGAAGACTAACTAGCATTAATGACCACCTGTGTGCTAACATTAGACAGTTTAACAGCTGTTGACACAACAGTGGACATCGTACAATTTGTTTTCAGGTCTGGACACCAGAAGGCAGCCATTCAAAGGCGTTAAACACAATATGAGACGCATCCCACACAGAACACGCTTTAACAGTTTGTGTTTGTATATTAGACAGATGCGCTTTCTGGAAGGGAGGAACAGAAGGATGCATGTGAAAGAAGGCAGGCTTCAGGCTGAATCCACACTGAGGTGAGGAGAAGCTGCGGGGATATGAGCTGGGAGGTGTCACTCACAGGGCTAACAAAAGAACTGGAGGGGGGCAGGTTAGTAGTGTCCCACAGGGCGCAGTGGGGAAATCCCTAGGCTGTTGGGGGAGGTCTGAAGGGTAGAGCAGGTATAAGGGGAACAGTGTGGAATGTTGGAGTGAGAATGATTAAAAAAGCAGAGGTGTGTGTCTGTTTTTGTAAGTTTTCAGGACAAAAATGTCCTGACTTTGTAGGAAAACCAGAGAAATACAGAGCTGACCAGCAAAACGGCCCTGACTTGTGGGTTTTCAAAACAAGAAGAGATAAACCATTTCTGTTTGCTTACTGAGGTTCAAGCTCAGGCTTAGAAAATTCTTATACTTATCTATACTTAAATATGTCTATACATACATACATACTTGAAATATATTATTATTTTTATTATTATTAGTTATTATTAGATATTATTAGGCACTTACACATCATTGTGGTCCAAAGAAAAACATGTATCTCCAAAATGGAAGCTTTACTAGACCTCGCTATGAATGGACACAGTTGTAGGCAGTTTCATTATAGACTGATATGAACTTAGTTTAAACCCGTAGAAATGCATAGAAGCTTGACTGAGTGAAACAACAAAACGAGCAGAATCTCCTGTCCTTTAAGATTTGAGGGTCTAAAGGAAAATATAAGAATTGAAAAGTAAGTTTCAACGATACTCACGTACAAATCCTCCAAAATAATACTTAAGTATGACCACAAAGTACAATTACTCAAGTCATTTCCACACTCGCCCAGCAGTGGCATTAAATTGTCTAAAAACTCTGATTCACTGATTCACTAAAACCAACACAACACCAACTAATGTCACCACCACATCAGTTTCCCTGCAGTGCTGAGAATGATCCACCATCCAAATAATACCTGCTCTGTGGTGGTCCTGTGGGGATCCTGACCATTGAAGAACAGGGTAAAGGGGGGGTAGCTAATTACAGTCTGTAATTGTAGAACTTCAGTGCATGTATACAATAAAGGCACCTGATCAAAACTGAAACTGAATACCTTTAATTAAAAAAAGAAAAACTTACTTTTCACTTCTTATATTTTGTTTTAGACCCTGCTGACAGTGTTGATACAAGGTAGGTGTACTTAACAAAGTGGTTACTGGGAGTATATAGAATATATATGGTACATATGTTTGTGTCCATGTCCTGATATTGCATAAAAACAAGTGTATGTGTGTGTGTGTATGTAGGCTCATCTTACTGTCACTGTAAGGACTACATATCCTTACAGTGATAGGACAACATGACATTTTTTGTTTTCACCACAAACTATTATTTCTTTTCTTTTGAAAAAAACTAAAAGAGCAGATAAGTTAACTTCTGTATACTGAGGTGTAAGTTAAGGTTGAGTTTGGGTGTAGGTGTAGTATTACTTCACTACAGTAATACAAAAATCAATAGAAACTTATCAAAGTCCTCACAAGGAGGATAAGACAAGATTTTGTGTGTGTGTGTGTGTGTGTGTGTGTGTGTGTGTGTGTGTGTGTGTGTGTGCTTTCTGTCTGTTGTCGGGGGATACCCTTCTTGATACAAGCGAGGCCTCGTTTCCTAAATGTGGCGTAAAGCCTACATCTCGTCTAGAAGAGCTGCTTAACCTGCAAAATCTCAACTGATCAACTGATTCAAAGCTCATGATTCACAGGTTGCTTTAAAGCCATGCTATCTGTGGAAAACAGCACTCTGTTTTGTGTTTCTCTGTCCTGCAATGGCTGGTGACACGGTCAGTAGGATGTGGGGAAAGTGTACAGAAACATCAGTCAGCTGTCTTTTCTTCTCACACTCTGTTTTCCCTCCATCCTTCTCTACATCTGTGAAGCACGTGGCTTATGGGCCACTGTTAATTCAGATACTCACCAACCAGCCACAGCCACATGGTCATTCCTGTTATTTATATCTGTGTGTTGGCCAAATTGGATTTTCTCTAACTTTTTCATGGCTTGTTTTGCTGATATAAATACATTTAGCAGGTTTACAGTGATGGACTTTCTAACTGGAGTTTAACTGTAAGTCTTTTACATACTGAAGTATATTGCGGGTTCATTTCTTTTTAAACACATTACTTTATTATTATTATTTTTATGTTGTATTATATGGGGTTTTTTTTTTGAGAATTTATTTAAACAGTGGGATAATTGTGCTTTCAAACCATTAGGCACTGCAGAGTTATGATTCTCCCTCACAGGAAAACTGACAGATTCCAGCAGATAAGTTACCACAGCTAGTGCTATTGATCTTTTTCTGCTGACGAATCCATCCTCCAGAAACCTTCGGGTGCCGTTTGCTTCCAGTCTGAACTTTGAGCTCCACATCAAGAAAATGATACAATCATGCTGACAGCTTCGTGGCAGTGTAGCTCTAAGACTGTGTTTGGCATGTTTAATGATCCTGAGGACATGAACATATCTGTTCCCCACAAATGTGTTTTAAAAATATAAATAATAAACATAGTAAATTAATGTAACATTCCTCTTCTATCACCCCATAACTGTCTTGCTGTTATTATTATAGGTGATGTTTTAAAGCATTTATTGTTATCAGCACTGTTAGCTTGCCCACTTTTGTATAAAGTTTTCAAGCATTATTCTGCTGATAGACCTCTTATGTCCCCAAAATATAGCTCAACAAAACTCCCAAAATCCTGTAAAATTAAAACTAAAAGGGATAAGACATTTTCTGACCTCCAACATTAACCATCACTGCTGTTGGAGGAGCCTTGTATCTCCCATTTTGTCATTTATCAGTTTTTGACATAATTTGAAAATATCTGTTGGCCTTTACCTTGTATGTAAATTTCATGATGAATGGACCAAAAGAAATGATCTAAAATTACATGGAAAAAAGTCTGGTTCCATTGACTTACATTAAAAGTGAATAAGTTTTTTCTTTCTCCTGTAAAGTTACCATTTTGGAGATACGAGGTTTTGATCCGACAACAGTGATATGTTTGATTGGTAGCTTATTTTAAGAGACTGAAATCTTATTAACACAGTAATACTTATTAACTCATTAACTCATTGTACACGCTTGGTTCTTCAAGGGTTCTTTAGTGAAGAAAATGAACCATGAACATTCAAAGAACTCTTTGCATGATTAAAGGGTTTTTCACATTATAAAACAGTTATTCTGATCAGTGTTGTAATTGGTTCTATATAGAAGCTGTTTGAAAAGTGTTCTATATATAAAAAGGGGTTCTTTTATTGTTACGATGTCAAGCTCGTAGCAGTAGAAGAGCCCTTTTTGATGTTATATAGAACCATTTTCAAAAAGGTTCAATATAGAACCATCTACGGCACATTCTCCATTATTCTGAAGAACTCTTTCATGATGCAAAGAACCCTTTGATCATGCAAAGGGTTCTTTGATTTTTTATGGTTCTATATAGAACCATCTTACCCTTGAAGAACCATCTCTTACCTAGTGCTTACCTAGTCTGGACTTGGATTTCCATAAAAAATTCAAACAAGTTTAGTTTATGCAACCATGTTTTCAAATTTAAAATCTATTCTCAGATTTGTTGTTTAGTTATGATTGCGTAAAGTTTGCCCAATTAAAGTCTAGAATGTATCTTAAATATTGAGTTTAATGCTGACAGAATGGCTGAACTGTGTGTGTGTGTGTGTGTGTGCGTGTGTGTGTGTGTGTGTGTGTGTGTGTGTGTGCTTTCTGTCTGTTGTCGGGGGATACCCTTCTTGATACAAGTGAGGCCTCATTTCCTAAATGTGGCGTAAAGCCTATATCTCGTCTAGAAGAGCTGCTTAACCTGCAAAATCTCAACTGATTCAAAGCTCATGTTTCAGGTGGCTTTAAAGCCATGCTATCTGTGGAAAACAGCGCTCTGTTTTGTGTTTCTCTGTCCTGCAATGGCTGGTGACACGGTCAGTAGGATGTGGGGAAAGTGGAGAATGGCTGAACTGAGCTTTTAAATCAACATTAAATCAAGCAGTTTTGTGCTAATAAATACCCTCAAAAAGCTAATTTATTACATTTTGTACATTTGATGTCTTTATTAAATCTCTGAAATTGCAGTCAATTTTCAAAATAATAATAAAAATAGGTGTTTCTAGTATTCATAAATTTATTTAGGAATTAATGCCAAGTAAATACATAAAAAAAGACCAAAAATAATATGTGGGTTAGAATGACAGTCATCTCATATACATTCGCACTCTAACTCCAGTGATGTGTTGTCAGGTTAGCTGTTTTCTGACTACAGTTGCCATTAAACTACAAGGATCAATGTGTTTATCAGTACTAGATTAAGTACATTTATCATCAAAGTAACCACACGTTCAATAGAGGATTCCCTCTGAGGGCTCTACCCACCTCTGATGATTAGCATTTTGAGTTGATCTCATTGAAAGACTGATTGTTTACAGCTGACAATGCTTGTTGTTGTTGTTGTTGTTGATAAGAGATCTCTTTCAGAGTGGGTACTTTGTTCGGGCATTCAGTCGCTTTTCCCACAAAACTTCCTTAAAGAATGCAAAGAGCTGCAGATAGTTCTATTCTCTCCATCTGCTCAGCTCAATCACGCGGCCGTTACCGTTCCCCCTGCAGCCCATGGAAGCTCCCTTTTTTTGCCCACTTCTTTTGCCCTCACAGCACTGACAAAGGATGAGAGATGTTTTTTTCTCATTGAAATGTTAACATTCAAACACGTCGGGCCATTCGCATTCCGCAGCATGTCAACACACTGAGAGCAGGTTGAGGATTTAGGAGAAGAAAAGGGGGAGTGTGGGGGCTGTTAGGGTCTGAATTACAATACCACACACACATACAGTGGAATGTGCCCAAGGCTATTACAGTATTGAGTGTAAGTTGGGGGGTTCAGTAGCTCACACATACCTGGATGGAGCTGAAGTGTAAGACATTTATAAATGACTTCACCAACACTGTCACTGAGATGCGACTCTGCATTTTATAGTCTGTAGATGTGTGTACTTCATCGCTGTCATATCAACTTTATAACTCGCTATAACATTTTTTTGTGTGTCATTTGAAAACACCAGCTGCCCTTTACAATGTGTGGACTTGATAAATTGACCAATAGAAATGGTCTAAAATACGTATATAATAAAATCTCCTTACTTTAATGTACATTAATGTATTTAATTCTATATTTTTACCATCTCTCATGTAATTAGAACCAATTACACAAGAAAAAAATGTAATTACATCTATAAGAAAGCAAGGCAGCACTTGTTTTTCTCAGGAAATTAAGGGGATTCAATATCTATGATCTATAGATCTTTATTTGAGAGTGTCCTGACATCACAGTATGGAAGCCTCTCCGTCAAACAGAAAAATAAACTGGTGTGGATTGTAAACCAGGCTAGTAAGATCACAGCAGATAAGCAACCCCAATTTAAAGGGCCCATATCCTACATTTGTAGACTATTAGTTTTTCCTAATGTCTACTTGTGACATTTGTGTGGTTTTATGGGAAAAAAAACCCCAGCTATGATTCATCTTTACTCACTGCCTCTCTTCATCTCTCTGAATTCAGCAGGATGTTTTTGTTACTGTCCCTTTAAGACTGATGTACGTACATGATCTCTGTCCTCATTCAGAAAGCAGTCCAGGATGAAACACTCTTTATAACTTGAGTATGAAAGGGCAGAGCTAAGCTGCCGTAGGGCTGAATAGGCAGGGCTATGTAAATGTGTTGGTTTTTTGTGACATCACAAAAACATCGATTTTAAAATTGGCTGCTTGTGCAGCATAGTTTCCATATATGGGCTGTACATACAATTTTAAAGAGATCCAATTGATCCTCTTCACTCAGCATTCCAGATTGTGCCATCAGGCAGAAGACTGAAGTTCCTATGGCCTGAAAAAAAAACAGTTACAAAAAATCTTGAGGTCTTGGCTTAAATTCACCCTCCAGGGAATCAACCGCATTATTGCACTTATTTAGTTATGATGTATTTTGATTGTTGTGTAACTGTGTACTGTGGTGTAGTTGTTTGATGTGTTTGATGGCTAATTATATCTCATTTATACTGCTTTAGTGTCTTGTGTGTACAGTGTTTTATCTGCCAGTGCCAAACAAACCATTTGACATAAATGAAGACAAAATCAAGCGATATGAAAGAAAACAGTTGAAAGTTAAGTTTATCAGTAACAGTAAACAGTTAATGTGAGCCACTGTGTTATCCCACCCATCACAGCAGTGGCTGTTCACATGTTTACCTCTCCTGTGAGCGTGATATAAATGTGGCAGTGCGATCTCATTAAAATGTCAATAAAAACCCTTTTAAAATTCTATGTACCAAATAAGGTGCTTGTAGCTGTATTATAAAATGCTTTACTGACTTCCTTTTGGAGAGCTTTGCTGCAGACATCATCTGTCTCAGCTGCATGCTTGAAGTAAACAGCTCCAAGATTATAAACATTGCCTTATGAAATCAAGACAAACTTTAATTAATTTATATCTGAGAGTTCTGAGGAAAGCACTCTTTTAGAGCCGTAAACTCTCAGAAATAGAGGCACTGAACCGTCTCTGGAGCAGTGCCCCTCTCGTCACTGGGGTGGAACCCTCAAGGGTACATCTCAGTACCTTTAGTCAGAGAACATAACTGTACCATAATCCATTGAAATGATATTTTCTAAGCTGTATTGACTCCACACACCCCGTCTCGTCTCCAGGCTTTTTATTTTATTGTTCTATTTTTAAAAATTAGATTATGAAAAGGTACAAATATGTACTTTTCACCTGAAAAAAACTTATTAAAGGTTTATAATTGGACCTTAAAACCACTGTTGTACCTTTGAGGGAACATTTACACTGTTTGTACCTTGATGAACGAAAAATGTACCTGCACAGAACCTTTATTTCTAAAAATGTATGAACTCAAACCAAAATTTTGGCCACAATCGTGAATTACGCGGGTTCAAATTAAGGAAGTTTTCCCTTCATCTGTGAAGTTTTCTTTTCAAAGATGTGAGGCTTTGTTATGACAGTGACAATGTGAAGGGGGTTGGGCATGTTGTCTAATTTTGAGCTTAGTAGTTCAAAAGGATAGAAACTATTGATTAGGAAGTATCATTTAACATGTATCATGTCCTTTCATCTGTGTTCCTGTCTTTTATCTAATCTACACAAAGTATGTCTTTGTCCCAGCAGTTCTTCTAAGTTTGGCCTGTGAGCCTTTTTTTGCTGGACAGCGATTTCTTACTGTAATGTCTTGAAAATAGCCATTTATAACATAATTTGTCTGTGTGTTCGTTAGAAAGTAGACTGACTTGTTATTAAACTAAATAATAGATTATGTCACTAACATGGCTAATGGTTCCATTAAAAAACTGTCAGTGCTACTGTGTGAACATAATTTCCTACAGAACACACACTTTAACATCTGCTTTGGTAGCCTGTTTAAATATAGCAGGCCAAATCAACATACTTGGCATTAATTTGATGGGGATATATTGGTTAATAACACTGACCAGTGCACTGCAAACATACAGCTGAGCTCGGTTTCTGTTTCTGTGATGATGCTATGCAGTGCATGGTGAGACAAACAGTTTTTGAGAGTATGAGAACCCGCAATATTTATGTTCGCGGCCGTGAGACCACAGCAAAAGCAACACACACGAGTCTCCAAAAACCAGCAGTTCTTAACTGAACTGTGAGAAAAAAGGTTGAAAAGAGGCATAACTTTATTATTCATACAAAATGAATATGCATAATGAAGCGGTGGGCAACTCAGGTTGAAATCTGTTCTCGCACAGGTGCTCCTAAATCCAAATTCTGGTTCCATTTAAAAACAATGTGCAATTGCAAGCATTTTTCTGGCACTGTAGAACCATGTACCATCAATCATCAGGCTCTTACCCTAATGTATGAGTGTGTGATTGACTTACGTCACTAAACAGTGAGATTAACACGTGTTCTCTTTGTGAGTGGGAGTGTTCTTACTTCTGCACATGAAGAAGCAACGTGTACAACAGCTTTTCTTGGAAAATACATGAGAAACATCCATCTGGGGGTCAAGATCATGCATTTATCCCTACATGGAAATGCTTCAGTGGGGAAATCTCCATGAGGTGCATTACTGATTCTGTAGAAGTCTAAACTAATGCATTAGTTCAGTTTTTCAACCACTAAAATGAACTTACAAACATAGAAATGTGCAGTGTTTTTATACACACACACACACCTTAAAAACATGCCGAAAAGAACCACTTTGGGTTCCCTAAGGAACTTTTCCTCTTTAAAGAGCCATTTTTGTAAATGAGATGAAATAAATACACTGTATAAAGTATAAAGAACCTCCACAAAATGTAAAGGACCTAGGAAGGATCCTTATATTGGTATAGAACCTTTACATTGTGTAATGTGTGAACCTTTAAAAGGTTCTTCAGGTTCCCCCATTCCTTTTTCAAACGTTTTTAGGGAATCAAAAGTGGTTATTTTATTTATATTACTCCTTTATTTTGGCCCCTTTATTTTTAACCCTTGTGTGGTGTTGATGTGTTTGTTACTCAGTGGTCTGGTGGACCCACCACATTATTGTTTTTAAATCAATACAGCCATAAAATTGTATATAAAAATAAATTAAAAATATCACAAGTGTCCAGTGTAGGGTTCTCCTTTAGCAGCTGTAGCCAGTCAGCAGCCTGTCCATGTTGTCCACCCTCACACACACACTCACACACACACACACACACACACACACACACACACACTAACAGCAGGCCATGTAGGAGGAGAACAGAGTGAAGGACACAGCACCTCTACACTTTTACTCCCCGCGGGTTCAGCCCAACACCACATGTGTAATATAAATGTGTGGGGGTGAACAGAGTGAAGACACTGAAAATGTGTTATTTTATATGTTCTTTACAGAAAATGAGCAAAGGCCAAGAAATCTGAGCCTGAAATAAAAATAAATCACATTTTCTTTTTTTTTCTTTTGGTAAACACTGAAAACGGGTCCCACAGACCTGAACACCACACAAGGGTTAAGTGTGTACACATATGTTCTATTTGTTCTATCTCTTACAACTATACACACACTGTGTCTATACACATACAATTATGCAATTGTTAATGCTTGATTTCAGAAAAGAATTTTCTACAAATTTATGACCCAATTTTAAAGCATTTTCTCTCTTTTATAAATTCCAATCCAAAAGCACCACATCCATTTAAACTGATGAATTACTTTAGGAACTGTTAAATGTGAGAGACTTCAACCTCAAAAGGAGACACACTTTACTAAAACAGTGCTGTAAAAGAGTTTTTTCATAGTGCACAGAGCAGCACTGGTTATGACTGTGAGTTTATGACTGCATGGAGCGTAAACTTTTGTGAGCCCTTTAAAAACACCCATCTTGATCAACTAACTAATAATCAGAATAATCCAATTTTTTGAATGCAGAGAAGAGAGAAAGAGCTAAGTGTGAAGACAAATGAGTGAGGGAGTGAGGTGCTGAGTAAATGAGATGATGTGCGAGTGAGTTAGTTGAGGAGTGTACGGATGAGGGAGTGAGTGAAGGACGGAGGTGATGAGAAATTGAGATGATGTGTGAGGGAGTGAGTGAGCTGAGGGGTGAAAGCATGAGGAAGTGAGTGAGGGAGGGAGGGAGTGAGGAAGTGAGTGAGTGAAGGAGTGAGGTGAAGAGTAAGTGAGATGATGTGTGAGGGAGGGAGTGAGTGAGCTGAGGAGTGAAAGCATGAGGAAGTGAGTGAGGGAGGGAGGGAGTGAGGAAGTGAGTGAGTGAAGGAGTGAGGTGAAGAGTAAGTAAGATGATGTGTGAGGGTGTGAGTGAGCTGAGGAGTGAAAGCATGAGGAAGTGAGTGAGGGACGGAGGGAGTGAGGAAGTGAGTGAGTGAAGGAGTGAGGTGAAGAGTAAGTGAGATGATGTGTGAGGGAGTGAAAGCACGAGTGAGTGAATGAGTGAGTGGATGAGGAAGTGTGAAAGAGAAAGTGAGTGAGTGACTGAATGAGTAAATGAAGGAGTGTGGTGATCAGCGAGTGAGCAGCAATTAAATTGGTATTGAGTGGGAATGAAGCAGTATAATGGTGAGGGAGTGAGTCTGTGGAGAAGTGAAAGGGTGAGGGAGGCAGTGAGTGAGTGAGTGGATGAGGAAGTGAGTGAGTGAGTGAGTGAGTGAGTGAGTGAGTGAGTGAGTGAGGGGTGATTACAGCTGTAGGCAGGAGACTAAACTCTCGTGAGAAAGTCGCGTGTGATAAGTGACTCACTATAGATTCATACATGTAAACACCCCCATACTGTCAAATACAACTGCAGTCACTCTCACCTTTCACTGCACTGCTGCCATTAGAAATATGTGTGAGAATGTGTGTATGTTTTGGGGGGATGGGAGGAGAGAGAGAGAGAGACAGACCTGTAAGCCAGACAAACTCCTGAGGGCTTGAATAGGAGTGCAGGAGTGTGTCACATGTTTGGGTTACGGGTATGAGCACACCTGCATGTTTGTTTTAGTACATTTTCAAGACAAAAATGTTTTGACTTTGTAGGAAAACCATGAAAATGAGGGTCAACCTACAATAACCAGGAAGTACAAAATGTCCCTGACTTTTTAAACTGCTTTTTAAAAAACTTCATGTTCTATTGATTTAAACTGGAAGAGTAAAGCCATTCATGTGCAGTTTCTAATGTTAAGATTAGGACTAATCTTTAATTAATTACATGTTAATAATTACACAAATGTTTGAGACCACCTTTCATAATTTCAAACTCCATGAAGTAAAGTCATTCATTTCTTCAGACATCCTGAGGGGATCAGATTTCTGATAGTTCAGTTGCATAAAGGGGGAAAGTCAAAGGAAAAACCTATTAAAAGACAGTGCAACAACAGTGCAAGAGGTGCTAGACCACCCAAACCGTCCCCATCAGATAAACAGTACTTACAGCTTTCATCTTTGAGAGAGGAGTAAATCAAGCTCCACTCTTTCTTTAGATCTGAACAATTCACAGGTGTTTCTCTCCATCTTTCCACTGTGAGAAGATAACTAAGCACTATGAGTCTGAAAGGATGTGTAGCTGTTTAGAAGCCCTTACTGGTGAAAGGAAATAGACAAAAAAGAACATTTGCAAATCAAAGAAGCTGCTGGAGTTCTCAGAACAACAGACTGACCACCCCAGAGTCCAGACCTCTACATCATTGAATGTGTTTATGATTAGTGGGATTATGTTAAATATGCACAAACTGACAACTTCATTACACCTTCATATCTACGCTCATTGTCCATTTTATCAGCTCCACTTAACACAAAGATGCACTTTGTAGTTCTACAGTTACAGACTGTAGTCCATCTGTTTCTCTGCATACTTTGTTACCCCCTTTTATTCTGTTCTTCAGTGATCAGGACCCCCAGGACCCCCACAGGACCACCACAAAACAGGTATTATTTGGCTGGTGGATCATTCTCAGCACTGCGGTAACACTGACATAGTGTGTGTTGTGCTGGTACAAGTGGATCAGACACAGCAGTGTTGCTGGAGTTTTACACACCTGAGTGTCACTGCTGGACTGGGAATAGTCCAAAAACCAAAGATATCCAGCCAACAGTGTCCTGTGGGCAGCGTCCTGTGACCACTGATGAAGAACGACAAAGTGTGCAGATAACTATCATCTCTGACTTTGTGGGCCAACAGGGTAGATGTTTCATAACATGGGGAGAGGAGAGAGAGGAGAGAGAGGAGAGAGTGGAGAGAGTGGAGAAAGAGGAGAGAGTGGAGAGAGAGGAGAGAGTGGAGAGAGTGGAGAGAGTGGAGAGAGAGGAGAGAGTGGAGAGAGTGGAGAGAGAGGAGAGAGTGGAGAGAGAGGAGAGAGAGGAGAGAGTGGAGAGAGTGGAGAGAGAGGAGAGAGTATAGAGAGTGGAGAGAGAGGAGAGAGTGGAGAGTGTGGAGAGAGTGTAGAGAGAGTGTAGAGAGAGGAGAGAGTGTAGAGAGAGTGGAGAGAGAGGAGAGAGTGGAGAGAGTGTAGAGAGAGGAGAGAGTGTAGAGAGTGTAGAGAGTGGAGAGAGAGGAGAGAGAGGAGAGAGTGGAGAGAGAGTGGAGAGAGAGTGGAGAGAGAGTGTAGAGAGTGGAGAGAGAGGAGAGAGTGTGCACCTGTGCGTCGCTCTACCTCTGTGACTGTGTTTTAGTCCCAGAAGCTGTGTTCTGGTGTCAGCATCTGCAACCGTTCAGTGTCGGCATTCAGCTGTTGTGTGTCTGTGTGTGTGTTTTTGTGCATGTCATGTGGGTGTGTGTGGTTTTGTGGGCTTCAGCTGTTCATCTGGTTTGGTGTCTGTGCACGTCAACTGTTTTTCTGCACAGTCACATCTTTGTTATTGTGCTAAGTCTAAGTGAGCCTCTCTGAGAATGTGTGTGTGTGTGTCCTGTCAGAACATGTGTCTGCATGAAAAAACAAACAGAGACATGAAAGAGAGTGGACGTTCTCCAAACAGTCCTGGCCTCTCCCACTATAAGACATACAGCAGCTGTGAAGCATTACATCTTCTTTTCACTTCAGTTTTAAAGCCACAGCTGATTTGTTTCTGAAAATGGTCTCTCACAAACCCTGGCTGAATTCTAATGCCACTGAAGGTGGGGAGAGTGTTTCTTCAGATGAGAGGCCTAAAATACATCCAAACGCAGCAGACACAAAGGGTGTTGCACTTTGTTTGGGTTGCATGTGGTTAGCAGTCCTTATTTCACCACATCAGACTGTTAGAGCAGACAAACATCGTGTAACAGACTATAAGGTTTTCAAGGCTTTGCCATAATTATAATATTGCCTAAGCCAGTGTTGTTTGCCGCAAGGCTGTGTAGGCTGCTTAATTTTGTTTTCTTTGAATTGAGAAAACTGCACCATGGCCAGGACAACCACAGAACTGACTTGCAGAGATATCAATAATATTGCTGCATTTCAGGTTAGCACTTTACTGGGATACCCCACTGTAGACGCTTTATACATGCTTACCTTACCTTCAAATTGAATACCTACTCAATTTAACCTCATGTTCCCTCACTGTAACCTCGGCCTTTACTCTAACCCTGACCTTAACCTCCACCAAAAAAACTAAACCTGATCCTTACCATGGTTCTAACCCTAACCCTGAATCTAACACTGTTTCACTGTTTCTGATAGATTAATAAATAGAACCTCTTTAGGTAACCAATAGCAGGTTATCCAAAGTGGGACCCATTTTACTGGATGATAAATCTGATTTATGAGATTTATCATCTGATTATTTTACTGAGAGTTTTACTTTTGTTTTTACTATACTATTCAAATGCTTGCAAATACATATTTATTTACATAGAAAGTTTGCATTTACAGTGAATTACATTTACATTTGATTTAAACATTCTGTCTCGACAGGTTTAATTCTGCTCTTCCAACTCTTTCCATTTGTTTCAATGTCATGAAATAACAAAAACGTGACACATAATTGTCAATTTTCCATCTTTCAAAAAATCACATGCTACACAACAACTTTATTAATTCATATCATAATAAATTTCTCCTCTTCTGCTTACGGAAACAGATTTTAATCGTGAATTATGCGTCCACATTCTTGACCGACTACAGAATTGTAATCAAATTAATTGCTTTAACCAGCAGTAACTGCATATTCTAAGAATTAGCTCTCTCTAGTATATTCAGTACATGGCTTGGTACATTATAAATATAATAAAATCATAACTGCATTTGATTATTTCTAATTAAAAACTTCAACTGTAGCTGGGGCCTGTTTATACACTGACTTTATTCGAAACACCTACTTGTACCTCCACTCATGGTCACTTTATGAGCCTCACCTAGCTTACAGGTTCACCATATAGGGGTGCTATTGAACACTGTAGCACATCTATTCATGTACAATGTGTCCACCAACTTGTGTGACAATTACTGGTGAATTTCTGACCACAGGACTGCTGTTGATCAGATTTTAACTGATGGGTGGACCATTCTCAACGCAGCAGCAACTCTGACATGGTATTGGGATGGTGGTGTGTGTGTGGTGCTGGTATGGCATCAGCACAGCAGTGCTGGGGTTTTTACACACGTCAGTGTCACTGTTAGGTTATGTGTGGTCCGCCATCCAAAAAAAAAAAGCAACCAAGAGTGGCTCCATGGCCAAAACTGACCATTGATGAAGGGATGGAGGATGAGTAACACAAATTGTGCATCAAGAGGTGAGCTACAGACTCAAGTGTACAGCACCAATTGGACCCACAAGGTGGTTGTTTCTAATAAACTAACCAGTGCGTGTACCTTTCTTTTAGGTAATTCAGGGGAGTTCTTTGATGTATTATACTGCAAGTCATAATTTGCATTATGTAATCCTGTTATTCTCTGTATTTCTCCTGATTATATTCCTACACAGGGCTGATGGCTAATTGCTAGATTTTCAGGCTTAACTACAACATGGTATTTGCCTTTGTTTGTGTGATCATCACCATAGCGACACGAGTCGTGACCCTAAGCTGTACTTAAAAGCAGAAACACTTTTCAAGTGTCAACACACTCACGGCCTTACTGCACAGATAGCAATTTAGAGTCGGCCATAAATACAGCACGGCAGACGAGGGTCAGAACTGCAACGTCTACATGAACCACTCTTTCCCTTTCATTTTCTTAATTGTAGGGGACGTCCCACCCAGCTGTGTGTGTATGTGCAAGTGACTGCGTGGCTATTTTCCTCTTGGCTATCGGAGCAGCATAAATTAAACTTTGGGATGGGTGTGTGTGTTCGGATGTCTCTTCAAAGGTCATTCCCCTCGTCTAGTGCGCTCGTCTAGCCACAGAGATAAGTTGTTCTTAATTTCTCTGCTGGTGTTGTTCCCGCTCTCTTTCTGCGACAGGGCATGTGCTCAGATGTATGTGCAAATTACTGTAATTACGCAGCTGAGAGGCTGCAGTAAGCGCCTGTGCCTGGAGCAGCTCAGAGGTGAGTAGGAGTTAAACTGATTCAGAGAGAGAGCCTAATTGATTCATGTGGGGAGTCAGACTGATTCAGAATTAAGAGTCAGACGGATAAGCAGGACCAGTGTAATTCAAACTGATTTGGAGGTCAGTGCCAGTTTGATTCACTAATTCAGGTAAAGGCTGAGGTTTTAGAAGCTGTTCTAACTCCTTCCTCATGACTCCATAAAGACTGGCCTGGTTTTTCAGATATACAGATCTGAACTCATCTTAGTATTCATGTACTTAGTAAGATATTCAAGTAAGGCAGTTTTTTAAGTAAGATTTGACTAAGCGTGTGATGTTTTACCATAGAGAATGACACAAGCAGCTTGAGATCGCCTGTTAGGTTAAGCTAAATGATGCCAATGGAGTAATACAGAAATATTTTAAACAAGATAATAAATATATACATTGCAAATAGTATATTAAATCATATACATCTAAAACACAAAGATAAGTCACTACATCAACTGGCTGTTCAGGTACAGATCATCTGTAATGCTAGCTCTAAGCACAGCTGTGACAGTATAAAACACTTTCTCATTAAGATATTTGAATACTGTTCATTTAAAATGTGGATATTCCAGTAACTATAAACCAGGGATCAAGGAAAAAAGAGGAACTAGAACACAGGGCTTGGCAAAGGGAGACTAAACACACCAGCATATACAGACATAACAAGACCTAGATGTACACAGTGATGAGGGGGTGGAGCTAGAGCACAGAAGGTTCTAGACCAGATTGAAAGGTCTAGACTCAGCCCTGTGACACTATTAGTTTACATTATTGTCTAGAGGTACTGAGGAAACCTACTCACGGTGAATTGCCTGTAACTAAACAGTGAGAGAAAAGAAGAAAACTAACCAAAAGTTGTTCCACAAAATGAGAAATACCCAACATTATGTCCCACTCACTTTTTGAAATTTTATGAGATTTTGTGGGATAGCAGCATGGTTTTTGGAAAAAGTACATAGTTTATATTATTGTTAGTATTGTAGCACCCCACTACTGGCTCTTGGAAAGCAACGTGCTTGTGGAAGGTGAGACATTCATTCCAAATAATTTGTTGCTGTTAGCTTAAAGATGTGCACCTGTGACTTGTGTCATTATGTTCTGGGCTGTGGGGAAGTTGGTGCGGTGTTAGTGCCTCCCAGCAGGTGAAAGTGTACAAGTTGAAGTGACCTGCCTGCTTCCCAGCTGTGTCAGCTAGTGCTGCGTGGTGTTTCTCCCCTGCTGCCTGTTCAATCAAAGAGCATTCGCATTTAAAGCACAGTGTTTTCCGTGTCTTATTCTACACCAGCACCACAATCTGTTCCAATAAGTTTCTCACGTCAGTCATATTAAATTTAATAGAGGCTGACTGTGTAAGTTGTAACAGCAATGATGAGGGGGTGGAGCTAGAGCAGAGATAGAATGTTCTAGACCAGCATGGAGGGTCTAGATCAGGGGTGTCAAACTCAACCGCTAAAAGGGCCATGTTAAAAAATCTCAACAAATCCATGGGCCAGAGAAAACCTATGTTTTATTTCACTTTTATCATTTTGCTATAAACTGAACTGACAATTGTTTATTCAAAATACACAAAAACGTCAGCAGTAAAATAAAGGCACTTGTAGTAGACCTTAAAATATTACATGAATACTTAAAATATTCAGAACTTAAATGTCCCCAGGAGCTCAGTCTTTTAAACCTACCAACTTGCTTGAACTGGACACCTGGTATCCTTTCTTTGCTGCAAGTTCATTAATACTTGGGCTCAATTTCTGAGCTGCTGAGCTCACGTTCAGTGTTTACATTGGCTGAACTGCAGTTAGTGTGTTTGGTGATATGACTGGTGTGGAATTGTGTAGAATGGTGTAGAATTGAGGTGTCACCACTGCCCTATAGATTGTTGTTGGAGTAGGAGAGTCAGAGCACACATTACATTGCAGTGCATGCTGGGGACTGTAGTGCAGCACATTGTGAAACAGGCTAATACTACCAGAAAATTAAAATACTGTTGCGGGCCGGATAGGATTGTGTCACTGTTGTCATGGGGGTACCAGGGCAGCCTACTCACTGTGAATCGCTTCTTACTAAACGAACCAATCGTTGTTCAATAAAAGGAGAATTACCCAACATTATCTGTTACCTTTCCCACAAGGCTATTAAGATTACATCACTAATGACTTTGGCTACATCTGTCTCAGCCACTGTTATTCTACTGGACTAAACACACAAGCAGAGCCATTTGTTGCCATAAGTAGTTTCTTTAGCCCCAAAGCCACCAAGGGCCAAGCATTTTTTCATTATTGTTATTTGATAATTATTAACTTTTTTATTATCATTTTTTATCACAGTATTGAGAGAAAAACATCTGAAGATGCCATTGCTAACTTGGCTTGCAAAAAAAAATGACCCTGAACTGACCTGCCTGTGTAAAAGAACACCGGACATGCCCATCCAACAAACACAGCTGTTTTCTGCAGTGTGAGCAGAATAATGCAGATTGTAATGTATTGTATGTATATTTATTATTTATTTATCTTTTTTTTATACAGGAAGTAATCTTTTAAATATTTTATTTCCCCTGTAATGCCTTAGCATTTATGAAGTCTTTTTCTTGATTAAATTGTGGCTTGGAGCCCCTAAATCTTCAGAAATAATCATAAGCATCCTTATCATACACACACTGATCCTTTTCATACACATTATACCACATATCGTCGCTGTCCAATGAAAACCAAATATCTCCATTTTTGTTGATTTTTAGTTTTCGATATCATAGAATACATCACACCAGCTGTCCTTTATGTTGTATGTAATAAATTTCATGATGAATGGACCAATAGAAGTGCTCTAAAATGACTTGGAACAACATTTCTTTACATTGACTTACATTGAAAGGTAAGAATGTTTTTGCCCTCTCCTGTAAAGTTCATATTTTGGAGATACATGTTTTTCATTGGGCAGCGACGATATGCAGAGTGATGGTGTAGATTATTTTTATGAACGCTTATCATGACACATGCTTTACTCATACATATATAAACCATAGGTGCACATGCAGACTCTTTTGAATGCTGAGAAGAATGTGCATGCTTACGCTCCAGCTGTTATTATATACAAGGTCAAATGGGCAGAAAATAACTAGTGACCGTACATGGTATTGTGAGATTTATATTGTGCATAACCCACTCACACATTCCACCACATTCTGACCAGTGCAAACTTAATTTCCGTCATTAGAGTAGGCACCCATTCAGATAACCTGTAGTATACAGTAATTGGCGTATAATTTTATTACTGCATTCTTTCTTGACACAAGCCGGGCTAGCACGTGAGCTGCATGATGCCTCAGACTGAGCTGCATGACGCTGACTGTGAAGCTAAAGAAAATTCTAGATTTCCAAGGTTACCTACTGTCTGACGGTGTGTTTCTGTGTGCGCGCATGATTGTGTGTGTCATCGGAAGTCTGCACAGCGTGGGTGAGTAATTTAAGTGTAAAAGCCCTCAGCTCTCATAAGACATTAGAACAGACTCTCTCACCTCACACACACATACACATACCTCAGTCCAGGTAACATTGTACAAAGCTTTATAGTGGTATTGGGGTAACTGCCAACTGTGACGTGCATCCATGGACATATAAGGGCATCCAGGAAATCCTCAGCCAGCTCACAAGGCCTTCATGCAGTTACCACCAAAGACTAGAAATGTAATAGACGGGAAATACTGCCTTTAATGCTTATTCTGCCATTCACAAATCTGTGCTTAGCATTGTTTCTGCAAAGGTCAACATTGCTGCAAGCAATTTGAAAGCTGTGGAATGTAACATTTATCAGGGGTCTTATCTTAACAGAGCAATCATTTGATTTCTCTCACGTTTGAAGTATTTTCCATTAAGGGTCCTACACCAATATTGCACTACATGCTAAAACAGGAGGTCACTGCGTAAGTGAAAATGCACCATGCGCACACAGAGAAGAGCCAGAAGAATCTTTATCAGTTGCACAAGAAGTATCAGATTGTTATTTGTATAGTTTAATATTAGGTAAAGAAACGCAATATTGTATCATATGTAGGTGCCAGCATTGCATATAGGCTGTAGCCTCTCAGTGGTGATCCAACACCAAAATTGCAGCCCTGCTTTAAAAGGAATAGTTTAAAAATCAATTTTGCACAGCTTTAGTCTTACCCCAAATGTAATCAATCATCCAAGACATATTTGGAATGAAGTTTGCTTCTTTAAACTTGAACTGGAGCTAAAATGCTACAGTAGCAAACCAGTAATTGAAGAGTACCACACTAATTAGCATTGTGCCAGCTGCATGCCAAAATCACCACAGTCAAACAGGTATTAGGTTGTAGCTGTTAAGTAGTCTCAAATTGACTGAGTGCTTTCTGACACTGTATGACACGCTGATAAAATTTAACATGGAAGCAACTACTGTGCTGTTCTCTATGCAACTTATCAATTTATATAGAGAACTGTGTGTCATACAATGTCAGAAATTACATCAGCAAGTCTATGTGAGATTATATTAGATAACAACTGAACATAGTTAGGCTTTCGGTTTACATGATGTTAATCTGTAGGATAACCTTCCATTACTTGTTAGCTACAGTAGCCTCATAACTCCAGTGTAAAATTAAAGAAGGTTTAGACACCAAATATGTCTTGGCTGATCAATACATTAAGAGTAAGGGAAAACTGTGTAAATTATATCTTTTGGCAAATTATTTCTTTAGGGTTTACATCATACAGTATCAGGTCATAGTAGTTCAGTAGTTTTACCAGAGTTTGAGCTGAGTCTCATTCAGAGCTGGTGTGAGCCTGCCAGGTTTTCTAGTGTTTGAGGCTCAGGCATGTCCTTGTAGGAGTGTCCACACTTCACTGAGCAGGAAACGGAGCCATTTTTCAAAGAGAAATAGCCAAATACCAATGTGCAATGGAGGTACTGCTCGCTGTTGTTGGAAGAAAACCTCATATCTCCACTTTTGATGTTTTTCAGTTTTTGGCATAATTTGAAAATACCTGTTACCCTTTACATTGTATGTAAATTTCATGATGAATGGACTAAGAGAAATGACCCAAAATGACTTGGAAAAAATTCTGGTTCCATTCACTTACATTAAAAGTAAAGTATGTTTTTTCCTTCTTCTGTAAAGTTACCATTTTAGAGATACAAGGTTTTTGTCCGACAACAGCGTGCTATAAAATGTTACGTCTTATAGTTATGTTATCTGGATTCACTTACTAGCTGTTCTTACGTTTGATGGTACTTTTTTTTGCTACCAAATTGATAAACTACATGTGCTTAATGAGTAAACGTTACTTAACTTGACTAAATTGAAGGAGAAGCAAATGTTTTAGATCTCTTTAATTAATGCCACCTTTAATTCTGTCCTTTGGATTTCATTTGGTAAAATCATACAGATTTCAAGAATGACTACACCAGCAATGATACTGCCAGGCCAAAGAAATCATATGCTGAACACCAAGCTTCGATCTGCTAATTCTGCCCCTTGACATTTGATTGGTTACTGTCACTCCCAAGAATGCAGCATTAACCACTTAAAATCCCAGGCTTATTACATACTGAGGCTTATTGTTCAGTAACTACAGGAACTTCAATGCTACTAGGTGAGCTATTCTTAGGTTACAGAAATGTGTAATAAAACTTTTATTAAACTTTTATTAAACTTCACTTTACATGATTTAATTCTGTTCAAAAATCCAATGTGTTATTTAATATGATTTGCATGTTGTCTATCATTTCTTTCTAAAGGGGGGGTTAATAACCTAGTTTTGGAAATCATGATATACCAGGCTAACAAAGCAGAACAAAAGCTGGCACAAGTAGGTGTACAAACAGCTGTTAGGTTAATGTTAGCAGGCTAGCGAACTAGCTAACTAAGCTAACAGGTTAAGGATAAACAAGCAACATTATTCCAAGAAGTCATGGTCTTCTTTATATTCTTATCCATGATGTGTCAGTTGATGATAATTTAGTTTGATATGATGATCATGTAGTACATTACCTGCGTTTTGACTGGCTGATTCATGAAACTTGAAATTGAGAAGGTTGCAGTTGAGTTGCAAACAAGTTTCAAGTGAGTTGCAGTCTATTTGCTGAATTTAACATAATGGAAAAAAAAAAACATAAAATGTGGTCTGTGCAAAAGTTATTGCACATTTTATATTATATGTTTTATGTTTTTCCAAAATAATAAACTCAACAGAAGTTGTGCACCAAAATTTGCAGAGAAAATGGTATATTCAAGTTTGCACCCTGTAGAGGAATACGTTCATTTTTATTTATTTTTTTTTTTTAACTTAGAAAACATGTACTTTGACCGGAACATCTGAATGTTTGCATATTATTATATAAGAAATTTAACAGCTGTTGCACATATTTCTATAATTTCTATAACTGTCAGAAGACTCTGTCCAAAAGTGCCTGAAGGGAACTTCAGTGGTGTAAATACAGACTCATCAGTTCTGTATTTAACGCTCTGTCAGTGTGGATGCATCTGGTTTCAAAGCAGTGATTAAGCAATGTCCTCAGCATTTCCTGACTAGTGGAGTTGTGGGTAATGCGGCTGTTTTATTGAGTCCCTTTGGAAACCCCTGGGGCCTCTCCACCACAGGCACTCCATCAGCTACCTAAAAGAACATTCTCTTCCCCCTGTCTTCTCACACTCTCTCACATGCGCTCAGCTAAATCAATTTCAGCCCAGAGAGAGAGCAGAAAAAAGAGAAAGAACAAGAACGACCAGGAAAAGAGTCTTACTTGAGGTGATAAAAAGGAGACTAGTGACGTGCTGGATGAGAGAGAATTAGGAATGCATGCAGGGGGCCTGATGGAGAGAGCAGCAGTTCAGTGCAGAGACGTAGAGACAGAGAGGCCAGTAGGGCTGTGTTTTGGCAAGAACCTGGCAATACGATATGTATCATGACACAGGGGTTATCAGACAGTAATTGTTAGAACACCGGTCTATGTCTTTAGGATTTAGCCATCGGTGGTAACATCAGAGATCTTGTAGAGAGGAGAATTACCACTCTGTAATGTCTTCCGGGTTTCTCAAACACTAGAGGGCGCTGCCGAGCGAGTCCAAAATGAATGGGTTAAGATGGAGCATTTGAGCAAAGTCATAGTTTATCAATGCTTAAACATTTTTAATGTAAAAGAATAAATTTCTTTCCTGAACACTGAATAGCATAAAACATTTTAACACTGCTGTTATATTTTTAAGAGCTTTTAAACTCAAGTTACAGAAGTCTTGTGTACGTCCATGAAGTCTGTGAGTGTGAACAGCCAATGAGCTGCTCCGCTCGCCAACCACTCTCTGTCACAAATCTTTGCATGCAAACTATTAATGAACAACTGATACATTGATTTTGAGCATTGATAAAGTATCACAAAAAATAATATCACGATATTCAAGTGTATCGATATTTTCTTACACCCCTAAATCCCAGTCATGACACATTTTCTCCAGACTTGCCCAAGGCTTCTACTACATCTTTCAACCATGCAAAATACTTGTTTCCATTTTTATAGATAATAGTATGTCGTGCAGTGTCAGACAGCAGCACAGCCAAGCGGTGGCCAGTGCCACCATAACGTGAAGCATGGCCACCTTTCTGGCCACCTGAGTTAAAGTGACAGCCATCATCAATGACATAGTCATCAAAGAAAAGTTGGCCTGCCTACATTTATGGTGATACAAGAAATCAAGTTTTTTAGAGAACATTATCAAAAAACAGGAACAAAATCAATTTCTTCTTTTAAAATTACATTTAAAATGTGATAATGCTGTTTTGTTGACACAGTTATATTCAGGTGAATCCAGTGCAAAATGTAATTTGTCCGTGCAAAACAGAGGGCAGCTTGTCACTCATCCAAACACTGTTCGTTCATAACGTTACCTCACACCTTTATCATAAGACTGACCTGTAGCGAGGGCAATGAATAACTTCTATTACCTTAAATATTAATGTTAAAAAGTGTTAAACATTAATGGTACAGAAGTGATGCATTTAACCTGCTGAGTAAAGTATGTGATGGTTTAGGAATGTAGTTCACACAATCCTAATTGGTGGGTATGAACTTCTATTATACATTAGCCGTGCAGCTCTACTGCAAAAGTACAGAAGCAAACTTTGATCACCAAACGTGCCTCAGCTGATTGACTGCATTTTGAGGTAAGTGGAATTTCTGATTTCTCTCTGAACTATCGCTTTAAAACATGCCACACTCCATTACTCCACCACTCCATCACCCCGACAGCTGAGAGTGAGAGGCAACCAGGGACTGGAGGAAATGAGATGTGATGTGCGTCACCAAAACACACAGGCTGCCACATGAGCTCCTCACAACAAGATGGGTGTTACCGGCAAACGAGTCCGGTCAGCGTCTTTTTCCTCTGTCGGCCGGTATCTCGGAAGGTCAGAGGAAATGCTCTCTGCAGGAATATTGCGCAAGAAAAAGAAAGAGATGCTATAAAAGGGAAATGATGTCACGAACATGATGGAAAAACACCTATCTATGCTAAAACTGTTCAGGCCTGTCTATACAATGGACGCTGCACTGATACCTGGAAATGAAAGCTAACAGGAAGAAAGTTTAAAGGACAAGAGATAAAGTGGGCTGTAGTATCTATGTGGACAGTAGCTGAGGAGATTGCTGTAATGCACTGTGTGCTGCACAGCCGATCACATTTAAACCTTAACAGTCTAAAGGAACAACACATTCATTCAAAAGAAGCTATTTAAACTACTGTGAATCCCAATAGCTTGCTTCTAGTCCATCTGGGTACAACTGGTTAACCTTAGATCCATAGTAGGCCCAGACCAGTGCTGCCAAAATGGGGGGGAGGCAAATTACCACGCCAAGCACAAAGGACTATTTGGGTCACTTATACCAAGCACAGCATATAAGCTATTAGATGTTATATTAGAGATTTTACTGCTACAAATCAACCAGACATCCACATTTTCACACAGGATATACACAGACAGTGAACTGATGTTTGATACAGCAGCCCATCCAAAGGTATCATCAACTGGAATCATTTATTGTCCTCATATTAGATTAGATTAGATTAGATTCAACTTTATTGTCATTGTGCAGTGTACAGGTACAGAGCCAATGAAATTTAGTTAGCATCCAACCAGAAGTGCAAAATACTGCATTATTTACATATAAAGTGAAAAAATAATATACAATAATATACAAATAATATAAAAAAAAGATAAGCAAGTATAAATACAATATGCATATATGCAGAGTGAGTGGAGAGTGTACAAATGTAAGTAGTATGTTCTGTGAGAGCAGCATATGTAAAAGATAAGCATGCAGTGTAAACTTGTACAGTAACTGTCGTTGCAAATATGAATAGTGCAGTATTAGACTGGGCAAATATGATGCGAGTGCAATAATACTAGGATATAAAGCATAATAACAGTGCAGTGAGTGCAAAGATGCAGTTAAAGTGATGATGTGGAGTTCAGCAGGGTCACAGCCTCAGGAAAGAAGCTCTTCCTGTTAGGATGAGAAATGTCTTTGATGATGTTCCTCGCCCTGCCCAGGCAGCGCTTACGGTAAATTTTCTCAGTGGAGGGTAACTGAGCACCTGTGATGTGTTGGGCAGTTTTCCCCACCCGCTGGAGCGCTTTGTGGTCAGATGTGGAGCAGTTGCCAAACCACACTGAGATGCAGTTTTGAGTATGCTCTCAATGGTACAGCGGTAAAAGCCCTACAGTATCCCTGGACACAGGTGAGCTTTCTTGAGGCTCCGTAGGAAGTAATGGTGCTGTTGCACTTTTTTGACCAGGATGGAGGACTTTAGGGACCAGGTGAGATCATCTGAGATGTGGATACCAAGGAACTTGAAGTCAGACACACGCTCTACCTCAGCTCCTAAAGTCCACTATGATCTCCTTGGTTTTCTGGGTGTTGAGCAACAGGTTGTCATGCCGTTTATTAACTGTACTGTTATTTTATGATTCATTTATTTGGACTGTGGATGCAAACTAGGGAATCAAACTGAACGCAGCTACACTGAACTATCCTATCCATACTCTCGATCCATACATCCTTTCATAGCAACCCTTGCTAGGTTGAACAAGCTTCTAAAGACCGTTTCCCGTTCCAACTATCATAAAATAATAGCATTTTTTTTTAATTCATCAGTTTAAGTGGATTATTAGTTTTAAATGATATGTAGTTTGTATGTGTGTGACACTTCACACTGTTTGGATAGTTATTTTTTCTTTTCTCTTGTTATCTACGCTAAAAAATTAGTTATGTTCACGTCATAGTGAAAGATTATAACGTTCAACATGGCGGGAGCAGAAACTGGTCTGCAGAGGAGACGAAGTTTACTCTCTGATCTTTAAAAGACGGCGGTGGGACGGACGTCCAGCTTATGTGTCTCAAAACACGACGTCTTCCTCTCGGCCTTCTTTAATAAGGACATGTAAAGTACGTTTTTTTGAGTCTGACATCATTTTAAAGTAATTAAAAACAAAAGCACCGCTCACTGCTGCTCATCTCACTCTGACTGGACTCACGTGATGCTCGTTGTCATGGTAGCGTCTACACTAAGTGGTACTCTATCGTTTTGGATCAGATTACTTGTAGTGAGCATGTAAACTGAGATTTTCCATCAGGTCGCTGAGTAGAGTGAGCATAAAAACACCTCAGTCTTAGTCTGTAATTGGAATGTGTTCAATCAGAATGGCAAAAATCTTGTAAACACAGCCAGTGATTTATGTTAGTCAGTTACATGCATTTGTTACAATAATGAGAAAAAGCTGATTAAAGCAAACAACAATGTTTTTATTTTTGTGTAGATAACATTAGCATGTGGGCGAATGCTACGTGGTTGTCATTTCCAAGTTGCCTTGATTAGCAACATAAGGCATCTCAGTAGTGAGGAATTTTAGACTAGAAACTCAACATTAAGTTGTGACTCTATAAGCACTACAATTTCTCACCAAACAATCAAGAACAATCTGATTTGAGGGTGGAATATGGATAGATGAGCAGAACAGAAAATGATTGAATTGAAAGAATGACAGATAGGAACCCAGCAAAGCAGACCCATTAAGCTTGGAAAGTACATGCAGAACACAGCTTTTGAGGACACACCAGCTCCTGTAACATCCACTATACATTACCTCTGAATAGCATTCAAATGAAGGGCTGCTGAGTGCTGCTGATAGCTGGCGAAATTACGTAGTAGAAAAGCGAGGAAGGTATATGCAAAGCACGGTGAGTGAAAGAGAGAGAATTGAGAGAGAAAGGAGGTCAGCGCCACATAATGAGTTTACTGGCCTGCTGGTCAAAACGCTGTAATAAGTAGGTTGTATAAACATTCATTGATAGAGCTGAGAGAAAGGACGGTGGGGAAAATGAGGCCACGGAGGACGGGGAGGATGAATTTTTGTTTTATCTTAATCTGACATTAATGCATTTAGATGAACCAGTACAAACACACAGCGTGCTGCATGCCTCCTCAGTAAAAGATTTGGAGATGGTTATGAATTTGACTTTTTTGGGCCGGCATGATTTTTCTAGCTTTTAGAAAAGTGAAGGCCTCGACACCCACTCTCTTCAACGACTGGTCAAAAGGCCAAGACTGCAGATGTTCACAAATTCATACTTTTTCTCCCCAGAGTCAGGCGTGCACAGGTGAGCCAGAGCTTAAATGCATCAGTCCAGAGGTGAAGCTTTTGTAGACTATTCCTAGCTTTGAAAGCCATTCATGGCTGGAGGTGGGAGGAGTGGAAGCTTTCTTCACAGGCTACTACTACTGTTATCATCATGTTCATGTGCTTTCCAGTTAATGTCCAAGTAAGTCTTAGTTCTAAAACCTGAAAAAAGCAGAGAATGCAAGACCACTTCTAACCAGTATTGGGATAAGTATAGTACTGTGCAAAAGTCTTAGGCACCTAAGAAAATGGTTTAAAACCATTTATCTCAGCAAGTGTGGACTATTGGGCAGGGCACAAGACTTTGCAGTAGCCGAGACTGAGTCAAGACCAAGACCAGGAGTGGGTGAGACCTAAAACCAGATTAAGAATTGAAATTATTCTGTTGTACAATTTACATTCTTGATATGTGATAGACACCAATAAATTATATTATTTACACTTTAAGCCTGAAGAACAAATGTGACGTTCGTGACTTTCTCTGTTAATTACATGATTTCTCAGTGCTGTTGTCACATGTATTTGATATATAAAGAATGTACTCTTACAAAGCCGATTTTTATTTTGTTTGTTATAACAAACTGTGTTTCTGAAGAAACAAACACAAACACGAATAGATTACACATCAGTTGTTACTCTGTGTAATCCTTAAATGGCCACAGCCCACAAGCAGGCCCAAAGTTTTATTACACACTTCTATAACCTAAAAATAGCTCTGCCAGTTTGCACTGAAGTCCCTGTAGGTACTGGATAATAAGCTTTAATATGTAACAAGGCTGGGATTTTAAGCGCTTGCCAATCCAAATTATGTTCTGTATGAACTCGCACTCACTCCGGAGTACATCCAACAATAAAGGAAGCCTTGTGCATCTTTTATACAGTGATAGAAAACACAGTAGCTACAGAATGCTCAGATTCTACGTGCTGACCTGCATCACTGTGGCCAGTGTGGACTTGCACCTGCTGTAATTCCTCTGGTGGCAGATTTAAAGAGTTCAAGCGGTCACGGCCAAATTCTCAGAATGGATCTCTGGTGAGATGTTTGGTCCATATGGTTATCCAGTCTTAGTTCTGCTTAGTTATAACTTTTGGAAGCAACTGCTGGTGAGGTTAAAGATATTTCTCTTTAATCACCTTTTCCTTTTAATATATGTCTCTCTCCTCTATCTTACAGGGCAATTTCATCATTGTTTCAAAAATTCTCTATAATTCAATCCTTCAGATGTAAACAAAGTCATTCAGAGTGGTTTGAAGTGAAATGGCTCATTGTAGAGAAACTTTCCAACTCAGGTTTCTTTACAGTGGGGATGATAGGACCCAGGAGCCACAGTGACTGCAACACAAATATAGCCATTTTATTTGCTTTCCAAAACTTCCAGTGAACCTACATGTCTTCCACCCGTACCACCTTAAATGGTGCATCAGCCAGCTTCTTGTTCGAGTTTTCCTGCTCTACCTTAAATGGTGCAGCAGTCCCTTTCTGGTGCCTGAAGCTGCACCATTTAAAATGGAGTGGGAAAATTCAAACAAGAAGCTGCTGATGCACTATTTAAGGTGGAATGGGAAAATTCGAACAAGATGCTGGCAAATAAGAAGCTGACTTCATCTTAGTGTAAGAAGGTGCTAACATTAATCTATAATGAATATCTACATGGATTAAGGAATACTATAATTTACTGAGCTACAAAGCATTAACCATCATTGTAAATGAATTACTATGACATTAAGTTAAGAGCTCCTTATTAGACTATTAAATGAAATAAGCTTAATATAAGACCAGAGGAAAAACAATCACATCAACAGGTTCTCTGTGTCTCACCAACCACACAGCCATATCTACATAAACATCACACAAACAATACACATCACACAAACATGAGCGTGTATCACTGCGTTGACTCCGTTAAATAGTCCTATCCTATTTTCTGAGAGCAATATTCTTGAAACAGTATAATTTTGGACAGTATCTTTCTTAAGCTGCCGCTCTGTAATGGTACTGAATGCAGTCCAGTAGCGATGTTGACCACCCTAAAATGGTGGCGCCATTGACGTGCCTGGCTGGACCCAACGCGGCATCTAGGTATGCATATCTGTGCTTTAGAGGCATTAAACTCCTCAGACACCTGGTTCCTATCACCACCACTGTGAACAATTTTGACTCTGTATTATTTCACACCAAACCACCCTGAATTACTTTGTTTATATCTTAACCATTTAATTTAGCAGATATTTTGGTGGAAATGTTGGTGGAATTCCCCTTTAATGCATGAGTATTTGTGATAAAACCTGCTCATTGATGGCATATTGATTCAGATTAGCAGGTTCCTGTTTTCTTCCCTGTTAGATTTTGTTTTAAACATGAAAAGAAAGGACCGATTGAGTCTATTTGAACATTTTGTTGATATTTAATAGTTACAGTCAAATATCACCACTGACTGACTGCAGAAGGTGGGCTTCCACTTGGCTGGAGTCCTGCTTACCCCAAGAGACAAGGGTAATGAGGCAGTCTCAAGACCAAGACCACTACCACACTGTCTACTGATGTTCTTTTACAGCTTCTGCTGAAACTATACACACCTATGTGGGAATTTGGGAGCACTCAACCTACAAGTCATTCCAAGCCCGCAGCTGCCTTAATTCTTTTCAGACACATTGGGAGCACTTAAGATCCTGTTGTTGTCACTGCGCTTGAGTGGTGCGCCTCAGGAAAAGTAGGCCATGGCTTACTTAGTCTAGACTTTCTTTCAAGCTTTTTGTCTATTTTTATTTAAAATACCATGACTCTCTTTCTGGCCTGCGTGTCAGCTGTGTGTGGTGAAAGCATGAATAGTAAGATGGGATAAATAAAGGCATAACAGAGACACAAGCTTCAGCTATTCAGGCTCCACACAGGGCCTGTCACAACAGCAGTCGTCAAAAAGCAGAGTGTATCTCTTGTTAGGCTGTGAGGGAGGAGCTCAGAGTACTTCACTGAACTTCAGACACAAACATATTGGTTTATATAATACTAATCAGTGTTGACATCAACATCAGTCCACACCCACCTACTGCCTTCATTTCTAGGTCACTAATGCAACAGTGCTTTCCTCCCTCTCTCTCTCCCTCTCTCTCTCCCTCTCTCTCTCCCTCTCTCTCTCTTTCTCTCTCTCTCTCTCTCTCTCTCTCTCTCTCTCTCTCTCTCTCTCACACACACACACACACACACACACACACACACACTTCCATTCATTTTCAGGCGGTAAAGCTTAGCTCCTGTGCCCACACACTCACACACACACACACACACACACAAACACACACACACACACACACAAACACACACTCACACACACTCACACACACACACACACACACACAAACACACACTGTGGTCTTTGTCCAACTGTTGCTATGGCAGCCATCTCATTGGTCTCTCAGGTGACTGAATCTTCATATGTAGCATTTCAGGTTCACCCTAGGAGTCCTCCTCTCTCTCTCTCTCTCTCTCTCTCTCTCTCTTTCTTTCTCTGTCCATCTCTCTCTCTCACTCACTCTCCTTCTCTCTGGCTGTCTCTCTTCTTCTCATTCTCTCTCTTTTTCTCACTATCTTTCTCACTCTCTCTCTTCTCTTGCTTTCTCACTCTTTCTCTCTTTCTTTCTTTTTCTCACTATCCTTCTTTCACTCTCTCTCTCTCCTTCTCTCCCTCTCTTTCTTTTCCTCACTCCCTTTCTGTCTTTTACACTCTCTCACTCTCCTTTTCTGTCACTCACTCTTTCTCTCTTTCTCTCTCGCTCTGTCTTTTTCTCTCTAACTCTGTTCTTTTCACTGTCTTTCTTTCTCTCACTCTCTTACTCCTTTTCTCTCACTTCTCACTAGCTTTCTCGCTGTATTTCTCTCTCTCACACACACTGCCTCTCTCTTTCTCTCTATTTCTCACTGTCTTTCTCACTCTCTTCTCTATATTGCTCACTCACACTCTCACTCAGTCTCTCTCTCACTCTGTCTCTCTTTCTCACTGTCTTTATCACTCTCTAAATGTCTCTCTTTCTCTCTCACTTTGAATTAATAATGTACTTTTATTTGTGTGTGTGTGGGGGGGGGCAGCTAAGGGGAGGGTAAAGACCCCATTAAACTGATCTAGTAACACCCCTGTACTTTTTTTTTTTCATGAAAACTAGCATGGAGTAAAATACTATGTGGTCATTTCAAAGCTGCATTGATTAACTACAGCAATATAGAGTTTTGGGTAGTGAGTCATTTAAACTGGAAACTCAATGTAGTGACTGAATACGCCCCAACTGGAATAATTTACATATATAAAACAATGCACTGTGCAGTTTTGATTGGATTTTTGCTATTGTTCTGTAACGCTTGTCCAACCTCACAAAAGTTGATAAGAACAAACTCAGCTGTGTGTGGAGTGTGGATATAATGGAACTAAACAGAACAGTGAACAGGAATAAACTGAACTCTAAGAATGGCAGATAGGAACTGAATGAAACAGACTCCAGAGAAAGTGGGACACACCAGCTCCTGTAACCTCCACTATATATTATATACATTACCTCTGAATAGCATTCAGATTAAGGGCTGCAGGGTACGGCCGACGGCTGGCAAAATTACGTAGTAGAGAAGAAAGGAAAGGTTATGTAGAGCATGGTGAACAAAAGAGACAGAATCCTCTCAGTATTTTCTCCTTCTCTCTCTCTGGCTGTGTTCCAATTCAGGGGCTGCGTCCTTCAGAGGCAGCATCTGAAGGCCGATTACGTCACAGTGGCGCGACTAGACTGTCCTATTTCGAAGGCGTTTATATGCAGTTGAGAGATGTGTCCTTCTTTTTCCATGGCAACGAAAGATCCAACGGGTAGATTTATCCAACGGGTAGATTTAAGGTTTATTGCATGCCAACAAGAATTTGATAACATGATGGCGTCAACGGAGAAGCGAACGGCGGCTGAGGAGACACTTTTACATATAAGTGTTGGGTTTAAAGTTGAATAGCTAATGATACAAATGTTAAAAAAAGACAATGTGGTCTGAAGCAAAACTTACACTAACATTTTGTTTTGTTTAGGGAGCAAGGAGCCAACAGAGAGAAGCATCTCCAGCTCTAATAATACAACAAAAATCAAAGTTTCTGGCTCCATCTTTAAAGAATTTTAAATGAACGTCACCGGAGTGCCGCTTCATTATGCAATGGTAAGAGCGGGAATGGTGGTTCTGTGACACAAACAGGAAATCCGCCGTAGAGCAGACCATCTCATTTCAGTTCAGCCTTTGTAGACCGTGTCCTTCAAAGGATGCAGCCCCTGAAATGGGACACAGCTTCTCTCACTCTCTCTCTCTCTCTCTCTCTCTCTCTCTCTCTCTCTCTCTCTCTCTCTCTCTCTCTTCCCCCGTCTTTCTCTTTCTCTCACTCTCTCATTCTTATTCTCTCTCTCATTCATTCTTTGTCTCTCTCCTTTCACTCACATCCTTTCATTCACCTCCTAAAACTTGCATTTACATTTTAAAGTGCAATTTGTTGACTAAAATGCATGGTTTGCAGTGGCGTTTACAGGCACGCACAGAAACATACGGCCTGTTCATCCAAGTGTACACATCTGTATGCATTAGCATTGTTCACACTGACCTGGGCTTAGTGCAAATATGTCCAGCAGAACACACATGTTCCTACGATTGGACAATATGACATTGTCATTATCATAATAAGTTACATTACAGTGCGTTTTTTCTTATTCGCTGATATCGTGAGTACTTTTAGAGCACTGGAAAACTGCATGTGTCATAAAAAAGACCAATTTTGACCACATATTTATTTACAGTTTGTACAGAACATATTAAATAGTGTCATATAGTAACTCCATAAACTGCACAGTAACAAGTAGCTGATTAGCTGTCATCTATTATGCAGTTAACTTATTTTATTAATTGCTTTTATCAATTGTTTGACTTGTTTCTCCTTTTCCTTCTGAAGCAGTTCATTTTTGCAGGAAGTAACCTTTAAAAATTCACTGTACTTATAATTTTTCATAGCCTATAATTTTTACTGGTGCAATTCATCTTATATACATATCATGATAAATAAGCTGTGATATATATCATGTATCATAAAACTGTCTTTAAGTAGTGGAATGTCAGCACGTGAGAGAGATGTCCTCTTGACTTCATAACAGAAAATCCAAAGCAAAGACATTTCAGAGGAATCATACCAGCTTAGCCAAAAACACACCTACTGTAGTTTGTTTATATATGTCAGTTCCAGGAGGGCATGCTGGGATGGATTCCAGATGTTTCATCAGAACACTCTGTCCTATTCTGCTCAGCACAGTTGGACAGTATCAGAGCACTCGTCTAATACCGCTGTATTTATCTAACACGTTGTTACTTTGGAGGTTAAGTGATCTGAGAGAGGAATCGCAACGTTATCCTTTGGTCAGCTCCAGCCAGTTCTCATCTCACCCGTGCAAATTAACGTGTTATAGTAATGTGACAGCATTACTTTCCTGCAACAAAGTAATGTCACGTGTCTACTCAGCAAACACAGTCACGTTGTGACAACATTGTGACAACCTACTGTTTTGGTGCCCACAACATCGCCACAATGTTAAAATGTAATTTGTCAGAAAGTTGTGATAGCGTTATCTGACAATGTAAAGGCAACGTTGTCAGTACGTTGCCACAACCTCCTAGAATCCTCATCAGTTCTATTATATTGTGAAAGGAACTCAATGGAGTTTTGCTAAGTTGCCCACAGGTAGTCATAACACCATATGACAATGTTACTGAATAATGATAATGTGACAACATCATGGCAACCTTGTCCAGACCATAGATAGACATACCTAGCCGCCGCGTTGGGTCCAGCCAGGCCATCAATGTCGCAAATGTCGCCATTTTAGGGTGGTCAACATTGCTGCTGGACTGCATTCACAACCATTACAGAGCGGCAGTTTAAGAAAGATACTGTTCAAAATTATACTATTTCAAGAATATTGCACTCAGAAAGCAGCATAGGATTATATAACGGAGGGAACACAGTGATCCGCGCTCATGTTTGTGTGATGCGTATTGTTTGTGTGATGTTTATGTAGATATGGCTGTGTGGTTGGTGAAGCACAGAGAACCTGATTGTGATTGTTTTTCCTCTGGTTTTATATTAAGCCTGTTTCATTTATTAGTCTATTCAGGGGATCTTAACTTTATATTTATGCTTTGTAGTAGGTAAGTTATAGTATTCCTTAATCCGTGTAGATATTCATAATAGATTAACATTAGCACTTATTTGCCAGCTTCTTGTTAGAATTTTCCCGGTCCACCTTAAATGGTGCATCAGCCAGCATCTTGTTTGAATTTTCCTGTTCCACCTTAAGTACTGCAGCTTCAGGCACCAGAAAGTGACTGCTGCACCATTTAAGGTGGAGCAGGAAAACTCAAACAAGAAGCTGGCGAATAGGAAGCCAACTTTAGCTTCGTCCTTCTTACTGTGTTTTGGGGGGATTATTTTATTTTTATGTGTATTAAGATTAGAACTGATTCACACATTGATGGATTTGCTGATGTGTGTGAGTTTGTGTTTCTACCGGAGCGCTAAACTCAGTTTTTAACATCAGCTGCAGACTGAATACTTTCCTGCTGGTCCAGACGGCTAATTAGCACGATCAGTTATTAAAGAAATTGAAGCTACTGAGAGCAGTCCGTACAGGCTAGATTAATCTATGTCTGAGGATTATAACGAAACAAATTTGGTGAAAATTGGTTGAGTAATAAGGAAGTTGTGGCTGATTTAAACCTGAGACTCTTCATCTCTCTATACAAGTGAATTTGTTCACAAGCGGATCTTGACCACTCCAACATGGCGGACATGCAGACGTATCACCTCAGATAGAGAACAACAGACAACATGGCATCTAGGCATGTTATCTGTGGTCTAGACAATGTAAACAGCACCACCTTTGACAACATTGTAGCAATGTTGTAAGAAAGTAGACAACGTTGTGACAATGTTGTGTGTTTGATGGGTACACTGACATTAGAACTACTGTTTCTACTGGCTAGTTTCCTGCTTTTCAAAACGAATCAGCTGCTCATAGTTCAGCATAACTGGTTGTGTCTTGTCAAAAGACCAGGTAAGTCCAGAGCACATAAAAGCAAAACTGTGTCAGCAGTGTTCTACACAACAGTCCATACGGTAATCTGTTCTTCATTAACCTAACCATACTGCACTGTATTCACAGCACGTCCTACGCTGCTATAACAACTGATCTAACTCATTAAGGCCATGATAAGCTGAATTTGTGTAGAGAGTTAAAAGTGTTGCAAGTATGCTGCTGTATAGGTTACGACTATTTATGTTGTGACGTGGGCAGAGAGTAAGAGCGTGGCCATGATCTGCTGTGAGAAGCACTCTTTATTGAATACACAGCACGAAAGGCACATGACAACATACTAAACTTGTGGGGGAGGTCACCTCTAGCTACACCGTTCTCCCTGACAGTGACCAACCCCCACACAAAACACCCACACAATAACCCCACTTCCTGACACAGACTCACACATTAACACATACACATACCTTATGACTGACAATGACATTTAACAACACAAACAGTCCTTTGTCAGGAGGGCATGCATGCCATAAGCCTTTTTGTGGCCAGGATTCCTGAGCACTAGCCAGTAGCAGGCTGCTACAACATATAAAGTCCGGTGACACTTTATTTGGAGTGGTCCTTTGTAGATGATTAATAAACTCTTAACAGATTATCAGTAACATCTCAACAACATATCAGTGAAGTAGCAGTAGCATCTGAATACATTGAAGTAAATAACTTGTAGATGTTCTGTTGGTACATTATTTATATTAAGTAGATGTGTTGTTAATATGTTACTTCCATTATGCAAAACCTAACCTTACCAACCTAACCCTGGCCCTAATCCTAACCCTAACCCTGACCCTAATCCTAACCCTAACCTGAACCTCCACCCAAAACCTAATCCTAACCCTAACCCTGGCCCTAATCCTAACCCTAACTTGAACCTCAACCCAAAACCTAATCCTAATCCTCATATGTTTTTGACATGTTACTGAGAGTCGGTTGAGTGTTTGTTTCATCTAAAAAAGACCACTTAAAATAAAGTGTCGCCTAAGGTCCTTAATCTGGCTCTCTCAGAACAGGTAGTGGAAATGGCACTATTGATATGTAGGCCATCAAAAATACCAGTGAGGTTGATTTATTGGCACTGAAAAAAGAAGTAACATTCAGGCCAGTCTACCCAAAAATTATCACAGAAAGCATTTTGCCACTAATAGGCCTAAGACAGCATGAGACTATGAAGGTGGGTGATAACAGGGGTACGTGAAAACTGTAGGATGCCAATATTTCTCGCTGTTAATCCCAGGTATGAAAATACTGGTACTCCGCATGCCGTTAACACAATTTTGATCAGTCGAGGTAAGGAATCTACAAGCCCTCTGAAGGTGCCCTGTGGAATCTGGCACGAAGATGTTTGCAGCAGAGCCTTTAAGTCCTGTAAGTGCGAGGTGGAGCAACCCTGAATTAGACTATTAGTTATTCCAACACATCCCACAGATGCTCGATCAGGCTGAGATCTGGAGAATTTGGAGGTCAGGGAAACTTCTTGAACTCTTTATCATGTTCCTCAACTTATTCCTGAACAACGTGTGCAGTGTGGTAGGGAGAGTTATCCTGCTGCAAGAGGTCATTACCATTGAGGAATACCATTGCCATGAAGGGCTGTACCTGGTCCACAACAATGTTTGGGTAGGTGGCACATGTCAAATTGTTGCCGTTCACATAAATGCCTGGACCCAGAGTTTCCCAGCAGAGCATTGCCTAGAGCATCACACTCCCTCTACCAGCTTGTCTTCTTTCCACAGTGTGTCTTAGTGCCATCACTTCCCCAGGTACATAGTGCACACGTACCTGGCCATGGACGTGAGGTAAAGACAATGGGACTCATCAGACCAGGTCCAGTTTGATTGCTTGCATGCCCATTGTAGGTGCGTTTGATGGTAGACAAGAGTTAGCATGGACAGCTATGCAGACTTATACACGGCAGGGTGTGATGCACTGTGTGTTGTGACACATTCCTCTTGTGACCGTCATTAAAAACTTCTGTCTTATTCACTCCTTTAAACTTTGTTGGTTAAGACTAAACAGGATAGCCTTCGTTACCCTCACGCATCAGTGTGCCTCAGGCACCCAAAACCCTGTTGCCAGTTTGTGGTTTGTCCTTCCTCTGACCGCTGTCAGTAGGTACTGACCACTGCTGACTGGGAGCACCCCACAAGCCTTTTCATTTTGGAGACTCTGACCCAGTTGTCTAGCTATAACAATCCAAAGTCGCCCATCTGTCCATTTCTCTTGCATCCAACACATTGACAAATGACTGTGTATTATCCAGGACAGAGGAGCTTCATGTGTGGCCTTCAGTTATTGTAAAACTCCAGTATTTGTAATTCTGATTGTAAATATCTTTCACTTCTAATACAATAGTACATTAAGATATTTCTACTCTAATTCAAGTGCACTTCTTTCTGCTGAAACATACAAACGGCACATTTTCTTTGAGTTCTTTCTCCATCTTTCCAGTTTACTTGCCTTTATCTGATCTCGTTTTATCCTGTTTCTTCTTTCTTCCACTCGCCTGCCACTTTGTTTCCCCCTTTTTTATGTCCCGTTTGTCAGCTCTCCCTTCCAGGAGGTTCTTCCGAGGATGTTTGTGAATCCAAGGCAGAACTGGTTTGTCTCCAGCCTGTAAAACACTTGAGGCTCGGTTCATTTGTCTCACCATGCTCTGTGTGCATGTGGGAGACCAGAAAAACACTACTGATAACATCTGGTAAAACTCGCTTAACTCTAGCCTTATCTTTAGTTTGCCTAACATTTCTTTTGTCTTCTGTTGTTAAGATATCAGAGGGACATTGCACTGGCTTCATGGTGAATCAATCACTGGCATCACAGCATCATTTCAAAAGGCTGCATGGTTGCCACTTTTCCACTACGGATGGGCATTTAAAGACACACTCTGGCCAAAATAAAAAACTGTAACCATTGCCACATCTGTTGTAAACATAATCACATCATACAGCAGTGCCACAGTAGTCTCTACACTGACAAAACTGAAAAGGCTTCCCTAGGTTTTACCCACCATCCCCCCCTGAGTATTTTCTACCCCTGACTGTATGCCACTCTACTTTAAAAGCCTTCAGTATTTATACTACACTCAAAAGGCATGTTTAGATGAGGGTACCCTGACCCGAGTGCCTTCTTCTCCCTTACATAACTGTTCCCTCTGGATGTGCGAGAGCCTCTGCTTGCTTTCACCTCATTAGAGGCTATTAATCGTCATGATCGCTCAAGTGTCTCTCCAATTCTACTCCAATCAGAGTCGATTAGCTCACTTTGAGCCATGTGCTTGTGGTAGGACTGATCCACATACTCCTGGCCTAACGATCAACAACCCTCTCCATATACACACTCACATACAGTAGGAAGGCGTGGAAAGGAAATACAGTGACAGTCATTAACAATGACCTGACCTGAATAGGATTAAGCTGCAATGCACACATATAGACACACTTACTGCAAAAGAGCATTCATGTGGAATGTAGAAACAGTTCCTAATACATAACCCAGTCAAGATATAACCAAATGCAGCTGATTCTGCTTCCTGAGACAGATTTAAATTAGCTGTGTTGTATTTCATCTCCTGAAAGCATCATTTAGTCTGCTACAATATTTATATCCAACAAGGTGCTTCCTCTGCTTGAGTCCCTGCGACTGCTGCACAGTGCTAATATTAATGATTAAAGATCAGCAGCTTTGGTGGTTTCAGTAGCTTTAGTCACCAGTAACACCCTATTTTAAAGTGTTCTGCTTCTTAACAGTTACTAATAATGCCCGGTCAGTAAAAACATACTGTAGCGTTTCGCCACTACGGAAGGAGGCAAAGCTTTTCCACAACAGTAGACTTTATTACAGGGTGTCTCACACATGAGAACGTTTACTCACAGTTTTTCTCTCTCACAAACTTCTCTCCCCACTCCAAAACATAAACACACATCCAGTGGGCTAGCCCCGCCTCACAAGAAGAGTCCCTGCAGAAAAAACCCAGCAAATGCTGTAGCATAACTTCCTAAAACTAACAGGAAAAACATGTCCCAAACACGCTACATCACCATCTGTAAGCAAGCTTAGAAATGTGTTCTAAATGTATTCATAAGAAGTGTTAATAAGGTCTTCTCTAAAGTAGTTATTAACTGTTTGTTGAATTTTGGGAGAAATGTTAATTACCTGTCATCTTTAAGTTACAAGCATACTTCAATACAGGAATATGAACAGGTAATAATCTTCTGAATTCACAGTGACCAAATGTGGTAGCAGAAGGTCAGTTCATTTGCAATATGTTTGCATGTCCTGCCGTAAACAGCTGACAACTAGTTTGAAGATGATCAGTAGACCATTGTGTTTGAAAGTGTAAAAATCACATGACACAGTTAGTCAAATGAGCTGAAGAGGGCATTCATCAGCTTTTAGTCAAAGTCCATGTAACTTGTTTAGTAGAAGGGGCCTAAAGCAATCTGTATGATCTGTATGGTGGTTACAAATGTTTATAAACTTAATACAGTGTGAAAACGATAAAATAGAAATGTCAGATCTTTATGAATACTTTGCAAAACCTCAACTAAAGTGGAACTTTATTTACTCTTAATTTACCACTGCATTACTTTAGACACTAGCTTAAAGACGTCATAGCAAAATACAATGACATACTGTAATTTGAGAATCCACAATGTATAAAATTTACTAGCACATTTGGTCATTGTGAATTACTGGTTCATAATCCTTGATTAAGATGTCACATAAAGACATCTGAAGTATGCTTTCATCTGAAAGATTACAAACAATCCATGTTTGACTTGTTTGTAAACTAACAGTTAATAATTCTTTTATAGAAGATCTTATTAACAATTACAAATTAATTATTTACATGTCTAAATGTGCCTACAAATGATATTGTAAAGGACTGATGGAAATTTACAGTAATGTTTGCAGTAATCTACTGTAATCCTTATATACAGCAGTTTGCTGTAAAGAATGATGCATTCTGGGAAAGGTTTCTTGTCAAGTAAGTTAAAATGTTGGATTTTACAGTAATTAGCAGTTATATGCAAAGCATACTGGGAAAGTGGCTGGTACTTTGTGCAGTCTTAAGCAACCTGTCTCTGAATGCTGCAGTGACTGTGGTGGAGCTTCCCAGCCATTTAATTAGTTTTTGTTAATGTGCTTTTATTTTTCTTTCACAGAAGACTTTTTCGACATGTAGTTCTTACTACAAAGGTATGTTTGAATGCATTTGATATGTTCGTTATACTTACTATGATGGTGTTTTGTTCATTCTGTAATGTTGAAGTTAATAGATATTGGGCTACTGCCATCTTTGTAGTCTTGATGACAGGTGTAAGTGCAGTAACTGCTGTAATGTGATGTTCAGTTCATGGAATAGCTGATCAACAGTTTTACGCTGTTGTATCGTAATTATTCTCTTAATCATGTATAATGTTCAAACATTTGCTATCAAAAGCTTGCTAGATAGATTTATCCTGTTTAGATGTGTCTTTAGATGTTGTACTACATAATGTGGTAAAACTGTGGGTCTACAGATGGCTGTGGATGGACTAGAACATATATGAGCTGTACGTTAGAAATGAAGGTGTGCAGGGAAATACAGTAATTAACTGTTTAAATAAACAGTAAATTACTGTAAATTTACACTGATTTTCTTTTTTACCACTGTAAATTGTAATTGCTTGCTAATAGACAATTCATTGTTAAAATAAAGTATTACCCAGTGATCATTCATCAGGACCAAGCCTTAAGACCAAGAAGTCTTAATGTACTACTGTATTAGGTCCAAGCCTTTTAAAAACAAAAGAAGATGCAACTATATCATAAATTAGGCTTACTAAAATGTACTTGATCATATTTATTCAGCCGGGTGCCGAAGCTGTTCTGAACTGGTTTCAGGTGGTCTGCACAACGCAAGCATCTGTGGCAAAATACTGTTCATTTTTGTCCCTCAGTGAAATCCTTTGAACATATGTTGGATATAAGAAGGTACAGAACACATAATAAAAAGCACATGTCCAGCACACAAACAGTCTGAGTGGACCTTTCCGTGTTTGGCTGCTGACCTCTCCAATTCACTGGAAAGGAATCTCTGTCCTGTTTTGGAAATGTAGTAGTTTAATCAGATTTAAATACAGACCAATTTTAACTTTCACAATTAATCAACTTCTTTAGGCCTATTTTTAGCATCCAACCCAAAAGTCATTTACACAGAATTTTATATGGGATTTACTAGAACTATGAACAGTAGAACTATTGTTTTGTTTTTTTCAACACGGTGCTCAGATATGTCTGTATATTAAGGGTCGCAAATTATTAATTAAGTTAATTATTTGTTTGAAGGTCATTGATTACTCATTATTTATGTATTAGCTAACTGTCCATTAGGCATTATTTATTACTTATGACTGAAACACCTGCTACTTGCTCCATGTTTCACAAGGGGCTTTAGGAGTGTGGTATGCAAAGATGCCATGTGCAACCCCCCCCGCCTCCCCCTCTATTAAAAGGACAATTGTTGTTGCTGTTGTTGTTGGTTTAAGATGTATTTATGTCTTGACTGTGTTTTGTTGTGTTGGTCTGTGGGTTAGTTAGCATGGGTTTGTGTGCGTACCAAAGAGAGACGTTGTATAGTTAGAAGTGACCTTCCTGTCTAATCGGACTGTTTTTCAGAGGCCTTTTCTGTTTTGTTCAATAAAAGAGCATTTCCTTGAGCAGAAGTAATGACATCCTCTGGTTCTTCTTCAGCACCAATGTCACATATTAACTACTTAGCAATAATATTGATGAAACACTTTAGTGACTGGTATTTGAGTACAATGTTAACTGATCATTTAGTTTGTCACAGACCCCTGAAGTCGTGTTGTCATTGTGTAGTCAGTGTCATGCCCATATTAGGAACTCTCAACTCAGATTTTCTCTATGACAAAAATGAATGAGATTTTCAGAAGTCACTGCTATTGCACCCTGTGATTAACAAAAATGATGCAAACCTGATACGTTTTGCCCTGTGTACATTTTTCCTCTGAATGACGAAGTTGTTAAGAAGTCGAAACAGGAACATTGCTACATCCAGGCATGACATAGCGTGAAAGTAAGTCTACTAATTTTATCACTATTATATTACACCAGCAAATGTACTCCAAATGTACTCTATACTGCTGCCAAAGCAACTTAGCTACCACATTTGACAAAGCTTCCTCTAATGCCTCTTTAAATTAGCATGTAACTCCTTAACAGCCTCATAATTCAGAGGATCCAGTTACATTCGGAGGAAAAATTGGAATCTTTTAAGGAGTATTTAATGATTAAAATGTAAAGATAACTCTGAGCTATGTGTTCCATACACAGCTGCACGATAGAGGGAAAATGTAATGATAAATGATAAAGGACCAATGCAGAAGTACTACCTCTCATGCGTACATAAGCAATGAACTGACAGACTAAACCAACAGTGCACTCAATTATTAATTGCTGGGTAATTAATCAATTACTAACTAACAACTTATGCATGATGAAGTGTTGACTAATATGTAAGTAACACAGTAATCACTGCCATATTAACATATTATTAGTAATGAATTTGTTATCTTGAATATAAAGTGTCATTACTGTAGGTTTGCTAGAACTAAGGTTATCTTTGATGGTAGATCATCAGACTTTAAAAAAAAAACTTCTAATTATTTTACAACATAAATGTCATTACTGTACCATTTTGTGAAAGTGGGATGGAGTGTCTGGTCTATTTCTGAACTAATACTACAGTTTTGCTAGAACTATGGGCATTTATGATGAACATCACTATAAGTCATTTTCATAACTCGTTGCTCAGAAAATGCTTTACTGTAATGTCTTCACTGTAACATTTTGTGCCAGGTTCATTTCCATGCGAGCGCATTTCTGTAGCACTGATCCAGAGGCCTGCATGTAACCGGAACAGGAGTAACATAGTAGAACAGAGGAGTCTGCAGAAATAGAGTAACAGAGTAGCCTGCTTCACATGGCATCTGTCCATGCGACCTGTGACTGCTCACAACACTCTCTCTGTGCTGCAGTGTGTGTTAGAGAGAAAGCGCCACTGAGTGAGATGAACTCTTTGTTTTTCCAGAGGAAGGGGAAAGAATAATCCATAATTCATCTCTTTGTTTCTCAGTCGACCTGCAGAAGGTCAAACGGAGTCTTTCCACAGAATGCTTAGAGGCACACTTCAAAAGAGCCATGCCTGTGTGTGTGTGTGGAAAGTCGGTGAAAGGTGAAGATTGTGTTACATATTTGATTGAAGATGTCAACATAACAGTAAGTAGGACTAAATGCTCTATGCCTCCTTAATACAGAGCTGCAATGTGTGTTTTCATGCCATGGGGTGATTTATGTTTTGTCTGTGTGTGTGTGTGTGTGTGTGTGTGTGTGTGTGTGTGTGTGTGTAAGCAAACAAGCCGTAGTGCTCTTCATCAGAAAGGTGTCCAGGTCGCTCAGGCCTAATCCCCCACAGTGACCAACTTCCCTGCCAAAAACGTGCAGCATAACCTGAGGCTGACCTCCTGTCTAAACACAGCAGAGCCCAGTGCTGAAACTCATCACAGTAACCGAACACAGAGCGCCAAAACAGACCGCTGACAGCCCAGTCCGTGGCAACCTACCCAACCAAGCCCCCAACCATCCATCACAGTCTAAATGCTGTGGCCCACCGCCTGCTGTCACCAACAACATTCGCTATTGCTAAAACACAACAAGAGTGTGTCTAAGATATGGTCGCGATGCAGTTATTACAGGCCAAAAATAGCATGCAGTGTCTTTTACTGCTCTGCTCCATTCAAGTCTTTTGCTATAGTAATAAATCAATCCATTATAATAAACGAAAGCATTAATAAATAAATAATAATACAGGGTGATTCAAGAAGATTCATCCGATTTCATAATGATTTATTTCACTTGTAAATCATTACAGAACAATGCAGTAAACTGTAAATAGTTTAAGTGAGCATAAAGTTTATTATGTAATTTTATAAGTGCTCAATATGAACCTCCTCCAGCTGTACGGACAACATCAACACCATAGTCAAATTCATCCCATACTCGATTGAGCATGTCGGGTGTCGCTGCACTCACGGCTCTTTCAATACGATTTCGGAGATCATCCAGTGTTGGAACCAACAACGAACGCTCTGAGCTGTTGGAGATTCACTGCCAACGAAAATCACGTTGCACAGTTATGACGGATTCACTCTTATTGAAGTGGAGAACACAGAACGCTTTCTGCTCAGGGGTCGCATCTCCTTGCAGACTGAAGGGAGCCATCTTCCACTGACAGTCAAAAACTCTATGACCCCCCTCTTTCAATTGGTATGTGATTGGTTCCTAGGTGCATATGGCATGGAAATCGGATTAATCTTTTTGATCAGCAACATTTATATGAAAAGCTGTGTATCTGGCCAGTTAGTCTGTATTTGCTCAGAAAATGCACTAATATTAGAATAAATACAAAACATTATGATCTGTCAGTGTATCATCTTAACCATTTACAAATACTCTCTTTGAGACAGCTCGTTTTTGGATAATTACCATTCAGTACTTGGTTCTCATAAACAATATTTCTCTGAATCACACTTGATTAACTGAATTCAGGTGTGCTACATAAATTATTGTAGCTTTTTACTGTAAAATGGTTTATTTGAATGGATTCTAATGATATACTGTGTTTTTTACAAGAAAAAAACACTCTTACTGAACAGTTTTAAAGAATTTTAACTAAGTTTATCTTAAGACTTTTGCTGAGTGCTACCACCAAAAAACACCCACATACACATAAAAACAGAAACATAAGGTTGGCTTGCCGTACATGCTTTCGATTGTTGGAAGACTCAAAATGTTCTCTCCCTATTCATTTTGATTCATTTGGCTGGTCAGTTCTTTTTCTGGGCACCTGCAAATACTAAAATACTGGTGTTTGTTGCAGAATTTTCAGTTGGTGTGTTCTGGCCCTAAATTCTGCATTATTAAATGGTTAAGATGTAAATAAAGTCATTCAGAGTGGTTTGATGTACACCCTGCTCTAGAGAAACTTAGATGAGCCTGAGTCAGAATTGTTCACAGTGGTGATGACAGGATCCAGAAGTCTGCCTCTGAGAGCTCCCTCACAATAAATTGTTCCATTAAATGGTTATTATTATGCTGCATGACACCTGAGCTGCCTGATCAGGTTTTGCCCAAAAGCACACTTTTTTTTAAATCCATTAACAACATGAAGAGTATTATAGGGCAAAACAGTCCCTAAAGTTAAATTTAACACTATTTTACCTTTATCAGCATTATATAAAATCAAAAAGACAGGTGTAGGTTCTCTGGAGGTTTTGATGAATTAAATAAATAAAGTGGTTATATGTGTGTTATGGATATCACGACAGCTGGTTCCCATGACCACCACTGTAATGAAATTTTTCCAAATTTCACATCAAACCACACTGAATTACTTTTGTTTGCATCTATAACATAGAACTATGCAGACATTTGAAAAAAATGGTGACCCTCCTCTTTGTATCATGCAGACAGATGTTTGGCATTATATAATGAAGATATTAACATCCTACCACACTCTGTGGCAAATAAAAACAATGCTTTAGCCTGCATATTGGGCACAGGGGGCAGGAGCTTCAGTCACAAGACTGATCGACTGACTAGTGTTTCAATACACATTTAGATTTATGAATACACATTTGAGAGGAAGTGATGCAAAAACCACTGGCATGATCTACATTAAAGAGGAAAAAGTGATATGGTCACATGAGCCATCCATCACCACATGCTCTACAAGTGGACAAGTGCATGTGCAGTGTACACACAGAGACAATACAGGACTGCATGTTCAGCACCCACAGGCTTGATGAGTTCGATGAAAATGACTAGGTTAAACACATGTTAGACAGTGCTCTGTACCATCATTAAAACACCAATTAAGGGAAAGAACTGTGTTCCATCCCTCCAGTACAGTTACAGAGGCTTCCAGAGAAAACAAACCAAGGTCTGTTGGAGCTGTACTGGAAGCTTGTGGTGGTGCAACACCTTAGTAAGACACGTTTTGTTGTTTATTTACTTTGACTCGTCACCCATTAGTATACACCAATCAGCCATAACATTAAAACCACCACCTTATTTCTACACTTACTCTCCATTTTATCGGCACTGCTGTGTCTGATCCACTCAGACCAGCACAACACACACTAACACGCCACTACCATGTCAGTATCACGGCAGTGCTGAGAATGATCCACCACCCAAATAATACCTGTTCTGTGGGGGTCCTAACCTCTTAAGAACAGGGTAAAAGGGGGCTAACAAAGTATGCAGAGAAACAATTGGACTACAGTCTGTAACTGTAGAACTACAAAGTGCACCTATATAGTAAGTGGAGCTAATAAAATGCACAAGAAACAAGGAGGTGGATTTAACGTTATGGCTGATTGGTGTAATACTCAAATTCAAATTCACACCCTTGCCTTGCTCTCCATGACAACATTAAATGCTTCTGCACTCTGATGTGGTGAACTGGATCAGAGTCTAGCTGAAAGGGCACTGCTCTAATGTTCACATGTACACAGCAGTACAGCCAAAAACATTCTACACTGTGCTCTGAACAGAGCGTACCGGAGAGACACACTGTCTCCAGCCTTCTTAGTTGTTCATCTGTCACTCAAAGGTGACTCAAAGCAAACCAATGCATGTGTGAAGCTGTCAATCTCAGAGCTCTCAAATAAACCACTGGTACATTTTAGACAGCTTCAAACAGCCGGCCATATCTGCTCCATTCCAGCTCTCCTCCAATACAGCATTCATTTAATAGGCTTGTTTAATTTGAATTAAATCCTCTGAGAACAACCATGTTTCAAATGAACTCAGTGTTTGATTTGAGAGAATGTTCCTGCTCACTAACAAGCCAGTCATAAATCTCTGTTGTGTTATGGTGTTACATACACAGGAGGTTGTAGCATTTATGCTGGTCCTGTCAGCACAAACACACACAACCTTTACAGTTTAGCAGTGCTGTAGGTGTGACAGATCAGTCAGGTAGGCCTTTTTGCTCATGCAGAAGAGCAGATCCTATCTTCCCTGGAATAACACTTCCACATTTTCTGTCAACTTTGCAGTTCTTAGAATATGCACCGATCAGGCATAACATTATGACCACCTCCTTGTTTCTATGCTCATCATCCATTTTATCAGCTCCACTTACTATATAGGTGCACTTTGTAGTTCTACAGTTACAGACTGTAGTCCAACTGTTTCTCTGTATACTTTGTTAGCCCCCTTTTACCCTGTTCTTCAGTGGTCAGGACCCCCATGGACCCTCACAGAGCAGATACTATTTGGGTGGTGGATCATTCTGCACTGCAGTAACATTGACGTGATGGTGGTGTGTTAGTTTGTGTTGCGCTGGTACGAGTGGATCAGACACAGCAGTGCTGCTGGAGTTTTTAAACACTGTGTCCACTAACTGTCCACTCTATTAGACACTCCTACCTTGTCAGTCCACCTTGTAGATGTAAAGTCAGAGATGATAGCTCATCTGCTGCTGAACAGTCATCCTCTAGTCCTTCATCAGTGCTCACAGGATGCTGCCCACAGGACGCTGTTTGCTGGATATTTTTGGTTGGTGGACTATTGTCAGTCCAGCAGGTGTTTAAACACTCCAGCAGCACTGCTGTGTCTGATCCACTCAGACCAGCACAACACACACTAACACACCACCACCACATCAGTGTTACTGCAGTGCTGAGAATGATCCACCAACCAAATAGTCCCTGCTCTGTGAGGGTCCATGGGGGTCCACTGAAGAACAGGGTAAAAGGGGGCTAACAACAGAGAAACAGATGGACTACAGTCTGTAACTGTTGAACCACAAAGTGCACCTATATAGTAAGTGGAGCTGATAAAATGGACAATGAGCACAGAAACAAGGAGGTGCTCATAATGTTATGCCTGATCTGTGTACATGATACAGGCAAATAGATGGAATTTCATTTTCTCCACTCAAACTCGTTTTTTTTTAGCCTTGAACTTGACTTTATCTATATCCCGAGAAGCATCCTTCCGTTGTCAAAACTATGAAATGCAATTTCCTGCATCTCCTCTCTGCATTAGCCTTACTTCGCTTATAGCCTGTAATAAAATCTCAATATTACTCATCAAAACCTCCAAGACCCTGTTGTCATTGGCTCATTAATCACGTTTACACTTTAAATGGCCATAGAACTGGCACATTTCTCATAATTCACTAAGAGGTCATAATGTGCAAAATAAGGCTCATCATCCCTGAAATGCCTGTGATTAAGCTGCTCAGGTTCTTTAATGTCCTTTATAATAGATTTATCATTTGAACAGAACTGTCACTGAAAAATGTCCCCCTTAAATTACATAAAACAATGAAAATGTGTTTTTCATATCTACGATGGTGAGATCAACCTGCCATTTGGTTAGCTCTTATTTTAAGGTCATGGCAGAGGCACATAGCCAAGACTAGAGCAGTAATATGCAACAAATGACTAACATCTTCATTTATATAGCACTTTTTATACATGGTACCTCAAAGGGTTCTGTACACTCAGGTGAAGTTTTACAATAACAATGACAGATCAAGTTAAAACTTAGAATATGATGCATCATATCCATTAACAGGATCAGGCTGGACTAGTTGCGAGATACATTTTTAATCATTGAACCAAACAAATGAGCCCAAAACGTCCTGCTTACTTTGTCCATCTGAAAGGCCTTCGATAGTAAAGATCTCAAAAAAAAAAAAAATGCATCTCCAGAACACTGCCGTTGATAAAGCACTGCTGGATCCCTAAGGACTCATTTCTGTAGTTGAGATTCTGATGTAAAGAACCATTTTAAAAACAAAGTATATACACACACATTACATAACATAATGGTGCACCAAATAAGGCTTTTGCTAAAACTGCCTGCCCACTGCCTCTCACCCCTAACCATTCTCCCCATTTCCTGAAATCTTCAAAAATCAGCCCCCAACAAAAAGGTCTTAGAAAGAATGACTCACTGCCTTATGCTTACAAGTGGAACAAATAATTGCATCTTGTGGTGTTTTTAGCACTCTTGACAGGTAGAACGCATTTAAACCTTTTCACACATCTTAAGAGGACTCACTGGCTACTACAGATTAATGAGGACAATTATTCACACAGGTCTCCCAGGAAGAATGACACACAAAAATAAAGGCCGAACTTTTATTTAAAAAAAATAAGTTTTAACTTGCTTACATGTACCTGAGAAAAGGCATTTGGACTGTTAGAACACAGCCTATACATTAATCTGCACTTGTACAGAAACAATTTGGCAAACCAGTTGGAACTGACAGACCTGCTCCATTTTACAGACAAATGCTGTACAAAGTCAAAGGCTAAACAAATTTATACAATCTGTATCAAATGCACAACGCCACAGCATAGATGCGTCCATCAGGGTTAAGACAGCAGCACCTGGTGAGGAAAAAAGTAAGCAGGTTTAATCATTAATCATCAGAAACCACTCATTCAAGCTTAAATCCAAACAGACAATGTAAGTAATCCTCAACATCTGAAGTCTGATCGTTACAGCTCATTTATATTCGGGTATTAATTCTTAAAGAAGCTGTTTATAAAACACTCATCTTTAGATTGTGTTCCTCGCCCAGGATCCAGGCACATGGAGAAGCCCATTGACCCCTGTTTTAGCAAGGGGTCACTGTACCCCCCTGTAATGGCCACTAGAGACACAGGCAGCCTCCAGTGGGCAAAGCATAGGAGGGAACGCTGCCTAAATTACCCAAAATGTGGGGCTGTCTTATCTGGACTTTTTTTACAAAAAAAAAAAAACCTGGGGTTGATACAGGCGTGCAAATTAACTTACCTAGCTACATGTGACGTGGCAGGCCTACTGTCATTTTCACAATCCACATTTTCCACTTTCAGCACCTGTGAACAAGTGAAATTGAGTCCATGTTCGTTAGATATAAGTATTCTAAGCATGAGGAAAACTAACATTTGGGCAAGAAAAGGTTTGTTTCTCCCGACAGGATCCGAAGCAAGGAATATTCAGCCTTTACTTCAGGTTTTTGAGAGAGTTCTTCTACCCCCCTGTGTTAACCATTTAGGACATGATGGTCTTAAATGGGCAATAAAGGGGATAAATGAAACGGACTTATGCACGTTTACTAAATCTCACCTGCTGTAATTTTGTGTAGGACTCTCCATTCCAGCCAGGAGCTACATGTTCATTTCTCTTCCCTGAAAACAAGATAGAAAGATCAAAACACTGACATTACAACATTGCATTTATGGAATATTTATCAGATAAATTAGGTATTTCTTCCGACTGGAAGGGAAGAAACGCTTGACCACACTTACCGTTACAGGTTCACTCGTGGAAGCAACAAAGTCATCCTAGTCAACCAGGTGACTCAAAAGTCAGACCTAGAACATAAAAAAATCACATCAGGACTGCAGACTTCAGACTAAACGCAGAGGCCTACTAAAGCTTCTACACTAAACCCAAGCTATGCTAGCTTAGCTGGCTATACCACATGGGTCAAGAGAGGCCCGACCATGTTCACCCCACGTGTTCCTAGAACGGACATGGTCGCATATTCATTACACAAACTCATATTTTTCTGTTTGGATCCCCTAATTCAGCTGAAGGTGGTTACGAACGGGTGAGCAACATTACATACGCTAGCATACATCACTGTAATCCAGCTAAACGTGTTAGCAGAGTTAGCAAGCCACTTCAACACCGCCTACTCCGCTCAACAAACCTGTCTAAAGGCAACTAAATTCGATTATGTCCGAGAAAGTGCAGACCAGACCAACAACTGCACCAGTTTCACAGCAAAGCCTTTTTAAAAATGTTTCAGAAGAATCATCTCGAACCTTCTAGAGGTGAATCAGCCATCGCAGACACGTCCATCTCCCACAGCGAGCAGAGGCGAAAGACCGGAGTCAGAAATTTGGAGGAAGAACCACAGAACCAAGCAGAGAGGGAGAGTTGAATTATGGGACTTTTAAAGGCACAGGCATGCTGAACCAGCCTTGACCAGCTGCACCGGACACTGGAAAGCTCAATGGTTTCTACACAGAGTATTTTAAATCACTGTTTATTCTTGCTACAAACTATATTAGTAATTTGATTTTTCAGGATTATCACATTTTTCAGTGAATAGACTGTTTTACCAAGACAATAAATCTGGGCAGATTCTGCAGTGATGTGGATCTAGTTAATGCAGCTCGTGTTATCTTTGTTATTGCACCCCTTTTACGTTGTACCAAAAAGTGTATTTCCTCATAATAAAAAAGAAAAATCTGACTTCTTGTAAAAGGTCTGTCAATGGCCAAAATGTAGAATATCACCTCTCGCTGTACTGGATCTTTGGCTTTCATTGGTCAAGCGATCTGTCAATCACGGTTAAGCCCGCCCCACTTCACACGAACCAAAGCGGCTCTCCGTCAGAAGGGGCGGGGCGTGGGCGGTCCGTTCGGACTTTGCTAGCTAGTTACCTGCCAAGAGCGATGATGATGTTTACTGCGAATACCTCAGCGGGTTTAATCCAACGGCACGATTTTAGCGAACAAAATGAACTAAGCTAACATTTTAAGACGTTTATATCGCGTTTTATATCGCTTTATGCGAAGCACATATTGCGTGAACGGTGAATACTTGCATGCCGTGTGTCTGAGTCAGGTCTCTCTCTCCGACAGACAGACAGGGGCTGCTGCTGCTGCAGTTGGCCTCTTGGTCCGAGCTGCGCAAGATCTACCTGCTCTGCAACCTCCAGTCATGTTTGTTTTATGAAGATGGCCGCGAGGGGTACCCTGTGAACTAAATGACTGTCAGAAATATCGCCTCCATTTGTAATATGGTAAGTACACTGATCTTAACATCGACCTTTAGCTTGCTAGCCGGCTAGCTAGCTAGCTGAGCGCTTCCTTGGTGCGGGGATGCTGATGTCCGTTCTCGCGTTGACCTGTTTGCTCCGTGCTCCGGAGGGGACGAGCGCCTGGCCTGGATAACTGACATGACCGTAGTGCACTGAGTTAAGATGCTGGGTGTTTTGGCTGACGGTCTGAATGAATGTGTCCGTTAGGCCGAATGCGGTGTGATTAGGGGGTGGTCACTTCTGTAGGATCCAGGCCGGTTTACACATCATTAAATTCCCAGTGCTCTTAAGTTCCTCACAGTGCAAGTTTGCTGGCTGTTTTAATGTTTTGTAACGAAGTGTCAGTGAGATATCAGACTAATGTAGAAAACGGGGACGCAGTCATGATGGTAGGAGAAGGATAATCCCTGTTTAAGAGGTCATTTGTAATGTTTTGGGAAGTGCTAAAAGCTAAGCTCACGGCTCGGTTGGCGTTGCCATGGAGCCTGACCACGCGCACTGTGTTGTAAGCATGAGTTAAGACCCTCACTGACTTAAATTGAAAACTTTGAGCAGCTTATTTTTATGGTGTTGCAAGCTTTGAGTTCATTAAGGACAGCAGAACAGGGAGAACAGGGAGTGAGATGAACCAGCACACTTTATAATACAAACCTTCTAGTGCACACCTGCAGTGTACCCTGGTAAGCATGGTAAGCATAGATGAAAACAGTAACATAAGGTAAGAAACCACACAACAGAAGAGCAACAACGATCACCATAATGCTGCAAGACCACACTTTTACACACTGATTTCTCAGTGGGCCAGATAAATGGAGGCACAAGTCAAACCTATACAGCAGGAGAATAGTTATTCAGATTGCTTAGCAGTCCAGGTATGTAAAACAGCCCCTGATGGTTTACAGCAGTAAATAATGAACAGTGCTCATGTGCAGTCAAAGCAGCGTTCGTCAGCCCGAACCACACTAGGCCCACCCTCCACCAGGGTCACTGCAAACCAGACATGGCAACCTCAAATGCCTTTCTGCGCTCCCACAATTCTTTTCATTAATAAAGAAAAAGAAAGTCAGGGTCCAGGTCAGTGTTCAGTTTTTAATGCTGTATGATTGCTAAGCTGTATGCCAGTTTTTAAACTGAGCTGAGTGATGTGTGGTGACCTGCTGTGCTCAGAATGTCCAAAGCACGTTGAGGAATAACTGGACAACTCACAGTAGAGATAGCTGTAGATGTTGTCTGGCCTGACTCTTGATTTACACTTTGCCAAACTACTGAACTGGAATTTTACTTTCTTACATATTCCTCAACTTTCTCCAGACATACAGACTCTTGCCTGAGCTCTCTTTTGAAGACTTGTCTACCAAGAAAGTTCAGTTCTAGTTCTGAGATATAGCCCAATATTTACATGTTCCTCAAGACATTTATTAGGTAGCTTATGTGTGTTAGACTAAACCGAGCTCTGCAGGAAGGTAGTGCAGGGTGGTACTGACAATTTTATGTTATGATATTTTCCGTATTATTGCAATAACACAATAATAATAATGCTGGGAAATTTCTTCTGTTTACGTAGAAGGAGTGTGACAGTACACTGTATTAAATAATTTCAGGCAAGTCTTATAATTCTGAATGCAGAGGTGTTGAAAAATGCTTTCAACAGACTGGAGTGAATAAAGAACCCTGTTTAATAATGATCTAATTATAGTGCAAGTTTAATAAACATCAATTAAGCAAACCCACAATGAGGGCAGATCTTCCATATTTCATAAACAGACATTGATGGTTTTTCTAACATCATTTAATACCAAAATGTAACTTGGACTGAATACACCTACTATATTTCTATATTCTGAATATGTATTCTGAATACTTGTCTTCATTACATCCCAACCCTGAATAGAAACATTAACATGTTAACATAAGGCAGATTTTCAGGTACTTCTCATTTTGCCATATTGTATCAGACATAGTTATGAATTTTGTGAATCATTGCACCGCAGTTCTTTACCGATTTAGCTGTTGAACTGAAGTAGTTTTGTGTTCTCTGGCACAGTCTGTCTTTAGTTTCAGTAGTCAGTCAGTAATGTAATGTGATAATACAGATTTTGTGTAATGCAATTCTTAAGTTTCAGTCAGGATGTTTTGGTAGTGCTGCCTGCCTGACTGCAGCCCAGTGTGAAATCCACACTCCCCACTCATGCAGGCAGATGGTGGGTGCAAGTGATGTTTCAGTCATGGTGGCGATTAGGATATGTTGCATTATTTAGTTGGATGTATGGTAGCCCTCATGGTTTGCACAGGCCAGACTTCCTTAGTGCTAGTTATGTTACCATTTGCCAGGATCTGTCTGTGTATGAGAGACATGGCTGCTTTTTTCACAGACACATTGAGAGATATTGAAATGCTTCCTATATAAATTGTAATGCTCCCTTTTACTCAGTGTCTTCATGTCAGATGCTAACATTGCAATTTCAGGCCTTGAGAAGCACCTGAAAGAGCTCTGAGCCATTTAATTTGTCTTTGTGATACAGTTCTCTGCAGTAGGCCTGTCTGTAGCTAATTGAATGTGTAATTGAATCTATCATTCGATGCGACCAGTCCAGGAAAATCACAAGTTTATGTGTATGTCTTCACTTGCTTGTGTGCACAAGTATTCAAATAGGGTTTCACAATATACAGTGGCCACAAAAAGTATCTGGACACTTTAATCATGGGTAAATTTTAATGGAAATAGATTGTTTATCAAAAAGATAACTGTTTCAGAGAATAATACCTTTAGCACAACATCAGACTGATAATAGAGTCTTTATGTGCAACAAGCATCGAGAAGAGGGTCTTGAGGTCTTTACAGGGTACTGCAAAGCACAGAGGTTGAAGTGTGATGCTGTCAAAATGTGGTGCTGTTTTTTTCCAGTGATGTTGGAGAGCTCGTGTTCATTTGTGGGATCATGAACTGATATGTAAAAGGCATTCTGTATACAAACCTGCAGAAGCCAGCTCAAACAATCAAAAATTTTGAATGAACACTTGCTAAAAAGACAAAGACAGCATTTGAATGATCTGTTTAAAATGAATTCCATTCAGTGTTACATTTTGTTTCCTAACACAATGAACTTAATACCTTTTTTTTTTAAGTATGGCACAAATGTCCAAATACTTTTCGGGGTCAATGTATAGTTGTTAAAGGGGAATTCGACCAATTCCCCAAGATTTGTACGTAATTAAATCATTAAGTTGGAATCATTAAGTTGGAAACAAAGTCATTCAGAGTGATTTGATGCGACATTCTCAGTTTTAGAGAAACTCTGAGTTCCTCACAGTGATGGTGATAGGAACCAGACATCTAAAGCATTCAGTGCCTTTAAAAGTGCCCTCACAAACAGCTATGACTCATGGTTAATAAGCCCCATATGCTGCCTGATGCCTGAGACATTGTTTTATTATAGTGTTGAGATAACGTTTAGACCTGAAACATGTTTTTAAAAATCCATACATGGCAGAAAGATGCATCGTAAGGCAAAATAGTCTCCAAAGAAAACCTATTTTTTTAGAATTATGACTATTTTGTCATTCTCAGTTTCATATAAAACTCAGAAGACACCTGTAGGTTCACTGGCCATTTTGGTTAAAAATGGGCTGTATTTGCATTGTAGACATTACAATCCCTGGCTCCTGTCAGCACCACTGTAGAGAAATATAGTCAGTAAGTTTCTCTACCATGAACCAGTTTACATCAAACCACTCTGAATGGCTTTGTTTACATCACCATTAAGCCGAATGCTGCAGAAAGTTTCAGAAACTGGTGAAATTTCTCGTTAATTGTTATAACAGTATTTGCCTTTGCAGAAATGATGTCACCAATGCTTGCAATATGTAAATAAACCTTCAAACTTATTATTATTAAATGTCACTTCCCCCACATCCCATGAGTGTCTGTGGGTGTTTTGGATGAATCAAGGCATTCATGTCATCTAACAATCTAAATAATTTTGTTCAAAGTAGGCCAGTATTTAACCATGTCACATTTCTGTTTCACTGCTGTGGTGATGATGATGATGGCATATCATAATCGCAGTATGCAGCAGTATTGTGCAGCCCTGTTTCAGAAGTTCAAGGAGAAACAAAACCCTGCTTTTTGGTTCTTTCAGTCAGAGACGATGCAGGCAGAAGTCTCTATTCATACCCCTTCTACAATAATACCGTTCTGTTTCCAAAGCCTTTGAACATCTGATATTCAATAGCCTTTGTGTGGGTATAGCATGCCTCCTACTGTAGGCAAAGATCATTTAAGGTCTTAATCTCTCTGTCACACAATGCAAAACGTGTATACCTTTGAGTCAGTGGCCACTTAAGGTCTGTTAAGTTTGAAATGGAATCCTTGCTGGATTCATATTTCCTCAAAGAGAAGAAAAGCTGCGTTGTTTTCTCAGGTTATTACCATCACAGAAAGCACAGGGCAGCTATTTGGCATCAATCACCTGTCAGTCATCTCCATAGCTCTTTTTCGGGCAGTGACTCTGACGTTCTTTTAAGACCGAATCGGTTGTGTTGGGTTAAATTGTGGCTGTCACACCGATGACAAGGGCGATTGTTTAATGTATTCCACCGGTTTCAAATTTCTACATAATTCAGTCATTAAAATGTAAACAAAGTCGTTCAGGGTGGTTTGTTGTGAAATGGTTCATTCAGCTTTCTTTACAGTGGTGCTGATAGGAACCAGAGGTCACAGTGTCTTCAGCACAAATATAGTCATGCTATGTACTATGCAAAACAACCAGTGAACCATATGTGATGTTGATAATATAGAGGTAAAATGGAGGTAATTCTGAAAAAAATACTCTCCAAGTCAGATGTCTTCACTGTGGTGGTCACAGAAACCACAGAACATAATGTGCGAAATAGGCAATTCATTCACTGTCCAAACCATCAATGAATGTACACGTTTTGAGTTTTTATATGTCATGGTGATGATGGGAAAATCATGTACCTCTCCAACCTGAATGGATTTTTAAAAATGCATTTTAGGCAGAAACCTTATTTCAAAACTATTAAAAAATTGTCAGACATCTGGTTCACCACTGCTGTGAAAATGTAAAAATAAGTGGAATTCCCATTTAATACTTTAGACAGACCTGATCTGATAGTCATGGATATTAAGATTTACTTTTAAATAGCAGATGTGAAAGATCCCACTAGATGGGGAACATAATCCCAATCACTTAACTTTACATGGAACCCTGGACTTTTCCTGATTATTCAGTAGGCTATTCTCTTACTCAGTAACGTTTCCTAGCAGACAGGTCCATGCATTATTAAGACCGTACATTGAATACCATGTCTAACTTTGGAGTACCGTTGTGTCTCTGAAGTCTCGTGTAGTCATGTGTTCTTTAATGTTCCATCTCACAATGTTAAAGATAATAAGAGTGCATGTCATGGCTGGTAGTGTATTACCAGTAACCAGTCTGGCCTCAGTGAAGAACCTTAACCCTGTCAGATCTCAGCTTGTGTTCAGCTGAGATCTGCTTGATTAGATTTTTAAGACTTCCGGGATGAGTCTTTCAAAAGTGAACACTGGATTTTTAAATTTTCAGCCTAATTTTGACCAGAAAACCAAAATCCAGTCTGATAATTTCTGAAAGGACAAAAGGGGGACTACAGCAGTCCAAAGGGATTCCAACAGTCTAAAACGATTGACTGTTGATGACTTTGTTGAATAAATACTTTTAAAATCAATGTAGAATTTATATTTATATGTGTGACTTATTTTACGGCTGGGATGTTACGTAAAACAGTATTTTTATTGTGATGAATGACTAAATGTTACACCTTTCTGAGCGTATCGTGGGTGTCGTTAATGCTTCTATAACCCGGAACGAGTGAATCTTTAAAAAGACAGATTTACATCTATACAGAACCTGAAAACAGTATTAAGGATGCGTCAATATGGGAACTGTGGGCCGCTGCCGATATCCAATATTTTTAATGTACATTTCTACCGTTATTAATGCCATAAAACATTTACAAATTACATTTTAGCATAGCTGCCTAACATCACCTAAACATTCTAAACAACTAAGCATCTGTCTGATACCAATATTTTTAAAAATAAATATCTTTAATACAGATATGTTTCCAATATCAATGAGTGCGTTTACATGCATTCGATAATATGATCATAATCAGATTTCTGCAGTTATCCGATTATTCAAATGGTCATGTTAACACCATACTCCGATCTAGAAATCTGGTAAAGAGAGCTGGATTTTAGCCCAGTAATCAGATTTCTCAGTGCATGTAAGCTCTTACTTTGTGTTTCTCAGTCTGAGAACAGACGACGGTACCGTAAATAAGCAAGCAGAGTTGCTGTACGATGGCAGCAAAACACTTTTTGAGTGGAGCTGAAACCAAACAGTCTTCATCTTCTAGATGATGTATGTTCATATATTTTAGGTAAAGTGGTGCCATGTTTAGAAAAAAAGCTGCGGCATGAAGTTCGAGTTTTACGTTACATTTACGTCACGTCTTCTGTGAGTTTATTGGCTGGTTGCAAAGCAGAAAGCTGATTACTGTCTGACTCATGGAGACCTGTAGTCTTCACATCTGATTACTCAAATGCATGTAAACGTGTTGATTAGATTACTGACAAAATATGATTTTCTGCAGTTATCAGATTATTAAGTGCATGTAAATGTACTCATTGTGCATCACCAGTATAGTAAATTAGTCGCAGAAACTCGATAGCAACAAGTAGCTGATTGAATGTCAGCCTATTATAACATGCTTATTAATCAGTTTATTTTTGCCAGCTGTTTAATTTTCTTTCTATTCCTTCTTAAATTTGAAAATCTTGTGCCTACAGTTTTTCATTATGTAGTATTTCTAATTCGCTGGTGCATTTTGTCTGTCCCAACTTGTTCACACAAGGCATCTGTTTTCAAAGTTCACTAAATAGGGCAAAGGGAGTAGCCTGAATATAAAAACAATGCTTTTTTATTGTTTCCACACAAAGAATCAGGAGTTCTTTACTCATAGAGCACACAGTACCAGTGAAAACCATAAAGTAAGCTGCCCAACACCAAATACTTTTCTTGTAAGGTCACAGCAAGTGATGGAGCGAATTTCCCCAGAACACATGACCACGACAGGCTGGCAGTGAATGATGGCTGATTTGAAACCAGTATGAGGATAATTTCATCAGTTTATGTGGTTATGGCTTAAATATAACTGAACCTTAATCAGAAAGAGGCTGAACGTGGAATAAGCGTGCATGGCGTGGCAGTTTGCTTGGCAAAATCGAGTTAGGCATGTTTGTTTATGTAGATTGCTGAGGGGACAGAGTGCTTTCTTTGGCTGCCTGAGACAGGCTGTTTTTGCCCTGGTACTGATTTTCCTCACGACACCATTAAGAACAAAACGTACCCACTCGCACATATACGAGCTGCAGTACCGTTTTTTGTGAAGGCAGAAAACTCAATTACCATGTGAGAAGACAGCACCAATTAAGCAATTACATATTTAGAAAACACCTGCTTCTTTTGTGCCCTGGGCTGATCATCTGTTCACCACTATCTACTTATTGCAAGGTGCAGAATGATGATGCGTGTGTTGCTTTATAATAAAGTTATAGGGACATTACCCTAAATGTTTCATTTATGATTAAATTAATGATTGTTGTCTCTGTCTGTCTTCCCTTTTTCTCCCACTTTTAGGGCACCAATGCCTCTGCTCTGGAGAAAGACATTGGTCCAGAGCAGTTCCCGATTAACGAACACTACTTTGGATTGGTCAACGTAAGTGTCACGTACGCCTTCAAGCTTTCCGACTGACACATGTTTTTGCACACAAGCCAGAGTAATCACGGCTATGGGAAGTTGGGCTGATTTTGTGGATCATGTCCACGCTTGGCCCAAATAAGGCAAAGTGTTGCATGTGAGAGCTCTGGAAAGCAGAGGATTTCTTTGCTCTGTTTGTGGCTGATCAAGCCATTTTATACTACTCATGTATTCCAAGCTCAAATACGACCACAAAACACACATCAAAACATCCAAAAGCAAGAAAGGTCTGTTTCACCATGAGCCTAAACAATGGCAATTTAAGTGGTTGGCCTGTGAATAATTTTAACCAGACTTGAGTAATTTAGATATTGTTTGCAGTTTGTAGGACTTATACTGAAAATCTCTACTCCTGTTGTTCTCCTGAGGCCTGACCTGGGTGGAAACTCAAGGGAAAGCACTTGTTTTTATGCTGTATTTTGTGAATGGCTTAAAGAAATGAGGTGTAAGGCCACTGTGTGGTGTTAACAAGCTGTTCTTGGTCATGTTGACACTCCAGTCATGTTTTCAATTATCAAACCCAATTGCAGTAGCAATTAAGCAATTGCATATTTATCCAGTGCTGCAGGAGGTTGTGACCTGCTGTAGTGACAAGTGGGTCACCCTGTCAACAAGAAGGGCTTTTACAGATAGATTCGAAGGCTATTTTCAGCAGAATTGACGACAATGTCGTTTGTTTACTCAGAACAGATTGCTGAATAAATATGACTAGCATACCTTTTTTAAAGGGCCGGTGTCATAAAACATATAATTTTCCTTTTTTCTTTTTTTTGATGTAGGATGTAAACATTGTTAAATGCTTTAAAACGTACTGTTGAAGTCCACACAGTCCATATATGGAAACTAAGCTGCAAAAAAACAGCTCATTTTAAATTCATTGTTTCTGTGATTTTACAAAGACTAGCACATTTACATATGTCTGCCTATTCCATCTACATAAGTTTATCTCCGCCCAGTTAAGCTGAATTTATAAGGAGTGTTTCAACCCAGACTGTTTTTTGAATGAGGTGCAATAAAGGCCAGTTATTCAGAATAGAGCTTGTTTACATCATATATCAATCTTAAAGGCACAGTAACAAAAACAGAGGGGATAAAGAGAGGTTGGAAAATGGTCATTTAAAATTGAATTACAACTGGTTATGGTTGATCGTAGACTGTTCAAACAAGGCATCATGTGGTGAAAATAAGGGAATGTGTTTTAGCAGTATGTTTAACCTTGGTTCCTTTGGTCTGAAGCAAAGCAGAAAATTATACGTTGTTGCATTTTAGTTCTGGTTTGCATTCACACTGACATATTTATCGCCAAACTAAAAGTTTAAAACAAAAGTCATATGAGTAAAATGTCACATGTTGGGGAGATTTTATGACATAGAATAACTGTGATAATGTCCACCGAACTTTCTGGATCATGCTGTTCTCTGGGGGCTTTTTGGCTTTGTTTGTCCCTGTAACAGCCTCAAGTGGCTTACTGCTAAGCCTAATACATAATATAATTTATGTTTGCAGTCAAACGTGCAAATCGAGTATTTTATGACTTCAAATGTGCCTCAGGCTCATTTTAAAACCTCATTCTGCAATTACCAATTCAATCCCATGAATGGATTTTAAAACACATGCATGTGTCAAAACAGCATCAGAAACTCATCTTTTTACATACTAAAGAAGTTCTGCAGAGAGGAGGCGACGGTCTGCTTAGACGTCTTTGCCATTGTGTAATAAACTGTGCCAACTGTTTATGCACATGCTGTGTGTGTACCCATGAGGCAGAGCAAGACCAGCATTAAAGAACAGTATTACTTTCAAATTCAGAACTGTTTTTTGAAACCATACCAAGACTGTGTTACCAATATAATAGTATGGACTCAGCATTACATTACTGTTGTATCAGGGCAGTTCTCTATTTTGCTGAGCATCCCTTTCCATCCCACTCTTAGGCTTGTTTTCAGTCATATTTTGTAGGTCTTCTGTTAATTAAGCAGGCCCTCTGTATCGTTTCAGTTCTCTTCGTTTCATTCAGTTCGAGCACTGAACATTTTCGAGGACAGAAAATGTTGTCTTCGGAGAACACAACAGCAGAGCACCCGGTCTAAGAGATCACTGTCAATTGGCCAAGATTACCTCTTACCAGAATGACAAAGCTAATGCTACTAAAGATGCGCTTGTCATTGAACAGAAAATAATGTCCGACTCTCATCCTGCCGTTTTGTTCCCTCAGCTCTGATTACATTACACATGCAGTTCTGTTCTGTAAAAATACAAGAGGATGATGTAGCACAAGCATGATGGCAATTCTCTCTCTCTCCCTCTCTTTCTCTTTTGCAGTTTGGGAACACGTGTTACTGCAACTCGGTGCTGCAGGCGCTCTATTTCTGCAGGCCGTTCAGGGAGAGCGTGTTGGCCTACAAGGCGCAGCAGAAGAAGAAGGAGAATCTGCTCACCTGTCTGGCTGACCTCTTCCACAGCATCGCCACACAGAAGAAGAAGGTGGGCGTCATCCCGCCCAAGAAGTTCATCTCACGGCTGCGGAAGGAAAACGGTGAGGATACGCTAATATTCGAAGCACAATCCTAGAGTACTTCAAATGTTTCCCTGACGTTTCACAGATGTAGTCTTGATGATGTCTGTAGCCTGTTTTGTATTGTTTTTTATTTGTTTCTGGGGTTTGGTGGTGGTGACAGGACATCAAAATAAGCGTGTGCTGGTAACGCAGTCCTCTTATTTAGGTAACTGTGTGGAAAATAACCATGGTAAATGTTTAAACACAGGCCTATGTGAAGGCAACAAAATCCACAAAACTAAATTATTTTGACCAAAATAAGGAAAGCCAGTCTTTAACCATCTCACATTATTGATTTACCAAGGCATGTTTAATATATTTTAATATAGGGTGATTCAAAAAGATTCATCTGATTTTGAAAATGATTTATTTCACTTGTACAGAACAATGCAGTAAACTGTAAATAGTTTAAGTGAGCTTAAAGTTTATTATGTAATTTTATAAGTGCTCAGTATGAACCTCATCCAGCTGTACGGACAAGATCAACACCATAGTCAAATTCATCCTATACTGGATTGAGCATGTTGGCAGTCTCTGTACTCACGGCTCTTTCAATGCGATTTCGGAGATCATCCAGTGTTGTGGAACCAACAACGAACGCTCTGAGCTGTTGGAGATTCACTGCCGACGAAAATCACGTTGCACAGTTATGACGGATTCACTCTTATTGAAGTGGAGAACGCAGAACTCTTTCTGCTCAGGGGTCGGCATCTCCTCGTAGACTGAAGGGAGCCATCTTCCACTGACAGTCAGAAACTCTATGACCCCCTCTTTCAATTGGTATGTGTTTTCAATTGGTACGTGTTTCAATTGGTTCCTAGGCGCCTCACGGTTGTAAAAATATGTTGCCTTTAAATCAGATGAATTTTTTTGAATCACCATTTAAATGAATATATCGCAATGTCCCAAACACAATTTGTAATCACAGTTAGTGTTTTGTTCATATCATGCAGCCCTACAACCATTTTACCAGTAAAAATATGATAATAGGTAAAACTCATTCAGTCCTGGCAATTCCAGATTATAGATATAGTCCAAGATTACAGCTCACAAACCTCAGGGTGCTTTCACACCAACCTTCTTCAACCAATTAGACCTTTTCTTAAGTTCACCCTGTTTTGATGTGTGAACACTCCACCCACACTCCAGTGCACACCAAACACCTGATCTGTGAATTGCAGCTCTCAGTCCCTTTCCAAATGTACACTTTTTTTTTTTACGTTGGTCTGCCCCAAGTGAGAGAATTCAACATCAGAACAGGTTTTCTTCCACTAGCAGCACGTCAGTCCTGTACTGGCTGTGTAATCTGCCCATTTTAATATTTAACTCGGCAGGTGCTCGTATTGTTCTTGCAGCATGAGCTGCTGCTAATAATGGCTGACAAGCAGTAAAATTATAGCAAAGCAATGCATTTGATTTTGGCACTTAGACCATGGAACATATTTTTGGCAGTCACAAAGAAGCAGAGTCTGTGTCGAGTCCAAGAGAGCATAATTAGCCTCCCCCCAACCAAATCAGTTATAGAGTGCTACTCAGCGCAAGTGTCTGTAAAGTGACGTAACAAAATTGGCAGTTATTGTTCATCTCTAAGTGCGTTGAGTTGTCCCATGACATTGCGTTAGCAGCAGTTCAGAAAGATGCATTCACTACACCCTCCCAACTTAGTAGCATTGTGTGGGGGAGACCTAACTAGCAGGTGGAATTAGCAATGATGAACATAGGGAGAAAATTGGGTAAAATTGGGTAAAAAGAAAAAGAAGCAGAGATTTAATATTGCTCTTATTTTGGTGTAGACATTAAAACATCTCTCTTTTCATGCAATGTAATAGGTGAGTAAATACCCCATTTCCAAAAAAAGTTGGGATGCTGTGTAAAATGTAAATAAAATCAAAATGCAATAATGTGGAGATCATTTAAACTTTATATTTAATTGAAAATAGTACAAATACAACATATCAATTGTTAAAACTTAGAAATTTTATTGAAAAATATTTGCCCATTTTGAATTTGATGCCAACAACACATTCCAAAAAAGTTGGGACGGGGGGCAGCAAAAGGCTGTTAAAGTTGTGTAATGCTAAAAAAAAAACACCTGGTGGTTGATTGACAACAGGTCAGTAACATGACTGGGTATAAAAAGAGCATCCCAGAGAGGCGGAGTCTTTCAGAAGTAAAGATGAGGAGGAGTTCACCGCTCTGTGAAAGACTGCACGATCAAATAGTGCAACGATTCAAGAATAACGTTTCTCAACGTAAAATAGCAAAGAACTTTTGCTTTTCATCTACAGTACATAATATCATTAAAAGATTCAGAGAATCTGGAGAAATCTCTGTATGTAAGGGACAAGGCCAAAAACCAGTATTTGCTGGCCATGATCTTCGGGCCCTCAGACGCCACTGCATTAAGAACAGACATGATTCTGTAGTGGAAATCACAGCATGGACTCAGAAGCACTTCTTAAAACCACTGTCTGTGTGCACAGTTTATCACTGCATCCTTAAATGCAAGTTAAAACTCTAAAACGCAAAGAAGAAACTGTACATAAACAGGATCCAGAAACACTGCCACCTTCTCTGGGCCTGAGCTCATTTAAAATGGACTGACAATGTCGAACCACATTCTGCATGTGTTACAACAACATGGCTCCATATTAAAAGAGTCCGGGTGCTAAACTGACTTGTCTGCAGTCCAGATCTGTCACCACTGAAAACATTTGCCGCATTATAAAATTAAAAATACAACAAATGAGCCCCCGAACTGGTGAACTGGTTGTTGGCATCAAATTCAAAATGGGCATATAGTTTTCAAAAAACAATAAAATTTCTCAGCTTCAACATTTGATATGTAGTCTTTGTACTATTTTCCTTTAAAAATATGGTTAACGTGATTTGCATATCATTGCATCCTATTTTTATTTACATTCTGCACAGTGTCCCAACGTTTTTGGAAATGGGGTTATATCAAGAACACATGAATCTGATACAAAACTTTTTGATACTAGTAAAAGTTTAAAAAGGTCACTTTGTGGCACTAATGGAGGCAATGTGAAAATAACTGACTGTCTAAAGATGAAAGCAGTGATATTGCATCAGTCTCATCAGTTGGCAAAACTGATAATTAACTATTATCATTTCTTGATGTCTCATATACACAGTGAGCTGGGACTGGATTCATAAAGCGCATCAGCGTTAGTGCTCATTTAGGACTTATCTTGCCTTTCCGCAGATTAAGACTTAAGCAGGTTAAGAAAAAGTACTGCAAACTGTACTGATCAAATATTTCCTGTGTGTTTCTCATTTATCTGAATTAGATGAATCCATACAGTGTCCTTCATCGTTGTGCATGATGACAGGTAGCTAATTTTTAAATGAGGTCTTTATCCATTTTTTAGACCAAACTAGGTAAAGTATTTTCCAGCCTTACTGAATATAGAAGCCAAAGCTGACCCATGATTGTGCTACACACACTGGCTACCTAATTGCAAATCAGCGCTCTCATCATGAGCTGCTTGATGCAGTGGTAGTGCTTATTTATGGAGCGGAAAAAACAAGTTTGATTCCTGGATATCACACAAGTGAAATTACTTGATGGTCTCCTTAAAAAGCAGTTTTACTGATGTGGTCAGTGATGGGAGTATTGAGAATTTTTTAACTCTTCATGTGCTCTCTTGGTCATTTTGTCCAGCAAAAGATGTAGCATAGACATCTGGAAATATAACAATGTGCAAAGGTGGTTTTGAAAGTATGTTAATTAGGTCTGTAGTTGCCCTGGTATGGTCAGTGAATTAGCATCCGACTCTAGAATACTAACAGTAAGCCCCTGTGTAATATGGTGTATCTGTGGAATGAGAGACAGGTGTAAGGGTGTGTGTGTGTGTGTGTGTGTGTGTGTGTAGGTGAGTGGTATGAAAGGAGACTTGTTCTGCTGTCTTACTTCAGATCGCTCTCTCAATGAATGAACAATACAGACCTCTGTCAGAGGAACCAGTCAGCTGACTACAGACACACGCACACACACACACACACACACACACACACACACACAGTGTCACTCACCACTCACAGCCTGCATGTGCATAGTGTCTGTATGTAGTCAGTTGTTCGCTCATACTTGCTGATATGGGATCTATATGTATGTGTTTTAGTGAACAGACAGTCATTTTTAAATTTGCTCTTAGCATCCAGTCGAGTCTTGGGTCTAAGTTGTTTTTGTCTATGGGAAAAATTAATATTTTTGAAACTCAGTGGCTCAACTGATGAGTTCCAACGTCAATTTGTTTTGTACACTTTTCCCCCGAATATCACTACAAACAGACGGGTGACAGATTAAAAAATGTAGGTTTTCTCTATTCTCTGATACACAAATGCACTGTGTTCAGTTGACGCATCGCATTGCTCTCATTGTTTCCCTGTTGCTATGGAAACTGGTCCCGCCCCCACTGATCTGCAGCAGACATGGACCAGCAGTCACGGAATAGCTAGCGTGATGTTTTTCTCTTGTATTCAAACAAAGTGCTTTTGTAAAAAAGCATGAGAAACGTCGAGCGAAGCGTGAGGTTAAACTGAATTGCGTGAGTCTCACAGCCAATGTATGAAAGTGAATGTACACTACAAAGCTGTGAATAACACAGCTTGCTGAAATTAGCTTTTATCAGTATTTAATTACAAATAAAATATATACATACAAAGTGAAAAAATAAGAAGTCGTCGAATATCCTGTGCTTTATGTCATTGTGTTAGGTAAGCTTACATACTCTTGGCTAGCTAGCATTAGTTCGTTCAAAATTAATTTTCAGTGGAGACCTTTGCTGCTTCAGAAATGTTCTTTTTTGCACCTTGTTTTATAGTAACGCTGATAACGATGATACTGTTATGTTATGATGTATTAATACAATGTTAGAACTATATAACATTTTTTAATACAGTATTATATATCTGTACAGGGTACTATATAAAACTGTAAAACATATTTAATGTAGCACACTGGCTTGAACACATACATTTCTGGCTTGAACAACAAGTACATTATTGTAGAAAATAGAAAGGTTCTTTACTGTGTATTTGTGCTGGAATTGTTTTACCAGAGGAGTTCCTGTTTTGTAATTTGTAAGGAGGCTGACTGGCTGATTTGTATGGGTTAATGTAACTTTTCCCAAATTACCCCAGATATCCCAGAGGGAAACATTATATCCTAGACATCAAGATTAAAATTACTTGGATCCAAACAACCAACCAACAAACACTAAGCTAGTAAAGTAAGCCCATTTAACTTACCAAATTCTGCCCAACAAGACAGAAATCGCACTGCGTTGTGAGGGGTGCATTCACAATTTCTTTCTGCTGATTAGGCCATTACCAAAACTTTTTTAGATTTTAACAGTCCCGGTTTGCACCTGAGATTAAAAGAACTCTCAAACTTTATTTCAGTATTTATCTTTGTGTCCTGGTCACCACGAACAGAGGTGCTGTTGTCTGTTACTGGGGTTTCGTTGTTACATTGCCATGAAGTTGATTCGAACAGGACTGCTATTACTGAGGGAGCTCTGGGTTCTGCAAATGGAAAGTAATTTGCTCCAAAATTATTACTTAGGAGACTTTAAACATTGAAGATTCGTGCATTCGTCAATTAGGTAAAACTAATCCAACTTGTATAGAGCTTTAGTAATGCTAATGTGCTGGACCGCTGCTAACAGCCAGAACAGCTTCAGTTTGCCTTGGCATAGATTCTCACAGACTTGGAGGGATGAAACACAATTCCAAAAGATATTCCCTCAGTGGGCAGAGAGTGATATCCAACACATGGATGAAAAATGCGAAGACCATAGCTTATGATTTACTTCATTCTCATACTCATCAGACCATTCAGTGGCCCCTCGTGCCCTGTTGATGGGGACGCTATCATCCTCGAAGAGACCTTTACTGATGTCTTTTCCACAGATCTAATTGCCACGGAGTGTGGTAGGATGTTAAGTGCGTGAATGTGTATCATAAAGTACATCTGCATCTGCACCCGTTATGTTGCTCCACTCCATTTACTCTTTTTTTTTTTTTCTTTTAATATGTCACCCATCTATATATGCTACGTGCAGACTAACACTCCCGCAGTTGTCCCCTGTAGAGGATGGGTTAACTTTTTTCCACTTGAAAAATCAACAAAACATGTATTTTGGCTTCTACTGCAATATCACAAAGATGGAACTAATTATTACTGCTAGCTAAACCACAACAACGGTTACTGACATTGTGCTCTGCCTCTCCTCATAGACCTTTTTGATAACTACATGCAGCAGGATGCTCACGAGTTCCTGAACTACCTGCTGAACACAGTGGCTGACATCCTGCAGGAAGAGAAGAAACAGGAGAAACAGAACGGCCGGCTGAAGAACAACGGAACCGCTGTCACTGCCGAAACCGAGCCGGAGAACAAGGCCGAGTCCACCTGGGTTCATGATATCTTCCAGGGCACTCTGACCAATGAGACACGCTGCCTCAACTGTGAGACGGTGGGAGTTTCACACTTTTCACTCTCAGACTTTTCACTTTCATAATGGCTGAATTATAAGCCTGCAGGTTAACAGTAATAGTTAAAGTTACTTCTGCTAGTTAGTTCGGCTGAAAAAAGAGTACTTTTCCCAATTACTGCTTAATGTCAGCCAAGATATATTTGGTGTCTGAAGTTTGCTTTTTTTAGTTTTGGAGAATGTAATGAACATGTAATGATACTTTTACTCTCCAGTTAGCACAGTGTAACAGCACGCCTAAGGCTCTACACACTTAAATCATGGGTTGTTAAGTAATCTCAGATAAACTCTATTGTGGTCTCTAACACTGTATTACATTTGAAGTATATATAAAAACTGACCAAAATTCAGGCTTCTGTTTTTGACTATGTGAAATACATATGCCCATTTTTTCAGGATTGGGTTCTAGATTGGGTTCTAGATTGCATGAGTCTTTAAGTATCAAATGAAATCTTTTTGTCCAGCCAAAGGAGAGACGAGTGCATTGGTTTCGTATGTTTCTCAGTCTTTGACCCAGTTTTCCATTGTATCTAAGGCAGTTTGAGTTCATTGGGGTCTGTCCCTCTCTGCATGATACCTCACAGCATTTATCAATTATTTCTCCGCTGCTCTTTCTGCTCCTTTATTCACTTATTATATGTGTGAAAACTTGGTCAGCAGAGTTCAGCCTAGCCTGAACAGAGGCTGCTCTGGCCATGAAAAGGAGTGAAATGCAGCAACACCAAAAACTGCTGCCACATGAGGAGAAATAAATGGTTAGATATGGATCACGTTTACTTTTTGAACTGGGTTTTTATAATTGACTTTGCAGAGCTGAGTAAAATGCTTGGTAAGACATGAGTGATAGTAGTTCATTGTATTCTTTAACCCTTGGGAGACTAAGGTAATTTCTAAGGATGCAAATTTGCCAGTTTCTTTTGACTGCCAACCGGCCATCATTAGTCAGTGATTCATTGTTAACCAACAGGCCTAAAACCAAGGACCTGACCCATCAAAATATGTTATAAAGCAGAAACTTCCAGATCTGAAAGCTGGCTGGCTGAGCTACATTGTAAAATACATAAAATACACACAATTATGAGCGCTAATCAGCTGAATTGTCTACTAATTCAGCCTGGATATTAAAAAGTGTTCCATGTATGTACTGTAGAATGTAGTACTGATTGGGTCAGACATCAGGGTGTATATGAAGTAAGAGTCAGTCTTATACATACCCTACAGAAGAACCTGGTTTTGTTTAAAGCTGACAGCCAGTATCTCTCAGAAGCTGTTGCCAATTACCGCATCCTTCTCTATATTTTTGCACATCCGTATGTGATTTTCTAACACCATGCATCACACTTTTTCTAAGAAAAGACAGACAAGACAGTTGTGTTTTATGATGGCTTTTAGCTTTTTGTACTTGGTATGGTACATCTTTGTAGTTGTGCTGTCATCCTCTCAAAAAGTGAACACCACTATTTTTAGCTGTGTGCTTCATTTTTAGGAGGCTCATAGCAGAACCAGTTGAAGTGACCTCATATAATTCTGCTTAGTTGAATTGAAACTGTTGTTTGTTGGAAATGAAATAAAATGAAATGAACATTGTTTAACCTCTAGTATTAGTCAAACAATTACTTATTTGTTGGTTAACGGTTAATCAGTTAATCACTTATATCTCTAATCCTTTATGTTCCTTTGACTCTTACTTACCTCTGAAATAGAGTGTTGAATAGGGTGAAATGTAACTTTTGCAGTGTTTAAACTGTGGAATTTTTCTTGCTTTATTGTTGCTGATTGTCATCATGTGCCTAAGAAAAGGATATCCACAGTACAACACATGCTACGTGACCTAAGTGGAAAAAATGTCAAGGGAAAAAAAGTCAAAGTAACAAAAAATAAGCTTTTTAACTGCAGCTAGTTTCCCTTCACCAAGTTTATACCTGACAAATAATCGGTATCAGTATAAATTTACTGTGCTGGGCTGTGGCTGATACTAATGCTTGAACTACTGAAACAGGTTTACAAGGCTGGCCAAAGAGAGCACAAGCATGGACACAATCTCACCAGAATTGTCGGTTCTGCTTGTTACAGGTCAGCAGTAAAGATGAGGACTTCTTGGATTTGTCTGTGGACGTTGAGCAAAACACTTCAATAACACACTGTCTCAGGTATGCACACACACACACACACACACACACACACACTCTGGATTAGGAACATTTAATAACACATGCATGCTGCGTTGGTTATATGGTGGTTTGATAAATGCAAAATCTCAAATCGAACTTCTTCACTGCCTCTTATGTGAGTCCTAATAAAATGAGACCCTAAACCACAACCCCTAGATTTTATAACCACTTCAGATAACAGTTCCTATCATTTCTGCATGGTTTTGTGCATAGCATAAGCATCCCACCTCCCCACCCCCACACACACAGTTTACTCTTATAGGCTGTATGCAGATGCCTAGTTTTGATCTCTCTCACTGGTTTCTAAGAAAGATGATAAGGAAGAGGGTCTTGGAAGAGACAGCGGCAAAACAGTTGCAATTCAGTACTCAATTAAGATTGTTACACCATCACTTGTTGCCCTGTTTTGGTGATTGTTATCCGTGTGTGTGTGTGTTTTATCAGGGACTTCAGCAACACGGAGACGCTGTGCAGTGAATATAAATACTACTGTGAAACCTGCTGCAGCAAGCAAGAGGCCCAGAAACGGTCAGTGAGTTCAAGTTTTTATGCATAAATATATTAAAAATTGACCAGCACCCCCCCCACACACATATTTGTGAGGGCGTGCTGGTAAATTTTTTAGCCCCATCATTTGATCAAATGATGGGGCTAAATGGTATCTGAACATATTTACTTGAAAGACTTTGATCTGATTAATTCTGAGATTTCATACTGTTGACCACAATATCTGGATTTACTGCCTTTGAAAGTTCTTTGAGGCAGGTGATGTAGTTGGTTTATCATTGAATAATTGTCATCTTTCCATTTATTCTTAAAAAAGTTGAACAAGACCAAAATGTTAATAATATTTGATCATGGGGAGTTATGCAGAGAACAATATATTTGGTTTTGGAGAAATACAGTCAAAGTGAAAATGTATAAGTCTTTTTTACCTTTAAGTATATTGCCTCAAAAATATGAAATTAAAATTTCTATACAAATTAATTATATTGAAATGATAGTATATTATAATGCTCACACACACATTTTCTAAACCGCATATCCTCGTGGGTCACGGGGGGCGCTGGAGCCTATCCCAGTGGTCATTGCCTGGGGTCGCCCAGCCGGGGAATCAAACACAGGCACTTCTTGCTGTGAGGTGACAGGGCTACCCACTGCGCCACTGTGCCACCCTATTATAATACAATATAAAGTAATATTAATTATATCAATATTTAGGTTTTTCATCATAAATGTACAAAGTTGTTAACATTTTTTTGTCTGAGAGCATTGAAACATTAGCATACGACTGTATGTGAGAATAATCCGAATCTTAATCCTAAGCATGTGTGTTGTGTCTCCAGTATGCGAGTGAAGAAGCTGCCTATGATCTTGGCTCTGCACCTGAAGCGCTTTAAGTACATGGAGCAGCTGCACCGCTACACTAAGCTGAGCTACCGTGTGGTCTTCCCCCTCGAGCTGCGGCTCTTCAATACGTCTGGAGACGCCGTCAACCTGGACCGCATGTACGACCTCGTCGCTGTGGTGGTGCACTGTGGCAGGTGCGTGGCTGGACACTCATGCATGCAGTACCCACACTTACAGAGGCTCCTAAACATACTGGAAAATTTTTATGCTGTCACTGACATTTGTGGGCTTACTAGTCACTTCTTTCAGTTAATTTGTCCTTGTTTTGAATTAGACTGTACTTCTTGTAAATCTGTACTAATGCACTCATATGCACACTCTTCTTGTACCTGACAATGCATTATCTGTGTCATTACAGTGGACCAAATAGAGGACACTACATAACCATAGTGAAGAGTCATGGCTTCTGGCTGCTTTTTGATGATGACATTGTGGAGGTATATGTAAACTTCTTTACCTTTTTTATATATTTAACATTATACATTTGCAGGAACAAACATGGGACTATTTTAATATACAGATATCAATTACCTTTGTGTTTGGTACATCTGAAAGTTTCACTGAGCAGATATTGCATCTCACTTTCAGTGCAATGACTACATCTAAACAGAACTCTGTTTATGGAATGTCTCAAACAAAATATGACAGATTTGTACAGTGTAAGCTGTGCGAGTTATTGTTTTGTGTGTCAGCTGGTAGAGTGTTAAAGGGCCCATATCACAAAAAATACATTTTCCTCACCGTTTTGAAATGTTTTGATTTTTTTTGTAGCGTGTAAACATTGCTTCAGTTTTAAAGTGTACCATCCACTCCACAGTCCGTAAAGTCCAGATATGAAAAAAACTAAGCTACAAAAACATATAAATAATTTTTATATATCACAGAAAACTATTGCAAATTGAGAGAGGTTGGAAAGTGGTAACGTAAAAATGAATTATGGATGTTCTCAGTACATAAAACCATACAAATGTCTTAAGTAGGTCTTGGGGCAAAGCGCTATAAACAAGGAATGAACTTTCTTTCGTTTTTTTGTTCATAAGAATGTAAAATATTAGAATACTACATGTTTTTGTGAATGTTTTAAATAGCAAAAACAGTCCAAATGCTCATCCATAGTGCTTTCACTGAATATGATGAATAGATCTGTTTGTGTGTTAACTTGTTGTTCTCTCTGTCTCTCTCTCTCTCTCTCTCTCTCTCTCTCTCTCTCTCTCTCTCTCTCCCTCGCACACAGAAAATCGATGCACAGGCAATAGAGGAGTTCTATGGTTTAACTTCTGACATTTCAAAGAACTCTGAGTCAGGATACATCCTATTCTATCAGTCCAGAGAGTGACAACAGGAACAGAGGAGAAAGAGAGTGGAAAGTGCAAAGGGGGGAAATGAAGAGTCGAGAGGGAGAAAGGAAACAGAAAAAGTGTAGTTTAGTCACTCACCATAATCTCCACATCCCCTGGCACCCTCTCCCTCCCTCCCTCACTCAGGACTCTTTATACTGAAACCTGTGCCAATAGCACTCGAACCTTACCTTTGCCAACACTACATTTCCCAGAATTCTCCTCTCTCTGTTGTTGCTGCTCTGTGGGGAAACATCCTCCTGTTAAACTGACCATCAGTCAGTCCACCTGCATATTGAAGGCACTTTATAAACAAAAGCATCAACGAAGACAGCAACAAAACACTACAGAGGCAACAAAGCGACAGCTTATTCAGCGCTGCTTTTAGAAAGCTTGAAGGAAACGAACCAGTGCAGTGTCCATGAAGCAGTGTGGCCAGTCTGGAAACTCAACCCTCCACTCCAAGATCTTGGTACTGCTATGGCCTGTAAACGGGCTCTTCCTGGGTAACTTAATCCCAAAACAGGGCCTCTCTGTCCTTTTTTTGGAGCTCTTGTTCCAGATTTTGGGTTCTCTTCTATGGGTTTTTATGTGGCACCAATGTGTGTATGAACAGAATGTTTTAATTTATTCTTTTATGTGTTGTATGTGTGTGTTCTGTTGTTCAGAGCCGAGGGATATTTCACAAAGGAGGACTTACCATTGAGTTGGATAGCTTAAGCCAAAAGTGAAGATTGTTCAATAGGAATGCACCTTATTACCTCCACTTATATCCACTTAGACACAAAGACTGAACAATACTGAGAAAAAATAGGAGGATGAGATATTTTAGTTTTTTACAATAAATATTACAACTGCAACGAAAAAGGAGTCAAAAATTACCCGAGTAAATTAATGACGCTAATTAATTAATTGACTCTAACAATGTAAAGTGTGTATGAAGAGGGGGAAATAAGGCAGTACTTCAGTATTCTGGGGTGCACAATATAAATAAAATACTGTGTTGCGGTTATATTGCAATATAGCTTCCAGTGTATTTAAAACACATCAGTGAACTCTTGATGTCATTGAGGATTGGCTTGGATTTTTTTGACCAAAGTTAATGGCCCTTGATTAGGGATGTAAATGACTAACTGATTAACCAACAAGTAGACTGTTGTTCGGCCGGTGCAGTTGGTTAAAAAAACATACATTTTATTTCATTTTCAATAACCAACAGTTCCTGTTTGAATAGGCGAATTTGAATTGAATGCAGAATGTTTTCAAATTGTTCTGCCAGACAGGCCTACTAAAAAATGACCACATTTTGGAGAGGATGATGGCACAACTACAGTGCTGTACCATATCAAAAGCATCCTCAAGTGATGACAGAATCTAACTGTGTATATGTATTTGAACAATCCTCAGCCAGTCAGATTTCAGAAGAAGATTTTAGGCTTAATGATTAATTACTGAATAATGATGGTCATTTATTGGTCAAAAGAAGTTACATCCTTAGCCTTGATTTATCCAAACACCCAAAAAACATATGTGATGCACACAATAAAACATTCAGTGATTGGTTAAAGACTGATCTGTATATTGCACGGTTATGATATTAGTATTGCAAAGCCCAATGTTGCAATAATTATTAATGAACAATATGTTGTGAAGCCCTGTTAGACACTCCTCACTTTTGGTTTTCTCAATTGCGAAATCCTACTTTGTGAACTGCACCTCTGTTCTGCTCCTTAACTTCGTGTTCTCCCAAAGCATATGGTCTAATTACCACGGTCTACTTCAGACTGGTCTGTAGCCACTTCGTACTGTAGGTGTTGTGTTGCCCTTCACTTTGAGGTACAGAATAAGTGTGGTTAGTGAGTATGGTGTGATTTCATACACACTACATGGACATGAACGTGTGAATGTGTTTTGCTGACTGTTATGCACTACAACAACAAATGTGTGTGTGTGTGTGGGTGTGGGTGTGTGGTTGCAATAAGTTCAATTAGCAAACTAGGAATTAACCCAAAAACATTCAATACCTTTAGCCAGTCTTTACCACTTTTAAACTACAGGGCCTATCAGGTCTTACTGGACCTAGCTCATATTTTTCTGATATCAAGCCTTGATTGACCCTTCTGAAGAAAAGTGGACTAATGCCTGCATCTAGTCCTTAGCTGAAAGCGTATGGCGGTCACCAGGCCACGCAGATACTCAGAAATTACTGGAGCAGACTCGTCTGAGGTCAGCACAGCCCTTCTTGCCTTACATCAGTGGTCGACTGTTCAAGGAAGAAAAACCTGCATCCTTTTGAAGTTACTGTTAAACTCACAGTGATCCTCCTACAGAGCCAAGACTCAAGGCTGAAGCTTGTTGCTCTCACTTTATCTTGCCTTTTCCTTACGTAACACTGTTGTTACCTAACTGCCATTGAAGACCACTGGCTGTATTTTGCAGGGCTGTTGCTAGCCACTCCAGAGTGCGATGTAAAACTGGTTAAAAGCAGTTCAGTCACAGTCTTTTGGTATAATTTGAAGTCTGGCTCATCCTACTGGTTTAAACCTGCGTAAAGATGAGTCATTCTGACTAGGTTCCGCTTTCCTCCTGGGCTTATATCTGTCAAGAGGCTCAGGAAAAGAGTACCAATCCACTTTTGTCTGTATATTGAGGTTCCCAGAGATATGAAAGGCAAACGCTTATGAAAGGATGCTCTGCTGCAGTGGTTGTGGAGTACCCTTGCCCTGTGTTTTAGTGGTTCCCTTGTTCCCAGGACACCTGATGCAATAATAAGCTCTTTAACAAGCCCTTCACCATTCGAAGAGGGTGTTTTGGGAGCAGGGAAGATAATAAAGGATGGTACTCTCTAGGACCAGAGTTGGGACACAGGGTGGTACTTTCTAGGACCAGGGTTGGGACACAGGGTGGTACTCTCTAGGACCAGGGTTGGGAACCTGTGTTCTTCATGCAGTCTGACACATGTAACTCTGGATCTCTGGTTTAGTCTAGAAGTTTTACATTTGCTACTTGAAGGGGAATTCCCCCAGTTTTTCAAAATTTCTGCTTCATTTCATGGCTGAGATGTAAACAAAGACATTTAGATTGGTTTGATGTGAAAGAGTTAATTGCAGAAAAAAGGTACTGGCTCACAATTTCTATACAGTGGTGGTGATGGGAACCAGGGGTCACAATGTCTGTGACCAAATATAGCCAGTGAACCAACACCCATCTTTTGCATTTTTATATTTAATGCTGATGATGGTAAAATAGCGGTAAATCTGAAAAAATAAGTTTTCTTTGGGGACTATTTTGCCTTACAGCTCTCTGTATATACCTCTCTTCCATGAACGGATTAAAAAAATAGGTTTTAGGCCAAAAGCTTATCTCAAAGCTAGCACTGTCTCAGGCTTCAGGCATTGTGGCCATAAACATTTCTTATAATAACTTTTTGTGATATAGGGAGATGAAATGGTTCAGACGTCTGGTTCCCATCACCACCACTCTGGACAATTCTGACTCGCGTTTCACATCAAACCACTCTTTGTTTACATCTTAACTGTTTAATTATGCAGACTTGTTGACAAATCAGTGGAAGTACTTTCACAAGTAACTTGTAACTATTTCACTCATATGACGTTTCCTCTGCTTTAAGCATTCTTGGCATTACCATAAAGGTGGTACTGTCTACAGAAGGTACCTTTTTATGCTAACATCTGTTTTTGTCTTACTGTGATGGCAGTGGTTATGAATATGGTTTTAATAGACAGCTTCCAGAGCCAGTAACACAATGGCTGCTACCGGCCCTGTAAAGGGGTTAATAAAGCCTTTATTAATAGGAAAGTTAAGAACAAGCGCACAATATATTCCATTGAAAATGTGAAGGGCATTTGTCAAAGAGGGCTATCACTACTCATCATGTGTGTTTGAGAGGACAGTCTCTAGGCTCAGAAGGAACGCAGAGAAAAACAGAAGGCCTCGTTGATTGAGGTCTAAGAAATGGACATATTAGTATGAAACAGAGACTGTGTCTTGCATAAGCTTATAAATGAAGGGCTGAGACGCACTGAGTTTAGTAAGGTAGTTTATAGGGCAAAGATCAACATTCCACGTGATTTTGATATTGCGCTACATAGATTCTCATGTGTTTTTTGTTAAATCATGTTCATAATGGAGAAGCACTACCAAGACTTGTGGTGGTGTTTATCATTCCTGATTCGTGGCTTGAACCATGATATATGTGCGTGTGTGTGTGTGTGTGTGTGTGTGTGTGAGATAACTACATTTCTGAGTTTCTAAACCCACTGAGACACAGTGCACTGAGCATGTTGTCAGAGAGGGCTTTGCATTGCGATACACATAGTCAGTTGGTACACATCAAACCGCGCGTCTCCGTTTGCACCATAGCACAATCAACATACTTTACAATGTAGATCTGTTGTCTTTTTGGACCTTATTTAGTGGTTAAAGTTACAGTGAGTACAGTTTTTCATTTAAATCTTTCCTTTAAAGTTCTTCATAAGTAAATCGCAGCTGTCCAAAAAAAAAAAAACATACATCATATATATTTTTTTTTTCAGTTTTGTTTTTCTACATCATTTGAACGCAGGAGCTGTTCTTTACGTTATGTGAACATTTCACGGTGAAAGGACCAATAGAAATGCTCCAAAATGACTTGGAATGAATTCACTTTACATTTAATCTATATTAGGTTAGGAATGATTGTCCTTTATTTGTAAAGTTAATTTTCATTTAGTATTTTTTTTTTGTTTGGTTTTTTTTGGACAGTGATGATACTGATTATGGCGTGAGGGCAATAAATTAGAAAGTCTTTTTGTGAAGACAAAACTCATAGCAGTATGGCAGCTGGGTAAAAACATATGAAGATGCAGTGGAAGGATATCACCAGAAGTTACTTTTCCAGAAATGCCAAAAATGTCAGACTTGTGAAAATATTACTCATTGTAACTGTAATCATCAGAATATGTCTTTGATTTTGAATCCATGGAGCACAGAGTGTGCGTTTCAAGCTTCTGGATAGCTTTATGCCACCAGGATAGCAGCTGGCAGCTCAGTGGTTGGTCAACCTGTTGGAGGACTTGGTGGTTCAGTTTTTGCTAGAAGTGCTCCTCAGCTCTTTGGGCTCCGTTTTCTTCTGCGCAAGGCACTTAACCTGACGTTGCCTCGGGGGGACAGCCCTTATTACCCCCATTCCTCTTTCCTTTGGAATTGAATAGGTTCTCAGTGTTCTTTTTCCTGGTGGAACCCCATCCCTCCGGGCACTCCAAGCTGTGACCCACTTGATGCTTTGACTAGAGTTTTATGTATAAGGAGCCACCTAGACGCCCCTTAGCTGTTTGTGCACACAGGTAAAGATTCCCTTGTTGGTTTGTTGCCCCTTTCTCATCAGACAGACGTTCTGGTGTTTTTGTTTTTGTTTTTTTTTCTTACCTCTTAACTGATACAATACCCTTCAAAAGTTTGAAATCAGTGTTTTCAGTCATATAAAACCAGATTGTGTAGAAACATATAAAATGCTTGTGAAATGCTTCCCCTTTGGACCAGGGTTAAAACAATTAGGTCTCAAAAAATTAGTAAGAAGTATGTAAAGGATAACATTTTAATGAAGCATCAGCACGGTTAACACATTTTCTTTTCTCCCAATTTAGTCATGTCCAATTTCATCCACCAGCTAGGTGTCCCCTAAAGATGCTAGCAGCGCTAGGAGGAAGACGGCTAGCATATGGCTGTTGTCGGAAGAAAACCTCGTATCTCCATTTTTGACGTTTTTCAGTTTTTGACATAATTTGAAAATACCTGTTACCCTTTACAACGTTGGTGAATTCTATGACGGATGGACTGAAAGAATTGACCCAAAATGACTTGGAAAAAAAGTCTGGTTCCATTGACTTACATTAAAAGTAAAGTATGTTTTTTTCCTTCTCCTGTAAAGTTGCCATTTTGGAGATTTGGGGTTTTCTTCCGACAACAGTGATATACTTCCTCAGAGTCATGTGAAGCCAGCCACCGCATCTTTTCGAACTGCCGCTAGTGCAACGTCATTTGACAGCTGATTGCTGATTCCTGATTATAGTAAAACACTTATATTTTCTTAGTTTGACTTCCCATCCATTCATAGATGCAGCCTGAAGCCCAGCAGCTCACATGCTGTTGCTATGGCTCCACAACTGTAATCCTCTTGTTTAAATATAGCTTTTAAACAGCAAGTTCCAGCTTTAAAGAACAATAAGAACCTTTAGAATGATGAACAGATGATGAAAGCATGATTCCAAAATAACTAAGAAAGTTGTAGCATCAGGAAAAAAGTTAAAATGAAGAAAGTCAAATGAATATCCGGATTTCCTCGTATTTAAGTGGTGACCACATCTCAAGGCAGATAACATGACCAGAAAAAAGATGCCTGGTCAAATGACATGTATTATTCATTTTCTTTGTGAAAATAAGAACACATCCAGTACAGGGAATATTATATATAATGTTTTAACAAACACTTTACTGTTTATTTACTGAATTTAACAAAGTGGGAAAGATGATGTTGCCTGTGCAGAAGTTATGGCACACTTAATATTTCATTTTCTAATATGCAAGTAAATAGAAATTGTGTGCTAAAATGTGCAGAAAACACCATTTAAGTTTGTTCCCTGAAGAGTACATATTAACTTTTTTTTTTTTTCCATTTAAAAAAAATCAACAAAACATATCATTTGACCAGGGATGTTTAAATGTCTGCATACAAACGGTATATTAAACTTTTACTTGTTCCTGAAATGCTTGAAACATTGATAATAATTAAATCTAGTTATCATGACGAGATTCTAAAGTTTTGAATTTTATTTTTGAACGTTACTACACTACAGATTTATGATCACTGTGTATTAGCAGAGGCTTCAGCTCGACTATGCAGAAATTACGTTGGCCAGGCAGAGACGTCCTTTAGCGCTTTTATTGCCTGCTCCAAAACAGCCTTCTGTTTAGCACATCCCAAAGGAGGGAAGCAGATGTTGAGCATATTTGTGTGTCTGTGTGAGTGTGAAAAAGCGAGCGTGTGCGTCTGTGTGAGTGTGAAAGGAAACGAGCGTGTTGTGTACATAGTTCCATGTGATACCTTCTCTTAACGGTACTGAACTCTCCTTCACTGTAGCTGTGATCGTGTGCCGTTTCTCCACCTTACTGATCAAACATAACTGATTTTGTGCCAAATCCCTGCATACATGCGCGTGCAAACACACACACACACACACACACACACACACACTCCTCTAAAACTGGAACACAGAAGAAAACCCGAGGAAAAAAAAGAAGAAACTGTTTTATTTGTGTGGGATGCAACTGTACATAAAGATATGTAGAATGTCTGATAGTAAGAAAATATATATTTTTAAACCTAAGAGGAGCTGGAATTCTAAAGGCTGTAAAATGTTAAAAGGATTTATTCTGTAGACTGGACGGTGGTGTCTTACAAATAAATGACGAATTGAAGAGAGATGCTGTCTGTTTTCATTCCTCATCAGTGTCTGTCTGCAATTTCAGTGGGTCTTTTTCAGGGCGGCTATTGAAGTGAGTGCTGTTCACTTGATGTCACTGAGCGAGCGGTATTAAGAATTGCTCACAAAAGCTTTGCAAACGCTTAAGCTTGTGTGTCGAGTCCCAAATCACACATGGCTTGTTGCAGACCTGCTTATCGCTGTTGTCGGAAGAAAACCTTGTATCTCCATTTTTGATGTTTTTCAGTTTTTGACATAATTTGAAAAGACCTGTTATTCTTTACAGTGTGTGTAAATATTATGATGAATGGACTGAAATAAACGGCCCAAAATGACTTTGAAAAAAGTCTGGTTCCATAGACTTACATTATAAGTAAAGTAGTTTCTTTCCTTCTCCTGTAAAGTTTCCATTTTGAAGGTACAAAGTTTCTTTCTGACAACAGCGAAATGTTAAATCTATTAGACTCCATTCAGACACTAAACTGTTCATGCAGAAGCACAGTTACATTTGCAGTGCTGTTCAGAATCCGTGTTATCAAGTTTAGAATCAGTGTTTTCAGTAATATAAAATCATGTAATATCATAAATTATACCCTGTGTGCAAAAGTTTGGGTGCCCCTGGTCAAACTGCAAGTTTAGTTGATTTTCTAAGTGAAATGTCACACATCCCCTACAGATCATGCACATTTTAATGCTCAAGTACTGTTCATGTGCCAAATTTAACATAAAACATATGATGTGGCCTGTGCAAAAGTTATGGCACTTAATCTCTGTCTGTTTTATTTCTTTTGCAATATGTTGAACTTAGTGAATGAGTAGAGTTTATGTACTGAAATTTACTGAGTGTCATATTTAATTGTGTTCTGTGTAGAGGATGTGTTAACTCATCTTTGCTTAGAAAATCAGCAAAACGTCATTTGAGCAGAGCTGTTCAGACTGTGTATTAGCACTCGTGTGAATGCCTGGAGAGTCTGGCTTCTGTAAGTTCTCATGGTTAGCACAGTCAGGATGACTTGGCTTGTGCTGGATTCTTCTGTTTCCCCGCATTAAAGCATGACTAAAGCAGTGCTCACTTCATCAGTGCTGATGCTTTTGTTTGCACGTTTGCTTTGTCTGGCGTGTTCTTGTGTCCACAGCCCTGTTTCTCTCCTGCTCATGTGGGCACTTAAACACACACACACACACACATACACACACACACGCAACAGGTTTCAACTAATGTTATTTCAGTGCAGGGACATTAAAGGCCTTGGGCAGAGAGAGAGAGTGTGTGTGTGTGTGTGTGTGTGTGTGTGTGTGTGTGCGTGTGTGTGTGTGTGTGTGTGTATATCGGGGGGGTTGACTAATGAAGTGGCAGATGGGAAGAGAAGAAAATCTAGACTGATTAATAATGTGAGCATGTAAAATCATAAATCTAGTCAATACATTGTAACATTTCTCATTAATATTATGAGATTATTTAAGGTATTCATAGATGATTTTATTTGTTGGGGGCAGTCGTGGGCTGGAGGTTAGAGAACCAGCCTTGTGACCGGAAGGGCACTGGTTTGATCCCCTCAGCTGACACTATGTGACTGAAGTGCCTTTGAGCAAGGCACCTAACCCCCAACTGCTCCCCAGGTGCTGTGGATAGGGCTGCCCGCTGCTCCAGGCAAGTGTGCTCACTGCCCCCTAGTGTGTGTGTGTGTTCACTAGTGTGTATGTGGTGTTTCACTGCATGGATGGGTTAAATGCGGCGGTCTAACTCCGATGTGTTCAGACACAGTTGGCTTAAAAAAATTAGTTCATTTTATCTGGGGATATCACTCTACTGGAAGATCATTTTGCCTGTTTCAAACAATGTTTCTAGAAATATGCAAAATAAACAGCTAATAGAATAAAACATTTCAAACAAATACAAAACTTAGAAATAGGTCAAATATTTAATATTATGTTTTCATATCTCATTAAGAGAATCACTAGATTTGTCTCTATCAAATCTATAATCACTAGATGAGTGATGATTTAATATGCTGAAATATCATTTTAGCAGTGCGTTGTGTAAAAGAAAGTCCTTCTCCGTGACATCACTTCCTACTTAGTGCTATAAGTCAGCAACACAACACAAAACCTTTAATCTAACGCCCACTGGTGTGTGTGTGTGTGTGTGTGTGTGTGTGTGTGTGTGTGTGTGTGTACCATGTTTATGCTACATTGTGGGGACTACAAACTGGTCCCCACAGTCTTAATCATAAGGTTAGGGTTGGGTTTGGGATAAAGGTTTGGTTAAGGCTAGCAGTAGTTATGGTTAAAGTTTGGGTAAGTCCAGAAAATGAATGGAGGTCTATGTAATGCCCCCACAATTCAGAGAAACAAATGTGTGTGTGTGTGTGTGTGTGTGTGTGTGTGTGTGTGTGTGTGTGTGTAAGATACTGAGAGGAATGTGATGTCATTACACAAAAACACAACAACAAGCTTCCTGTGATGATACTGAGTCAGGCAGGGAGTGAGTTTGCTGTGTGTGTGTGTGTGTGTGTGTGTGTGTGTGTGTGTGTTGTCTCAGGACTCCTACATTAACTTAATTCACTGACCTCTCTGGGGATGGCTGTTGAATAGAATAGTTTTTATATTTTAAGACCTAAATGACACAATACAGGCTAGATAAATGGAATAAAACCAAAATATACATACGTACTCAACACTCCTGGTCAAAGTTGTTGATAAGTTAACGCATCCTCTAAAGAGAACAAGCTTAAATGTGACATTTGCTGAGTTTAACAGACTGTAATAAAATAATAAAAAATAAGGCGTGAAATGTAAAATGTGCCTTAACTTTTGCATAGGCCATATTGTATGTTTTATTTTTTCACCCGTTAAATTCAGTAAATAAATATGAAATTGTGCACAAGTGTGTTCCCTGTAGAGGATGTGTTACTTATTTTCACTATGAAATTCAGAAACACACAATTTGTCTAGTGGCATGCAAACGTTTGCACATAAGTGAATACAATATAAGAAAAGAATAAAACTATAAAAAATGCACAAAAAACAGAAAAAAAAACGGGGTAGGTCATGGTGAACCGATGACTTTTTATATTTTCTTTAATACTTAAAGAGTCCAACGGCCCGGATTCACAAAACTGTATTAACCCTTATGTGGTGTTCAGGTCTGTGGGACCCGTTTTCAATGTTTACCAAAAGAAAAAAATGATGTAATTTATTATTATTTCAACCTCAGATTTCTTTGCCTTTGCTCATTTTCTGTGAAGAACATATAAAATAACCCATTTTCAGTGTCTTCACTCTGTTCACCCCCCACACATTTATATTGCACATGTGGTGTTGGGCTGAACCCGCGGGGAGTAAAAGTGTAGAGGTGCTGTGTCCTTCACTCTGTTCTCCTCCTACATGGCCTGCTGTTAGTGTGTGTGTGTGTGTGTGTGTGTGTGTGTGAGTGTGTGTGAGTGTGTGTGTGTGTGAGGGTGGACAACATGGACAGGCTGCTGACTGGCTACAGCTGCTAAAGGAGAACCCTACACTGGACACTTGTGATATTTTTAATTTATTTTTATATACATTTTTATGGCTGTACTGATTTAAAAACAATAATGTGGTGGGTCCACCAGACCACTGAGTAACAAACACATCAACACTATACAAGGGTTAATAGGTTTAACAGGCAATCCTGCAAAAGATCTTCCACTCATTCTCATTCTTTCATTCTGTCATTGCTTTCATCCTCTCCAGCCCTCTGTCTGTTCTAACTTTATTCTCATCTTTCTATCACTGCTCCACATATTCCACAAAATGCATTAGAGGCCAGTTGACAGATACTTATTTTACTGTGTTGATAATAGTAAAATAGTGGTAAATCTGAAAAAAAAAAAGTTTTCTTTGGGGACTGTTTTGCCTTACAACACTCTGCATGTACCTCTCCGCCATTTTGATCAACACAACCTGATCTCAAAACTCTCGGAAAACAATGACTTAGACATCAGGCAGCATATTCATAACCATTTCATGTAAAATCGTCCTATGGGGTAGCTTTTAGAGCCGTTAAATTCTTCAGACGTCTGGTTCCTATCACCACCACTTTGAACAACTCTGACTCAGCATGTTTCTCTAGAACAGCTCATTTCAAAATCCATGTAATTTCCTAATCAGCGCTGCATCCTTGTAAAAGCTTCTGGGCATCAAAGTGTTCCCCTTGCATGTGTATGTGTAATATAAGATGTTGTCCATTGCATCTGGACATTGTTAACCGAATGCCTGTGCATAGACTCAGTTTGGTTTTTGTTATTTTGTCCTGAAGAAATTGCCAAATAGCTGTTCTGTGGATTTCCAACCCCAGATGTCACTGAGCAATCAGTAACGGCACATACGAAGCTCCTTAAATACAATGATGTAGAAAATCTTTGGGAGGAGTTGTTTCTCTTCTGCCTGCCAACAAGTGCAGACTGAAGGAGATTTAGTTAGGTGGTCATTGTTGTGTAACACTGGGCTTCGCTCTGGCTGATTTAGGGATGTTCTGTCAAAAAGTGTTTTCACTGCAGGGCAGAGCACCGTCAGGAAGGCAGAAATCTAGTAACTTTTTTAAGCTACATACACGCTGCATAGAGACTTTATAATACCTGCAGAAGCCTTAGAGGTGCTGTGTGTAAGATTTAGGGGAATCTATTAGCAGAAATGAAATATAGTATACAAAACTATGTTTTCATTAGTGTATTATTACCTCTAACTATGAATCACTGTATTTGTGTTAGCTTAGAGTGAGGCTTTCATATCTACAAAGAAGCAGGTCTTCTTCCAACAGAGGCCGCCATGTTGTGCCAACATGTTTCTACAGCAGCCCAGAATGGAACCAAACACTCACTCTAAAGAGTGTCTTTTGTGTTTTTACGTTAAAGTGGCAGCTTGAATTTGGTGGCACTATAGCACCGGTTGGAAGACGAAAGAATTAAAGATGAAAGAAAAGGAATCAGTGGTTTCTGTCGGCGCTGGCTAAGCATTTTGTGTTGTGAGAAGTTTGAGAACCCAAATTTTGACAAATGAAGGCTTCTATTTATTATTAAGCACAAAAAAGCAAGAGAGAGTGAATCCTCATCGTCAAAGAAGTGAAAACATGAAAAAGCAAAGTGAAATCAGGACAGGCAACAGCAAAAAACCTGACAGCCACCGTAGGTTTTACTACACTCTTGGAAAGGGAGGGGTGAGGGAAGTTGATTGTTGATTCATTTGATTGCAGTCTGCAGCCTTACCACTAGAGGCCACTACATCTTACATACTGCACCTTTGAATAATGCATTTAAAGGCCGATACTTGAATATTTGGGCGATTCTACATTAACCTCCACCTATCCATCTATCCATAGGTGTCACTGGTGTTACCAGTCCTCATTGGTGTTACACATAAGAAAGGTAACACCAGAGACATTTTTAATGAAAAATGCATTTTACAAAATGGCTGCTACAGAGAATCAAACCACATGTTGTCAATCATGGAATATCCACTAAAATATATAATGTAATCCATTTGTATTCTATTTTTTCACGGTTACCTCAGAATAAAGTCAGTCACACCAGTGACTTCAACTAAAGCATTCATATGAAATCATGAGCTAAATGAGAAAATCTCTGATAACTGAAAGACACAGTGGACTCACCATGAGCTTTTCCTCATAAATCTTCAGAAAATAGGTAAAAGGAAGTCAAGTGATGTCATCAGTGTGATTTTTCTTTCAAGATAAGAGATTTTTTGTTACGCAGTAACACCAGTGACACGACTCCTGGGGACAACAACTTTCATTATATATTTTAAAATATTTATTTGCCATTTGTTTTCCTTATGCTATTTAATTCATATATTCCACAGTCGTGTATAGATTATTGTCATTAAAATTGCAGAAAAGCATGTTTTTTTCTTCAAAATATGGCCTCAGCCTTTACACATGACTGTGGGGACAAGCACTTCTGTGGTGCTTGGAATTGTAGATAATTGATTTAAAAACCAATATTGCTAAATTGTGGCTCAAGATGGTGTATTTGTTAAAATAACTTATTGTTTTATTTTAAAATATAAATAAACTGTAACCCTAAACTGTGTAATATTTCTATAAACGTTAGGGACACAAAAATAGACATTTCTGTAGAATGACCCATTTATTAACTGCTAGATGTTTTATGCAGTAAATGACATTGTGTTGCCACAAGGGCCTGCACACTGAAATGATGAATATATGTTACATTTACAACATGGTTGTGAAGCATAAATCCGATGTGACAGAACTCTTAAGGCATTGTCTAGTCAAGAATGTCTTCAGTGTTAGTTACTGGTTACTTTACTCACTACTTGCTGGGAGAAGTAATCTTAGCATTACTTCTAAATCCTCACATCTACACTATATGGACAGAAGTATTGGGACACACCTCTTAATCATTGAATTCAGGTCTTTCATTCAGTCCCTTTGCCACAGGTGTATAAAATCAAGCACCTAGCCGTGCAGCCTTTACAAACTTTTGTGAAAGAATGGATCATTCAAGGGTTTACTGGTTTTGAGCGTGGTACTATGATAGGCTGGCAGTGTTGCAACAAGTCAGATCATAAAATTCCTTCCCTCCTAGATATTCCATGATCAACTGTGAGTGGTGTTATTGAAAAGTGGAAGTGTTTAGGAGCCACAGTAACTCAGCCACAAAGTGTCAGACTACGTAAAGTTGCAGAGCGGGTCGCCGAGTGCTGAGGAGCATAGAGCGTAAAGTCACCAACACTCTGCTGACTCAATAACCACAGAGTTCCAAACCTGCTCTGTCATTAACATCAGCACATAAACTTTGTGCTGTGAGCTTCACGGGTTTCCAAGGCTGAGCAGCTGCATTGAAGCCCTACATCAATAAGCACAATCCCAAGGGTCGGATGGAGTGGTGTAAGGCACACCACCACTGGACTCTGGAGCAGTGGAAACATATTCTGTGGAGTGATGAATCACGCTTCTCTATCTGTCAGTCTGATGGACGAGTCTGGGTTTGGCGAATGCCAGGAGAACTTTACCTGCCTGACTGCATTGTGCCAACTGTAAAGTTTGGTGGAGGAGGGATAATGCTGTGGGGTTGTTTTAAGGGGTTGGCCTAGACCTCTTAATTCTACTGAAGAGAAATCCTAATGCTTCAGCAGACCAAGACATTTTGGACAATTATATGCTTCCAATGTTGTGGGAACAGTTTGAGGAAAACTCTTTTCTGTTCTGGCATGACTGAGTCCCAGTGCATTAAGCAAGGTCCATAAAGGCATGGCTGGGTGAGTTTAGTGTGTAAGAACCTGACTGGCCTGCACAGAGTCCTGACCTCAACCCCATCAAACACCTTTGGGATGAACTAAACGGAGATTGCAAGCCAGGCCCTTTCATCCAACATCATTGTCTGACCTCACAAATGCTCTTCTGGATGAATGGGCGAAAATTCCCACAGACACTCTCCAACATCTTGTAGAAAGCCTTCTCAGAAGTGTCGTAGCTATTATATCTGCAAGGTGGGGACCAACTCCATATTAATGCTTATGGATCCAGTGACGTTCAGTGAAAAATGCATGCAAGACGAATGTATCGCTTTTGGAACATTTTGTTAACCACAGAGTTGAACAAATGATTAAAAATCAAATTAATTTTTTGTCGAAGAGAAATCCAGCTTAGCCCCGGAGTTCCTAATATGGGAATGAAGCCAACAGAATGACACACAATTTCACATGTCTGTGTGTTTCTCAGCAAAACTCAGGGTACATTTGACCAAATAAAGACTTTATCTCAAGATAGAATGCAATTGCTGATGGACTGAAGCTGAAACATTGCTGTGCAATTTATTTGGCTTTCACTGGATGGAATGACTCATTCTTGTCCACAAATCTTGATTTACTTAAAGACAACACGATTGATTTATTAGTCAAAGAGCCCATTTTGTTCATGCTTTGTCCTTCTAAAGAGAGTCCTCATCTATGCAGATGTGTGTAGCAGGCACACTGGCTCAACCACCTTCACAAAAGCAGCAGGCACCTTCAAACAGAAGTCTGCATAACTATCATTATGCACAATTACGCTAATGGTTAACCACATAATCATAATAAGCCTTAAGAAATTCAACACAGTTGGGTTGCATTGGCAGTTAGATAAGAGCACATGTCTGAAAAGCTAAATGCTGCAGTCAGGGAGACTGGAGTGACGTGCTGGGCGTGAATGGAGTTTTGTAGTGTTCAGCTGACGACTTCCCTGCTTTCTCTCTGCTATTCTGTCTTTAAAGTGGTGAATCAGAATAGCATTAGATAAGATTGTGAATCAGATGACATCTGCAACAGTCCTGCGTACATTATTCCACAAACTGGTCAGAAAAAGCTGTTACTTTATAGCAGGTTTGGGGTGAGTTCAGAAGAACCCTTATAGATGATAGCGGTATATAAATTACATTTTAACCAAACTGATAACAGTTGAAAAAGATCTTGGAGCATAAACAGGTAGATAGTCTTCATCCAGACCTGTGAACTGATGAAGAAATATATTAAATGAAGACAAAAGATTTCTCTCTCATCACCTGGAGCGTTTCAGGGGTGACTTGATGAAAGGATGAATGGATAAAGAGGTGAAGTGGAAAGAATGGATGCGAGTGGAATTTAGTCTTTGATTGCTTGAGATTTTCATGAGGAGAGAGGCAGGGGGGATTCTGTTCAGCCTTAAGGGCAAAGAAATATGCGTCATTCCCTGGAGGAGTAGCACAGATGTCTGGACATAACAGGAAGCAGTGTGTGTGTGTGTGTGTGTGTGTGTGTGTGTGTGTGTGTGTGTGTGTGTGTGTGTGTGTGTGTGTTCAAATACATTTTCAGGATGAAAATTGCCTTTCAGAACGTGTTTCTTTGCACCCCTGGCTGGCATTTAATTCAAAATGGGCACATATATTTTTCAAAAACAAAAACGATTTCTCAGTTTCAACATATGATATGTTGTCTTTGTGTTATTTTCAACTAAATATAGGCCTTAAATCATTTGCAAATCATCTACAAGCTATGTATTTATATACTTTCCTTTAGAAATTCAAGCATTTAAATATAAGAATTTAGGTCAAAATGTCTTTAATTTATGAAAAACACACATTCAACTAGGTGTGTCCAGACTTTTGACTTGAACAGTACAGACCGGTGAAGTCATTATTCTGTAGTTGTCGTCATGCCTGTATTAGGAGCCCCAGGTCTCAGCTGTTTTCTCTATAGAGAAAATTAATTGAAGTTTTGAAATTTGCTGCTATTGTTCCCCACAGTAAAAAAAGGTTCCAAACCTGTTATGTTTTTTCCCTGCATATATTTTCCTCCGAATGTTACAGGATCCTTTAAATTATGAGGTCATTAAGGAGCTGAAATATGAATTTTGCTACATGCTAACACTGCTGCACACTGAATTGACTAAACTGAATCACAAGACTGCCAACCTTGCCAAAATACCCCAAACAAACCAGCAAACTTTGTCCAGTGTGGTAGTTGCTTGGGCAGTAGCAGAGTACATTTGTACTATTTCCAACTAAACATGGGGATTAAATAATTTGCACATCATTGCAGTCCTTCTTTTTTCACATTTTGCACAGAGACCCAACTTTTTTGGAAACGGGGTTGTAATTGTGTCATGCAAATGTTATACTTATAAAGTCTTAGAACTTCATTAACTTATTAGGCCTTTATTGACTCATGGTTGGGTAAGATTAGCTTATGATATTTCCACAGCATGGAAAATTCTCTGACTCTTCAAACCTTGTGCTAACACTTAAAAACCGTAGACTCCTCTAAGAAGCTGGCTGAGGACCTAAAATGAAACTACTTGATGCCACCAAAGCATGAGCAGGCTTTCAACAAATAGTAGTTAAGAGGAAGTGTGAAGTCAAGGCAAATCTGTAAGACCAAGAAAACTCCCAGAACGGCTTATAAGTGGAGGTGCACCGATCTGCTGAGCAGTGTTACTTGCACAAGTATGATTGGCAAGGTAGAGTCATCAGAGGAGACCTTCCCTGAAACCTCATCACAAAAGTCTAAAATATGCAAAACAACATTTAGATGAGTCAGAGGCATTTAGGAAACAAGTGCTTTGGTAAAAATAGATGTCTTTGGCCACAATTACCAAAGGTATGTATGGAGTTAAAAAAGAACAGCATTTGATGAAAAGAACACCGTGCTAACTGTTAAACAGCCCATTTTTATTTATTTTTTTTGTGATGTGATCCTCCTACATACCAGTGCACATTTACATACACTCGTACCAGCACAACACTCTCTAACATGTCACCACCACGTCATTGCAATTAATTGTGACTGTTTTTTGGGCCACAAGTGGACCTCAGGGAAGACAATAGAATGCATCAAAATTGTAGAATATTGGCCCTTTAACTTATGTTGGATGTTGCTTCAGTCTTGTTTGCTAAATTAGAAATACTAAATTTCATGCATTTTTATGTTGCTTTGCAAAAAAGTGTACATAGGGGAATTATTTATGACTTGTTCTGACAATAAAGAAATATAGGTCTGTGTGTGTTAACTCAAGGTTCAGCTGTCTGTGGGAGTCTATCAGAGAAAGAAGGTTAAGAGTTTCTTGGTAAGTGCAGTTTTGAAGGCTTATAAGAATCAATAATAAACTCCAGTAATGATGCGTTCGGTCCGTGTCCTTCGGTTAATATACTTGAATGGATGAATTCAGTGTTTTTCTATGTGCAGACACGTGTGTTAATCTGTTTTTATGCATCTTTCCATCTAATCAGCACTTCTCATGGCAAGACATTATTATTCTCAGAAATTAATCACACACACACACACACACACACACACACACATGCACATACACACATTTATTCCTAAGGAGAGAAATGCAAAGGTCCTTCCTGTCGAAGCAGAGCATTACCTGGAACTTTCCTGCTTAGATCAGTGTATTTTATACCCAACAGCTGGAAACACACGGACAAACGATATCTGAGTATGAATAAAGTACATCATAAAAATAATAAAAAACCTAATAATGAGAAAAAGAATAAGAAGAATATTGTTCATACAGCTCTTTTCTTAAATCCTCTAAGACCAAGGATATGGCTTTTGATCGTCTCACCCACCAGCTCATACTTTATTAAGGGTGCGGCCATTGATTTTGTGCAACAACACAAATATCTGGACACAGTTATCGATAAAAAGTTGAAAATTGATGTTTACTAATTTTATCATGTTTATTTGTCTTCTAATATTATGATGTCAAGCTTGTAACAGTACAAAAACCCTCTTTGGTGCTATATACAACACATCCTCCATCAACCTGAAGAACCGTCTCGTGATGCAAAAAAGGCTTTAAGCGTGCAAATTGTGCTTTGAGTGTTCATGGTTCTATAAAGAATCACTGTCTTTACTAAAGGACCTTTGAAAATCATCTTTTTTTTTTTAGAGTGTATTTTACTCTGCAGTTATGATTTAGGCTGCTGTTTTGTAATGCAAAACTAATCACTCAACATACCTGACCTCTTAATGCTTTTGTGGCTGAATGCAACCAAATCTTCAAAGCAATGTTCCAACGTCAAGTATAAAGACTTTCCAGAAGAGTAGATGCTGTTACCGTGTCAAAGTGGGGACAAACTCCCTATTAATAGTCTTGAATTCATACGAAATGTGGGATGTTCAGATGTGTTTTGAACATATAGTGCATAAGATTTATGTAGATGACGTTAAAGGAGAAATGATTTATAACTATATATAATGATTTAACTCTATTGGCCTATTCATCATGAAATTTTGGCTCAATGTTAAATGCAGCTGGTGATTTCAAATAAGGTTAAAAAATAATAAAGCAAAATGCAGTGCATCCGTATGCAGTGGCGCTGTCAATGGAGGGTCGGAGGGGCCAAAACTCCATGCCACGCCTTTGCCACTCCAAGGAATTTTGTCTGTACGTGCCACTGCACTTATGCCTCCAGTTGTCTCATGGTTCCCATGAGCCTCTCTGTTGTCATTGCTTCTTATCTCTCAATGAGCACACAGGCCATGTTTTTCTCCTAAAATTTCAGAGCCGAGCCATATTGATTGCGGGCTTCATCTAAAGTGAGTCGCTTGCGCACAAACACAAGGTCATTCCAGTAAATAACTTGGCTCCACTGCTGTTATTTCCCAGAACTCTGCTGATGATGAGGACCAATTTGGCCTTGAACATGAAAGAGCTGCTATGTTGGGAGATTCTGGCACTGTGGCACTTTGTCACCTGACGCTGCCTTCCAAAGCAGATACGTCTGAAAGAAGAACTGTTAATTAACATTCATTCACACAATCCATGATTGTTCGCTTCCTGTGAAATGGCCGGAAAGATGCAGAACCGGTAGATACCGTTAACACCTTACATTCCCAGCCTCGTTACATCCTTATTATTCAGTACCTACATGGACAACAATGCAATTTCCCTTCCAAACAACCATTCAGTACAATTTACACATTACTCATGTTTCTGAGGATTAGATATTAGATAATCCCCCTATGTAAGGAAGGGGAAAGTCAAAGAAAATTGCAGAAAAAAAGGAAAAAACAGAAGTTTTCAAAAAATGATTTAAACGCTATAGAGAAAATGGGACTCCTAAAACTGTGCAAAAGACTGTCCCCATCAAATAAACAGTTTTTAAAGCTCAATCACAAAATCAAGCTCCACTCTCACTTTAGATCTGAAAAAATCTACAGGTGTTTCTGTCCATCCTTCCACTGTGAAGACGGCTCAACGATATGAGTCTGAAAGGATGTGCAGCGGTCAAGAAGCCATTACTGAGACAAGGAAACAAAGAAGCTTTTGGTGTTCTCAGAACAATCAGGTGAAAACCTCACAGTCCAGACCTCAACGTCATTGAATGTGTTTGACATTTAGGAAGCAGAAAAAGCAGAAGCAGAAAATGCAACCAACTTCTAGGACTGAACTTTGGAGGGGTAGAAGACTATTCCTGCAGATTTCTTTGAAAAAACTGAAAGCAAGTCTTCTAAAAAGAATGGAAGCTGTAATACAGACAAAATACGGACACAATAAATACTGAAAAAAATGAATATCATATTTAATTGTTGTGGTTTTTGTGTGCCTTCCGCCCAATGATCGCTGGAATAGGCTTCAGCACAACCCCCCACATTATCCCCCGCGAGCCAGAAGAATAAGCAGTTTAGAAAATGTGTGAGTGTGTGTGGTTTTTGGGTAATTTTCTTTTTTCTCTGGTACTGAAAAATGAATAACTTTACATTAAATCAATGTAATGCTGAATGGACCAATAGAAAGTACTTGCATTAAAAACGTATTATGTTAATGTATATTTAAGCCTGAGATAGGATGTTTGTTACACCAGTGATGACAGCTGACTGAGTCAATTGTTTTCTTCTTTATGTTTTATAAAGTTCAGGAGGTGCACATAAAAATGATCTGAATCTTAGTTTCATATAAACAAAAATACAAATCATTATATAGACTACAGCCTATTGCTCTAATCCAGTTACCCTTTTTTCAGTAATACAGTTTTTGCAACCGCTTCACACCCAAAATATTAATATTTCCCTCATCCACTTTATTTTTGGCTATTTTTTGTGTTATTTTAATGTGACTGGTCTTCATTGTTGTTGCTGATACTGCTAGAAAGACCATGCTTATGCATGTGGGAGAGGATTTCTGGGCACAATATATCACTATTATGCAACTTTAGACTAAACTTCTTTCTATTGTTAGTACAAAAGAATGATACTAAATGTGAAACTGTAACTGCCGGGATGTATGACGTACCATTCTTGCACAACTGTGTGTCCTTTTTTAGAGGCAATCTGAAATCCTCATCCTTCTCCGCATTAAGAGTGTTTGTATGATCATGCCCCAATTACACAGAACTAATCTTATGGAATCCTGAGCATCTACTGTAGTTTAAATGCCATTCAAATAAAATAGGTCACTTTTCTTGAAATACGAACCTCTTTCTGGGAAATCGCAGTGCGAGTCTGTCTCAGAGGATATGGTGTTGGTAATTAGAGAAGGATATCCTTGCTGGATCTATGCAGTCGTCATAGGCCTCATTATGCTATCCAGTTTGAGATCTTTCGTCTACTGAGACAGTAGCTGTGTCTCACAGTAACATCAGGGCTTCTCTGCTGGTTCTATGGTAGATGTGGTACATGGCTGTCCCTACAGGAAACACACTCATCACTTACACACAGTTTACTGTTAGTGTTGTTTGTTTTTGAGGGGGCAGGCTCACTTACACTGATCAGGCATAACATTATGACCACCTCCTTGTTTCTATGCTCATTGTCCATTTTATCAGCTCCACTTACTATATAGGTACACTTTGTAGTTCTACAGTTACAGACTGTAGTCCATCTGTTTCTCTAGATACTTAGTTAGCCCCCTTTTACCCTGTTCTTCGGTGTCAGGACCCCCATGGACCCTCACAGAGCAGGTACTATTTGGGTGTTGGGTCATTCTCAGCACTGCAGTAACACTGATGTGGTGGTGGTGTGTTAGTGTGTGTTGCACTGGTCTGAGTGGCTCAGACACAGCAGTGCTGCTGGAGTTTTTAAACACCTCAGTGTCACTGCTGGACTGAGAATAGTCCACCAACCAAAAATATCCAGCCAACAGTGTCCTGTGGGCAGCATCCTGTTTCCACTGATGAAGGCCTTGAGGATGACCAACACAAACTGTGCAGCAGCAGATGAGCTATCGTCTCTGACGTCACATCTACAATGTGGACAGACAAGGTAGGAGTGTCTAATAGAGTGGACAGTGAGTGGACACAGTGTTTAAACACTCCAGCAGCACTGCTGTGTCTGATCCACTCATACCAGCACAACACACACTAACACACCACCACCACATCAGTGTCACTGTAGCGCTGAGAATGATCCACCACCCAAATAGTACCAGCTCTGTGAGGGTCCATGGGGCCCTGTCCAGGCCAACCAGCTTCTTTAGACAGGGGCCAGATCGACTAGCTCTTGTTGTGACCTACAAGACAAAACAAAATAGCACAACATTAACACCACACACACAAAAAAATTCTTTAAGCTTTTCTCTTCATCTTTTCCTTTTCTGTTGCCTTTTCCGCTCCAGATGTGCACATTCTTTTTTAAAACACAATTAACCAGTTGCTTTTTCCCTCAAACATCTTAGACAACATAATTGTACAGTAATAATCAAAAGGTTGTTAAGGGGCCCTAAGCAAAACTGGTTATTTGTCATTTGTTTGCAGTCTATTTTGTCTATTTCATAGTGCTCATCCAAATGCAATCAAAGCCATTACGATATAAAACTATTATTTCTAAAATCATTTATTGAAACTACCATCAAATGTAAACAAGTTCAATTTTGAGGTGTGACGGTTCTTTTCCTGGTACAAATCTGGTATTGAATAGGGAAAAATGACCAACTGTATTATGGCTTATAATATATTTAAACTACACTCACCAAGCTGATGTGGTGGTGGTGTGTTAGCGTGTGTGTGTTGATCTAGTATGACTAAATCAGATACATCTTGGCTGCTGAAGTTCTAAACACTGTGTCCACTCACTGTCCACTCTATTAGACACTTCTACCCTGTTGGTCCACCCTATAGATGTAAAGTCAGAGACGATAGCTCATCTGCTGCTGCACTGTGTTGGTCATCCTCTGGTCCTTCATCAGTGGTCACCGGACGCTGCCCACAGGACGCTGTTGGCTGGACATTTCTGGTTGGTGGACTATTCTCAGTCCAGCAGTGACACTGAGGTGTTTAAAAACTCCAGCAGCACTGCTGTGTCTGATCTACTCAGACCAGCGCAACACACACTAACACACCACCACCACGTCAGTGTCACTGCACTGCTGATAATGATCCACCACCCAAATAGTACCTGCTCTGTGGTGGTCCTTTGGGGGTCCTGATCACTGAAGAACAGGGTAACAAAGTATGCAGAGAAACAGATGGACTACAGTCTGTAGTTGTAGAACTATAAAGTGCTCCTATATGGTACGTGGAGCTGATAAAGTGGACAAATAGTGTAGATATAAAGGGGTTTTAAATTGCTTTAAAGTGCTTTTGAATGTAAATGCAGCTTTTGTTTGAATTTCGAAACCCTGAAATAGTAGCCACCATTATCACTGATGTGTTCTTTGGCAAGCAAGTTTACATAATGCTCTAGCCAAATAAAGCCATTCAGTCTATCAGTGCTATTTTGGCCCTAATTTGTTGCATCCTACGGGAGTGCGAAGTCATGGTTATCACTGTATATGCTTGTCCTCTGTGCCTTGTCTGGAATGCTTTGTCAGGAGCTCTGAGGTAATGAATCATTGCTATTTTTGTGATACTTCAATCTATTCACACACCCAAACATAGATCCTGGAGTTCAGCACGAGAGAGGGAGCCGTGGGTAAAAATAGCACATCTGTAACTGTAAACTCCTTCAGACTTCTTCAGAACATACACGCAGATGACAGTCTGTTTACTCGTGGGCCTCATTATGTCCAACTGGTCGCTGAGGATCAGATGTGATCTTCTGCTGGTTTTGGTTTGTCAGTCAGCAGACACCCTCTGCAGGACGCTCAGGGGTCTGCAGGGCCAGAGTTGACTCGTGCTGTCTGACTTAAAGGGTGAGAGACTCCCCGGGAGGGAACAGAACATGACATCTTCAGTTAGCTGGAACTTTATGTACTGTGGAAGACTGTGATGACAACCACTGGTTTTGAATCTCTTTTTACTGGCACAAAGGGCTTTAAGGGAAACCTTTGGTGCTGCAGCATTTTCCTTATAACACACAGATGAATTAAAGTGTGTGGGTGAGAGAGAGAGAGAGAGAGAGAGAGAGAGAGAGAGAGAGGGATTGCACCAATTTGACAAAATGTCTTTATAATTCCATCATTGAGATGTAAACAAACTCTTTCAGAGTGGTTTGATGTGAAATGGTTCATTGTAGAGAAACTTGCTGACTTCCTTACAGTGGTGGTGATAGCAACCAATGGGTCTCGATGTCTACAACACAAATACAGCCATTTCATTCACTATCCATCACCAGTGAAGCTACACGTCTTCTGAGTTTTTATATGTAATGTTGATGATGGTAAATCGGAAAACAAACAAGTTTTCTTTGGGTATTAATTTCCCTTATAACCCCCCCAAATGTGACACTCTGCCATGATATTTAATGACATGTTTCAGGCCAAAATGTCATCTCATTGTCAAACACTGCACAACTATTGCAAATCAATGGGCCTCATTCACCAACCATTCTTAAGACCCACTTACGCAGTTTTCACGAAGATTCTTACATTCACATCACTGTTTTCTTATTTAGGATTTGTTCTTAATTAAGAACAGAATCTGCACGTACTGACGAGCACAAAAGTGTGAACGGTTCTGAGTTATGAGAACACGTCCGCATCTAATGTAGACTTTTTCTTAATGACATATTTAAGAAAAAATTATTGGTGAATGAAGCCCAATGTGTCGGACATCAAGTAACGGTAAACTCTATAGACATCTGGTTCTTATCATCACCATTGTGAGCTAGAATGGAGCATTTCTCATCAAACTGCTCTGAATGACTTACTTTACATCTTAAAGATTATTATGCTGAAAATTTGAAAAACTGCTGGAATTCCCCCTTTAAGAATTGTCTTGATTTCAAATACATACATAAGTAGAAGAAAGTTCTCTTCCAACAAATATTATTATGGTCATTATTGTGGTTGCTTCAAAATTCTAATAGCCATGATTTTCATCATCTTATGATGTTAATTGCAAATAATGAATTGACATCATTTTTAATTGCAATCCCAGTGCAGATTCAGGGCTTTTAGACACTTTAATGATGGCTAACAGGAATCAGTTTATGCAGGTGGTTGTTATTGTCATTGTGTGAACTCACAGGATAAACTATTATAGACTGTAGCTTTAATTTTACATTGTTAATCTACACTACAAAACCATGTGGGCATCCCTTTGATTTAGTATGTCTGGCTATTTCAGCCCTGCCCATTGCTGACAAGTGCATAAAATCAATAATACAGCCGTGTAATCTCCATAGATAAACCATAAAATACCACTTTTCCAACAAGTCAGTTAATCAAATTTCTGCTCTGCTAGAACTGCCCCAGTCAACCGTAAGTGCTGTCATCTGCCTGAATGCACAGGGCTAGCTGTAACATTTGGTGGAGGAGGAATAATTATCTTCTCCTTGGTTCCAGTAAGGGAGAATCTTATTACTACAGCATACAGTGACATCTTCTCGTGTCAGCATGACAATGCCCCCATGCATAAACTGAGGTCCATAAAGAAATTATGTACTGTGTCTGATATGGAAGAACTTCACCGTCCTTCACAGAGCCCTGACCTCAAACCCTGTTTAACATTTTGGAACGGTGACTGTGATCCAGGCCTTCTCACCCAACATCACTGCCTGGCCTAATTAATACTTTTGTGATTGACTGAATGCAGATCCTCACAGCAATGTTCCAACATCTAGTAGAAAGACTTCTCAGAAGAGTAGAGGCTGTTACTGCAGCAAAGGGTGGACAAAGTCTGTATTAAGGCCTATGGTTTTGAGATACGATGTTCAGTGAGCTCATATGGATATGCTTGTGTCCATGTATTGTACCACCAGAATGCCAAATTCCAAGGTAAAGTAAATAGAGACCACACAAAAAGAAAACAGAATGCTGTTAGTGAAGTACATGTAATAGACCCATTAGATCCCAGCGCTGAGAGCAGAGAGTGGCAGAACGAGGGCATTTATGTAAGGACAGATGTGTTCATCTCTCCCTCTCATCACTGCCAGGTACGTGCCCTTCTCCCTCTCTGAACTGTTTATCCAGCATGTGTCGTTTCTTGTATTTCCGTTCATTGCTGTTTGCCTCAGTGTTCCTTTCCTGCTCTGTTTCCCCTCAGCAGTGCATGTCTTGTGCTTTCGGCTTTCTCTTAGTCATCCTCCCTTTTATTCCTTTCTTCTGCTTTTATTCATGTTTTCTTTCTTTCTTTCACTCTCTGGGTCACTCTGCGGCTCAACTCCTGCTCTGAGTGAATGTGTGTGTGTGTGTTTGTGTTTGTGTGACCTCTAAGTTGTGTGTGAACTTGGAGTGTGTTGTGTAAGAGGAAATCTTGTGCCTGAGTTTGCTAACTGTGCCATGGCTAGCGCTGCCACCTACCCAAGGTTTCCCTGAATTGTCCAGGTTTTTGGGTTCCTGTCCAGGAAAAAATCCATTCCTGGACACAAATATGAAGTTTAAACTGTTTCTTTTATGCAGTCAGACCACTTTTATATAAAGAATGCGCTTGATTAGTTTAGATCACCCTCAAAATCGGGACAGTTATTTGTAGCTGATATCTGTCTGCCTTAGACTGCATGGTGAGCAGAGCTACCTGTCTGCTGATTTAGTAAAAAATCAAGCCACTGATGAGCGTCCAGGAATTTTGAGGTGGCAACTCTAGCCATGACACACTCTGACATCTGACCTCAGCTCTGCCTTCCCCTTTCTAATCTGCTTCTCTCTCTCTTTCTCTCTGTTTGGATGGTAAAGTACGCTGCCACTGGACTCTGGAGCAGTGGAAACGTATTCTGTGGAGTGATGAATCACGCTTCTCTAGCTGTCAGTCTGATGGACGAGTCTGGGTTTGGCGAATGCCAGGAGAACTTTACCTGCCTGACTGCACTGTGCCAACTGTAAAATTTGGTGGAGGAGCGATAATGATATGGGGTTGTTTTCAGGCCTCTTAGTTCCAATGAAGGGAAATCTTAATGCTTCAGCACCAAGACATTTTGGACAATTATATCCTTCCAACTTTGTGGGAACAGTGTGAGGAAGAACCTTTTCTGTTCCAGCATGACTGAGTCCCAGTGCACAAAGTAAAGTCCATAAAGGCCTGACTGGGTGAGTTTAGTGTGGGAAAAACTCGACTGGACTGCACAGAGCCCTGACCTCAACCCCATCGAACACCTTTGGGATGAACTAGAACAGAGACTGTAAGGCATGCTTTCTCATCCAACATCAGTGTCTGACCTCTCTTCTGGATGAATGGACAAAAATTCCCACAGACACACTCCAAAATCTTGTACAAAGCTTCCCAGAAGAGTGCAAGCTGTTATAGCAGCAAAGGAGAGACAACCGGCATATATATTCTAAATATATGTATATCACTGCTGTCGCTGAAAACCTTGTATCTCCATTTTTGTCGTTTTTCAGTTTTTGACATAATTTAAAAATAGCTGTTATCCTTTACATTGTGTGTTAATTTCATCATGAATGGACCAAAAGAAACAGCCCAAAATGGCTTGTAAAAATGTCTGGTTCCATTGACTTACATTAAAAGTAAAGTATGTTTTTTCCTTCTCCTGTAAAGTTACCATTTTGGAGATACAAGGTTTTCTTCTGACAACAGCGATATTCACTCGCACATATTAGACATGGTCTAAACTAAACCAATTGTATGTGCGTGAGTGTATCCGTCCGTGTGTGTGTGTGAGAGAGAGATATGGTCACTCACTGTCCCTCTTACAGTGGCAGGTCAGGACGTATTGGGCTGCAAGTGTGCAGCTCTCTCTGTACTGCCCTAACAGATACTGTAGTTTCTCTGTATTAGAGAGGCTATTGAATGTGGGATGTTTGTTGATTATTGTTGTAAAGAAATCTTTGTGGATCTTTTGAGCATTCTGTCAGGAAGTGCAGCTCTGTCTCTGTTTTATTCAATTTGCACTGCTGGAAAGTTCTTTTTTCCTAAGGCAGGCAGGATCTCCTGTACCTGACGGGATGTCAGGGTGGTCCTCAGTTTCAGATCAGTCACTGAGCTCGGGTACTCTGCTACAGTGTACTGTCTTTTTAGGGATGGATAGTATTGCATGCTACTTTGTGATTTTGTTCAAGTCTTTTTTCTCTCAGATTTTCTGTAATTCGGATTCTGATCAGACTCTGTGGAGTGTTACTCAATTACTGATGTCAATAATTTTTAGCCAAATTCTGATGGGAATTTCTACAAAAAATAGTTGTTTTATGGCAAAGAAATACTCACTGTCTGATAAATTCCCTGAAGAGCAGATTTTAATGCCTAAATAATTGTAGTCTCTCTCTCTCTCTCTCTCTCTCTCTCTCTCTCTCTCTCTCTCTCTCTCTCTCTCTCTCTCTCTCTCTCTCTCTCTCTCTCTCTCTCTCTCTCTCTCTCCCACTTCATCTCCATTCTTTCATCTAATAAGCTGTCCCCTACAACGCCTAAGTAGTAAAGTTCCTTGTTTTAATATAGCTCTAGCGCCCTCTGTTGAATGCAGGCTGTAATTGCAGTGACTGTTATCTATATTGAGGTGTTTAGGATCCATTTCTTCAATTTCTCAAAAGTGTTATTTCATTTTAACTTCTTAGGAGCTGTGGCAGATTGTTGTAGGTCAATATTAAATAAGCTGTCAACCTCTTCTTAACAACATCAGTAATTTTCATAGAATTACACGGTTTGAATCTGAATCTAAGCTACTGAGCAAACTATTCTTCTCACTGTACAGACTGTACTGCCCATCATATTTTGTGCACATAGCTTTTTGAAAGATTTGTAACACAGATGAATCAATTTACAATTACATAACATGTTAAAAACAAACCAGGCATAATTTTAAAACAATATTTTGTGATGATATATGTGAAAATGCTACCTTTAGAAAAATGCAGTAGTCCACATATTGCCTTGTTGTGATGTTTGCACTCATTATATTCAAACTTCTCAGCTCTTTAAACCTCTTTAATCCCAAATATGTTTTTTTTTAAGTTTAGAAAGGAAAAATAAACTGTCAAATATTTCCTACATGCAAATGAACTACACTAAAATTCGAAAGTATATAGACGCCTGCTCATCCAGCATTCTGAAATCAAGGGTATTAATAGGGACTTGGTTCTCTCTTTGCTGCAGTAACAGCTTCTACTCTTCTAAAAAGGCTTTACACTAGATGTTGGAACTTTGCCGTGAGGATTTGATTGCATTCAGCCATAAGAGGATTAGTGAGGTCAGGTACTGATGTTGGATAATTAGTTGTGGATCACAAACGCCACTCCAACTCATCCCAAAGATAGTGGATGGAGCTCCATCACTCAAGAGAACACAGATCCACTGCACCACGGCCCAATGCTGGGGGCTTTATACTCCTCTAGCTGATGCTTGACATTGGGCATGGTGACTTTAAGCTCATGTGTGGCTGCTCCAGAGAATCCTATGCTTTGCAATGGAGATTATACAAGCTGTGTGTGCACAATCAAACACCTGTATCAGCAGTGTGCGCACCTAAAAATAGCTGAATTCTACATTGGGTGTGGTATCATAGAAAAAAATCACTGTCCACCCACTGTCCACCCAAAAAAAGGTAGCCAGGTAGGGGCCCACCAAACATTTGTGCTCAGGGGCCCATAACTTGATGACCGAGCCTGCCTCTGTGGTGGTCCTTGTGGTCTTAATCAGTGAGGAATGGGGTAAAGGTGAAATAATAAATTATGCAAAGAAATAGATGGACTGCAGTCTGTAATTGGAGAACCACAAAGTGCATCTATATGGTATGTGGTGTCAATAAAATGGGCAATGAATGTATATAGAAGGTAGGAGTATCTAATAAAGTGCTCAGTGAGTGTATATTGGACATATATTTTTAATATAGTCATCTATATGTTTTTTTTATATTGGTTATTTTGGCAAAAACCTACTTTTCAGACCATGAAAGACATGAAGTTGAGTCTTGGATAGAATACCCAAAATACTGGTAAAGAATTATGGCTTTTGCTGTCAGAAAAGAAGTTATTTTTAGTCAAACATTGTTCAGAAAGTTCCAAAAGAAGACAAGATTTTGACAGTGTCTATGTGAAAAGTAATACATTTGCCTTATAACCTCAGGCATAATGCATTACACTGTTCTTGTTCTAACATGATGATGAATCTTTGCTAGCTTGTTTGACAGAGCTGCTCAAAAAGGAACCTTACATGACAGGTCAATTTCAGGCTTACAAATGTCATCATCTCTGGAGCTCTGAAAGCTACTAGCAAATTTAATGCAAAGTTAAGCTTCACAGTTTGAGACTGTAAAGAAGCACTTCTAAGTGAAGGGTGTTAATGGGTTTTTTGGAGTGTGAAATGGTGGAAATGGATATCCTCACTCTGAGGCAGTGGAGCAGAGAAGACTTTTGGCTGAGTCCTCCTCATCTCTCAGCAACAGGAAATAGATGAAGTCCCAGAGCTGGCCTGACAAAGTCACTGGGAGCAATAAAACAGTATTAGGGATTGAAGAGGGGGTTCGTTTCTTATGAATGTCGTCATCTGTAGGGGAGTGTGTGTGACAGGATTTGATTGTATGAGTGTTTTAGGACAAAGACTGCAAGACGTCCAAGATATGATCAATTGGTATTTTTTAGACATTAAACAAAACTCTGCACAAATGATTTTGATTTCAGTGGAAAGCTCAGGTTGCTATGGCGCTGCTGGGTTCTGCAGCTGCAAATGTGTTCCTTGCTGTACCTCCTTCTGCTGCTTTTCTTACAGAGCCAGAGAAAGCAGCACCCCACCCTTCAGTGTTTTCGTTTGGGCATGGTGCCGGTCACTGCTCTGAGCAGGAGGAGGACTTATTCCATGCCAGAAATCTTTAAAGGAATACTCTGGCGTTTTCCAGTCTAATCCCTGTCTGCTGCATCTGTAACACATAGTCTATCAACTGAAGTAAATGCCCAAAGGCCTTTACTGCAAGCGTTCTGAGTCAACAGGTTTTCTGATCTTTTACTATGTGCTGGGAAACAACTGTCTGTAGTAATCGACTATATGCTACAGACTCAGCACAGAGAGATTAGATTGAAAACGCTGGAATACTCCTTTATTAATGTCCCTTCTTTCTCTCAGTTTGCCAAATCTGCAAAACAAGTACACAAAAGTGCAATATCTGTAACATCATTTAAGAAGTACTGTTATGCATTTGCTTTAGAGGTTAAAGGAAAAAAAGGCTCCTGCCCAAAAGGGTTCCTTGGAGTGAGGCCATAGAAGAGCCACTTTTGGTTCCTTAAAGAAGCTTTCAGTGGACAGTTCTTCAAAGGGCCCAAATCATGAAAAACTGACTTTTTTGTAATGAAAGAGTTGATGTAGTATGTAGACACTGAGTGTGTTTACATGTACTCAGTAATCCGATAACTGCAGAAAATCAGATTTTGTCATTAATCCGATCAACACGTTTACATGCACTTGAGTAATCAGATAATGGCAAACTCTGGGTCTACATGAGTCAGACAGTAATCGGATTTCTGCTTTACAACCAGCCAATAAACTTCATACCGTGGCTTTTTTTTTAAAACATCGCGCTACTTTACCTGAAAATATGAACATGCATCATCTAGAAGATGATGAATATTTAAATCCTTTATTTCGTGTTCGGTTTCAGCGCCACTCCAAAAGTTTTTTGATGCCATCTCGCAACATCCACCATCTGTCCTCCCGCATGTGCAGACTGTGAAATCCGATAGAAATCAGAGTAAGAGTTTACATGCACTGAGAAATCTGATTACTGAGCTAAAATCCAGGCTTTTTATCGGATTTCTTAATCAGATTTCTAGATGGTGTTTACATAACCATTTCAATAATCGGATAACTGCAGAAATCCGATTATGATCTGATTATTGAGTGCATGTAAACACACTCATTGTTAAAGCTTTTCAAAACTGACCATTCACTCCCCAGTCCATACAGCCCACATATTTAAATTAAGCTGCAAAGACCCCGCCCGTTTGAATTCATTGTTTTTGTAATGTCCTGAGAAACCACTCATTAACAATATCTGTTTTTTCAGCCCACAGCACTTTCGCCCTGCCCAGGGAAGTTATAAGGAGAGTTCCAGTGCTTCTTTAATAAGGCACAATACAGGGCAGCCAATCAGAATAGAGGGTCATTCACGTATGTCAGTCTTGTAGGCATTGTAACAGAAACAGCCTGTTTAATTCTAAGGGATAAACAGAATGGGAAATGGGGATGTAAGAAGGAATTATGACCATTTTTGGGACATCACACCACACAAACATTGTAAGCGAACCTCAGAGAGAAAAATTAACTACAAGAAAAAAGTATGGCATGGACTTTTTAAAGAACCAATTTGTAAATGAACCATTTTGTAAATGTGATAAAGGTTTAAAGAACTAAAACTGGCATTTCAAAGAGCCATTTGTGTAATTTGTGAGTGTGTTTCTATATGAGATGACTTTTCTAAGAAAGGATCTGTAATTATCTCTACTGTTGGTGGCTCTATTCAGTCATTCTGTGTGATGGCCTTGTTATGATCTCCATGCTGGAAAGAGCTCTACTTAATGAGAGAGCTAAACCATGCTAAGTAAATGTGTGTTAGACATTTACATGAAGATCTGTTTAAACACTCCTGAAGGCAGTCACATCCTCTCATATATGAATATACAAATGTGCTTGACTGAAATGTGTACATTAAAATATATCACATCACAGTTGAATAGCTAATAACTATGTTGATGTAATATATTGTATTAATATAGAAATGGGACCTTTAAATGAAGTAAATTCAATGCATTCGTTTTTTTAATTTCATTGATGGTAACACATTACAAAGTAACGCATTGCGGCAATGTGGTTACTTTTTCCTGTAGTGTAACACATTAGGTTTGAAATATGTAATCATATTACAGTTACTGAGTTCATAAGAATTTTGTTACTCAAGTGTCTAACCGAGGAATTCCTCTTCATAGATTACAATGTACGTAATTTGCATGCATGTCTGCTACCTGCAACTCCTCATTGCACAACTTTGTGAAAATGAGCTGCGCAGTGTGAACACAAAAAACAGCTAAACTTAGTGAAAAAATCTGTTGAAGAATCTAATCACACTAATATGATACTGACGTATAAAGAACCCTGTGCTTAGGAAGAGAGAACCTAAATTGCTAGAATGTTGCTAGATGGTGGGTGTGGTATTCCAGCTGGTTGCCAGGGCATTGTCAAATATTGATAGGTGGTTGCTATGGTATTTTAGGTGGTTTCTAGGGTGATGCTCAGCAGTTAATAAAGCAATAAAGGTGGTTTAATGTGTTTCATGTGGTTTCTAGAGTGCTAGATATATTGCTATGGTATTAAAGGTGATTGTTTTAGTGTTGTTTGATGGTTATTATGGTATTTTCTCATGGTTGCTTGATGGTCGCTAGATGGTTGCTAGGATATTGCTAGACAGTTGCTATGGTACCTCAGGTAGTTGCTAAGATGGTGCCAAGCAGTTAACACTGAGTTGCAGGTGGTTGCTTGGATGTTACTAGGTGGATGCTATGGTATTGCTACACTATTCCTATGGTATTCCAGGTGGTTGCTAGGGCACTGGCAGGCAGTCACTAGGTTGTTGGTGGTATACATGTGTTATGACATAAGAAGGGTGCACAAAATTTTGGCCAATCAGTGTACAATGACTGAGGTGGAATATAAGGTTTATATAAGAAGAATTCAGTTTCAGGACTCCTTTGTTAAAAGAATGCTGTGCAAATGTTGGTGCTTCTTGAAAGCTGTGGGTGGAGAAACATCACAAGATTTTGACCACAGAATAATATTATTAGGAAAAAATGAAAAACAACAAGTTGGCTTTTTCAAGCCAATTCAATTAGGTTCATTTTTACTATGAAGTTAAAAGTAGCATACAGCTTCATTCATCACTTATTCTTAAGAAGGCATTTTCTCTTAAAACCCACTGACAATTCTGCGGTTTAAAAACACGTCATGAATCTGATGTAGACCTTTTCTTAGGACCTTTCTCAAGATAATTAATAATCTGTAACGGATTACTTTTTTGAGTAATTACCCCAACACAGTTACAAACACACGATCCACATACTCTTGCAAAAGCAAAATAATGTAACCAGACACACATTTTTGCAGTTAGACATGCATGCGGAGAGACATATATGCTGAAATAAACACACAAATTAAAAGCCTTTTTTAAAAAAGCCACATGTTGGTGTCTGTGTGGATATCAGCAGGTATTCGCGCATAGGCAAACACACACGGACACATGCGCAAAACAGACATGGGAACATGTTCCACAGCTGAACATATATTCCTGCTGGACAAGTCATTCATCTTACTGACACACGCATGCACAAACACACACGTCTCCTCAGCAGCTACGCAAACACAGCCAACATGTCTCTCTCAGTCTGTCTTCGCAGAGGTTTCTCAGTGTTTTCACATGTGTGCATTCTTTATGATGAATGAATATAATAAACCTGACCAGCTCCGTTTGGTGCACCAAATCCAGAAAAGGGCATCAATTCAGACACTTCTACAATTAAACAGCAAACTACATAAATGATAATTTATAATAAATTATATTCATGCTACTTTTGTGACTCTGGACAAGCAGGGCCAGACGTGATCTTGTAAAGAGAATGTCTGGTGACAATCATGAGAAATTTTGGGATAAATTTTGGTGGGAATTTAGTTTCTATACTAATCCAGTGCAGAGCGGAGTGAAGGTAGAGCTGGGGCTATGCGGCCTGTTGTTAGCCCATGGATGAATGTAACCTAGCATGGCCTAAATGTTCCCCCAACAACTCAAATTAATCATGAAGATTTGTATGATGTGCAAAGAACACATTGTATGCAGTAAGAATAAACATTACCTCTTGCAAGAGAAAAGCTGTTCTGCTAGCTAACGATAGCATTTCAGTAGCTAGCTTGCGTTGCTTGTGTTATTGTTTACTCTAACTTTAGATATTTTAGTAAAAACTGAAATGTGCACTACAGGTTATTTTTACATTTAATGGGATTTTTGCAAAGCTTGCAAAATATGGCAACAGTTAGTATGAAAGAACACAATTGTGGGCAGAGCATGGGTGGCCAATTTAGTCCTCTTAGGCCCACCAACTAGAGTTCAGAGCAGGTCACATCCAAAAATGGCAACGTTGGTTATGGGGTCTGTGTGGAGGGAGTGCTGGGAAGAGCTGTGACCTCCGTAGTGCATTCTGACGCCTCTGTTCTTCAATATAGTGTAAGAGTTACTGTACATTTATGTGTAAACATGTAACAAGTCCTCTTAGCGATGTTAAAACCAGCATTTTGGCTACGTCCACCCTCGCACAGAATCGTCTCAAGGGTGATAATGGCACACTCTCTGACATCAAACAAAGGAGATAACGGAACACATACTTGATGTTACAAGCCAAAAAATCTGTTTTCCCAACACTGAAAATGGAGTTTCTTCACACTGGAACTGGTTTTGCAAAAGGTCCATTTTCAGTGACCTAAAGCAAGCAGTGTGTATGTGGACGAAAGGCCAATTTCAAAAATACCCGTGTACATGTGGACTAGGCCTGACATCAACACCCAGAAAATACACAAACAACCACAGATTTCTACAGTTTCCCACAGCCTCTATCCCAACCCACCTGCACACTTGAATCCTCCCAGCCCCCCGTCTGGTAAACTCAATCCTCCCTCACCAGTACAGGCAACAAGCTAGCCACAGGCTTCCAATCACAGAGTTCTTTGACATGGACCAAGGCTGCAACCACTGACCTTGTCTACTGACCATGACTGCTGAATGCGGGGGCTGTCTGGGTCGAAGGATGTCATGCAGAAACTCTCCTCACATGGGCCAAGGGAGCCATTGGCTGACCTACAAGGGAGTGCACTGATATGCTACACTGAGCAAGTACTGGAGCTTTGCATGTGTCATTTCAGGGTCTTCAATTGTTTATGTGACAGATGCTGACTGCAAGTTTTTGTTTGTGTCCATGACCATCATGTTAGGTCAACTAAGCACAGCAGACCTCAATCCTATGAATATGAAAGTGTGCTTTCTGCTGAAAAAAACATCTTGGCCAGCTCAAGTTGGTTAAGCTGGTAAAGCAGCTCAGTTGGTTGACCAACATAGGGTGTGTTTTCATTTTTAGTTTGATGGTTTAATTGGTCGGCCAACTGGGCCATGCAGGGCATTTTGGCCGACCAGCTAAACCATCAAATGCAAACAAAAACAAACCCAACAGTTAACCATCTAGACTAAGCAACCACCATGACCAACTTGACCAAGTTGGTCAACCAGCAGGACCAGCATGACCAGTTTAGTCAACCATGATCGAGATGGTTGACCAGCTTGGTCAGGGTAGTCATTCTGGCAGACCAGCTAATCCACTAAACACAAATGTGACCAGTATAGGGTATGTTTTCATCTAGTCCAACTGGATGTCCAGCTTGTCAACCACATAGACCATCAAAGACCTTCTTAGGTTATCTGAAACCAGCTACCAGCAAAAGAGTAAGTAAGGCTGTTGGTATATTGACAAAATGAAAATAGAATATTGCTGCTGTCAGAACAAAATGTCATATCTCCAAAATGGTAACTTTACAGGAAAAAGAAAAAACCTACTTTACTTTGAATGAAAATCGATGGAAGCAGATTGTTTTCCAAGTCATTTTGGGCCATTTCTTCTGGTCCATTCTTCATGAAATTTACACACAATATAAAGGACTCCAGGCATTTTTAAAACTGAAAAACATAAAATAATCGACATACAAGGTTTTGTTCTGACAGCAGAGATATGTAACTTTTATATTAACATACAAATAGAATATATTATTTTGCATGTGCTCCGTCCTGTATTTTGACATGCTATTTTCTCAATATATTCATATTTACCCAGCAGGCTTTTACTGGCAACCCGTGTGCATGCTAACCTTGTGTTAGCCTATGGTATTCTACACATCATGTGCCAGAAAAAACTCCCCACTGTGGCATACTGCTGTAGAAAACAGCCATTACCTCGTTCACAAACACAGATTATTCATTAACCTGTCACAGAAACGGTGGAAGTCACGAAAAAACTGTTCTGCTTTGACAGTGTCCATATAATGTTATATATTCAGCCATAGAGTAGATTTGTCGAGCTGCGGGCCATATTTATGGCTGTGGTCTGGTACAGTGCTGGCTGCATGGGAAACTTGCTGACTTTCTGGAAGTCTGGAAAAAAAAGAGTGCGGAAACTTCACTGAGCTGCAAACAGTTTTCTATTTTCCGAATGCTAGCTGCAGTCACGGAACAGACAGACAAGAATCTGATGTCAGATCGGTGGTTCAAAGCCGTTCAGACCAAACTCAGAGAACCGCAGAGTGTGTGGAGATCAAAGGGACAGGTTTATGAGTGTGGTCGGGGGAGGTTAGAGGTGCTAGCCTCTGCAGGCATTAATATTTCTGGAGTCTAATAGCAGCTGTGTTCAGTATCCTGCTAGCAGCCTGAGCACTGAAATTAATTTAGCAGAGGGAGGGGAACCAACGTGCTCTGGTCCGCTGTACCCTTGGGGATGCTAAAAAAGAGCACACACCAGGACAGGATTTATGGCCCCTGTCCTGCTGGACTCAGGACCACAGATGTGAAGTGTGTACGTGCCTACATGACTGTATGTGTATGTGTAGCTTATATCCATGTTTCAATAAACATTTCAATATTTCGTCTATTCTGCAAACCAGCCTCATAACTCTCAATGTCACCACACAAATATGAGCAGCATTAGTATAATGAAAAATACTGCACTGTTTGTCATATTTTCTCTGTCCATACAGACAGCAGACAAACAATTGTTTATGAGGCTGGTTTGGAGAAACTTTAAAGATCAGGTGGTGCACTTGACCTCTTAAATGACAAACAAATGGTTGGTACTTTCCACTGGATGCTAAACTGTCTCACGCGAAATGCATTTTATGTGTTAAAGCAATAAACTGCTGTTCTAGCCCTGTCATTGCGCTTTTCTCTACCCTTTGCGCTGGTGTATATTCCAGCAATCAGATCATCTGAGCTATGTCTCAAACCGCATAAGCTGTGCTAAATGGCACATCAAATGATTATGTCACCAGTGGTGCCTTTATCATTTTGAACAGCTTTAATTTCTAATGGTTTCATTTGTGTTACACAATGCCAGAACAAACAAACAGTAGACTAGACAGATATTCACTGCCACCTTAACTTACTGCCACCTTAAATTTACTGATACTTTAAATACACTGTCTAGTCTAGTCACAAAATAATAAAACAAACAAACAAAAAAAATACACCAAAGATAATTATCACCCTGCAAGAAAAAACATAATGGGTGGTCACCAGCAAAATCAGCATATGTTGTGTTTTGGATGCTGGTGTGCTGGTTTCCCAGCATGACCATGCTAGGAGACCAGCTAAACCAGCATCGGACCAGCATAAACCAACAGAAAACAACTTAGCATGTTTCCATGCTGGTTTTTCAGCAGGGCAAACTGTTTTAAAACCCAAAAATATACCAAAAAAGATAGAATTGGGGACATCATAGGACACATTGGATGCTTGCTGGACACCCCCTTCACTGCCCCCACCCCCACCTGTGTGACCTGTCATGTTTTGCCATGGCTGAAATAAGTTTACGCTTTGACAACCAGTTTTGCAACTATTGTACATTGACCACAATTTTGTGAATGTATCAACCCTGAACACTCCTCTCATATTGAATGTTCTCCACTAAAATGGTTCATAGACCTTCAATAAGTTTGGAAAACAGGAGAAAACGCAGGAACGAGAAAGGTGATTAAAAAAATTCTGGTGTTGCTAACAGTGAATGAGTACTGAGGGGCCAATATTACACAAATGCAAATAAGCTATGAGATCAGTGAAGCAAAAAGAGATCAGCACTGAGACGAATGTGTCCTCTGCGGAGTTCCCAACACAGAACAGAAACGGCCGATACACGCCAAGATGTGACTGGCGTGTCATTCAATACAGACTCATGGGCCTGCACAGGTGGCGTAAGTGCAAAATCCACTGTGTACAGCTTGACGTCAGGGAGACTTCATCGTCACTGGCTACGATAAGACCAAGCAACTAATAAAGTAAACACCCTCTGCAATCAATGTGAGTCTTTGGCTCGGGAAACCAGCTCCCAAGTTTAGTCAGGTGCTGTTTTTGTGCAAGCCAGGAAATGACATCAGGAAAGTGCTCCTCAGGCACCACTCGCTAAGACATTAGCATCACTCAATAGCTCAAAAGGTGAAAGACTGAATGGGAGAATATTCGAATGTGTTTGAAAGCTCTCTTCTCATTCAAAGACACGATAAACATCCGGTTGCCTGCTGCGCATGGTGTGTGTGCACCATGTGTGGGTGTGTTTAGATGTATAACTGAATATGAGAGTTTGTGGAATAGATTGATGAAGTGCTTTTCTGCTGCCGTTGGTTGAAGTGCTTTCTGAGAGCGCTGACAGGAGTAGCAAGGACATCAGAGGAAGCAGAGAAGAACCATTACATTAATATTATTAATGTGTGTATTTGTGGCCATGTGTGTGAAATGAGGAGCACATGACTGTTGTGAAGTTGTGGAGACATTTGGCTGTGGACATTTTCCCATTTTTGACAAAAGGAAAAGTACTTTTGTCAACTTTTATTTGTAAATCAGCCAAAAGATGTCTTCGTGTTTGTCAAGTCTTAGTGCTCATGGAATTCGGCATGAAAAACCAGCACAGCCTGCAAAACCAGCATGTGTTGTGTTTTGGATGCTGGTGTGCTGGTCAACCATTGTTTGAAGGTATCCATTTGGGAACTCTTCTCACAATGTGGTGTGCAATATCCAACATTTCCCCACTGCCCACGCCAGCTCTCCAAGTGTAATCATTACATTCTAATGTTTATGGGAATTGAAGTCCATCACTTTCAGCACTAAAGAATGAATCAAAATGTTTGTAAACAAGAGGACTTGCAAAGTATAAAAGTTTTTACATTAGAGATTGTAATGCTGTTTGTAAAGCCAGCAATGATTTGGGATTTTATTGTTTGTCTGCTGAAAACAGTCAGCCCAAAGACGTCTCTGGATTCAGAAGCTAAGGCTGTGTATACTGGTTTTGCTATGTTTATATATCCTATAACCTTTTTAAGAATTAACTGATTAAAATTAAAATTATATATTAAATTACTCCTAGCCTTACATTTACATAATAAACTGTTATGCTTCCTTTTTAAAAATTTGTAATGTAGCCCTAGGCCTAAATGTTTTTGTGAGCTCCTGCTGGTGTGGGTCTCCTCTCTTGGTGATGCACAAAAATGCTTGTAGTGCCTCGTAAAGAATCTGAATTACTGAGGAAAAAATACATTGTTCGTACATTTCATTAAATTGATATTAAAATTCAGAACTTTTGCATGCTACTAGTTGTTTTTCTTGTTAAAATGACAAATTGTGTCACCTACTGGGATTAATACTCTCATACTTATATAGGCTTTTTCATGTGCTACAAAATTAAATTAGTGCTACAACAATTGTAACTTTACTATCACCTGCTCAAAACATCTATTCACAGTCCTGCAGTGTCACAGTAGCTACTGAATCATTTGTAGTAGAAGCTAAATAATAAGTTTTAAAGTTAATGTGAATCGGACATCATAAAGCAATTTCCTTGTGTATTGACTTAAGTGTACACTTTCTTTCTCCCAGTTCTGTTAGGGGTTTCTGAGTGATGTGAGGTATGTTCTGTGTCATGGAGTAAGACTGCCATCAAGAGGTGATAAATGGAACTGCACCCACAGCCTTCAGTGAGCCTTCAATGTGCAACAGATGACCAGTGTTCTCTCCAGACCCAGAGAAAGGAAACATATCCGTAACGTCCTGCTCGTGCTCCCCAAACGCTCCCCTAACACTCCACTGTGGAACATAAATAACCGCACAGATGGGATCCCAGCTCTGCTGTGAGGAAATGCCTTTAGCATCAGAAAACTGTATCTGTGTCTCTATGTGAACAGCCCTTATCCAGCAACAGACGCAGAACCAGCACAATGGGTTTTATTCTCACACATCAGGATGCAGCGCTGGGAAAAAGCCAGAGCCGGGACTGTCGGCCCTACCGCAGCCCCTAAAATTAGCCTCCTCCACCACAACACTGGGCTCGCAGCTCTGCTTGAGCGGGGCCTTTTATTGTTCAGCCATAAAGCTTTCAAGTGTTTGAATCTGTCATTTCCAGCGACAAATTAAACAGCTCCATGTGAGCTTTGCTGAGATTGGTGCAATAACGTTATCATGAAGGGTTTCATGTGGATGTCAAAACAAAGCCAGGGGCAAGAAACGGAGATGCCACAAAACGGGTTCTTAGCCAAAGCAACCACTTTACAGCATTCTTTTTGTTCGCATTTTATGACAGCTGATTAAGTGCTGGTTACACTATGTGTTTTTTCAATGACTTTTCCATTGTGAGATGATAAAAGACTTTGTTATTTCTGCAGTGTTTTTCCTAGCTAGCTTGTCATTTAATCCCTCTGTTCTTTTATTCAATCATGTTGCAACTGTTTTAGCTTTGGCTCCCATGCTCACTGTCTAAGAGCACAGCTATGCAGCAACTGCTATAATAGATCATTTCAAGTTAATTTGAGGGATTTCTGACCTGTGAGGTTCAATTAGGTATAAACTAAACATGCAGTGTCAGCGTGTTGCCAGAAAAGCACTGTAAGACATCAGTGTTTCTGAAAGAAATGGGTCTGTGTTGTGATGAACTTGGCACCCTTGTTATCTTGTGCTTTAGAATGGAAGGTTTTATAAGGTTTTATAGGTTTTATATGTTCATGTGCTGAATCAGTAGTATTTTAGCAGTGTGTTTATGGTTGCAGCAGCTTAGAAATTCAAAGATGTGCTCTCAGTGTTTTTATATGCTGCCCCAGGTCACCAGCGAAAGGCCTGACCATGAAAACCAGTATGAAATATTTTGAAGTAGACACACATGGAAGGCTTTAGGAAAGTAGAGCAGGTTCCAAGTTTGTTGGGTTATATAAAGGGATGTTTTACATTGGAATGAGGAGGAGTGTACAGGGAGAGGAAGATGCATCTGTGTGTGTGTGTGTGTGTGTGTGTGTGTGTGTGTGTGTGTGTGTGTGTGTGAACACTTTTTGAGGAGCAAGGATGATCATGTCTTGTCAAACATGACAATTTTGGCAAGGAATTCTTCTACTACCATTATTACTACTACTACTACTACTACTACTAATAATAATAATAATAATAATAATAAATTTATAAATGAAAAAAAAAATATGCAGTACTTTTAATTAGAAAATTCCAAAGTAATTTACACAAAGATACATAAAACTCAATTTTGAATCGTGAGTATTAGAGCTAGGCCTTCAGTTCAGGCCATAAATGTCTAATAAAATCTGCTAGCCCACCTTTGGGATTCTAATATTATTTATTAAAAATATTTATCTATTATTAATCTAATGGCGCTAGGCTAACAGCAACAATATAGAACATAGATTAAACACAGAAGCATGTAAAAGACATTCTATGTTTTATGAAGCTTATAATAGACATATTAATATGTGCTTTACCTTATAGCAGTTTTACAGTGACTCCGTCAGTAAAGAGCTCCGGCACAGAGCTGCCACTACTTTTCATTTCTAAACTTTTGATTAAAATACACTGGTCAGGCTACCTCTCATAACCGCAGTCAGTGACCTTTGTTTTTACAGAATTGGTCCCACCCATTATAAATCAAATTATGATTGGTTGATACTGTTCCCAATCGTGTTATTGGTCAGTCTGGCATGTTAGGTCTTTAGTTCAGCTCCTGAAGGCCTAACCAATGAAAGAAAGAACTGACTTGGCTGAATCTACATAGATACCACAGAAGAAAAAAAGGCATGATCGGATCCATTTCCATTGACCATTTCAAGAATTTAACCCTTTTGTTTTTAAGCAAAACTTAACAGTGACATGCAAGGATTACTACAATAGTTGCAACAGTAATAAATTAACATTTATAGACATGTATTTTTTTAATTTCACAGAATTCACTAGGCCGTCTCTGAAGGCCTAGAAGGAACTGACTATTTCTCACTGGTAAAACATTGGAAAGATAAAAAACTATGCTCTAAATGAGTGAGGACATTCCACTTGTCCTTGCAAGAAAACTGATCTTTTCACCACAAATACAGTTTTTTTTTACTTTGTAAAAAAAAAAAAATAAGCCATAAGATTGCCTTTAGTTACTGAGCTTAAGTTTCTGGTTAGATATAGAATTTTATTCAGCTCCACGAGTCAATGGAAGTACTCACTAACACACTAATACCAGCAAGTGTGTGTGCCTGTTTGATTCAGTATGAGTGCTTTTGCAGCTGCTCTATAAACTCCTGCAGTTGGAAGTCTAGCTATGCACCCTGGGAGGGCAGGATTAGGGCACAGCTCTGGGAGACGCTGTATTTATTAAATGTGACAAGGCCCGTTAGGACTGCACTCCTCCTCCCAGAGCTTATTCTGTTGCAACACTCCCAGTCTGCCTACATTCATTGCCCACAAACTTCTCCTCTGTTCTTTTCTCCTCTGTTCTTCCTTGGTCAAACTCAGAGGGCAGGCTAGATTTGGCTAATGGTGTTCTATTCTGAATAATGCTCGGTTTCCAGTCTCCACTTTCCGTGCGAGGATTGAATCAGCCTGTTTAATAGCCGCTCTCAGGGGTGTTGTGAGGCAGAGAGAAACTCACACCTGGACAGCCAGCCCACTCCCGCTCTCGAGCCTCAAATCACGTAATAATGCACTGCTGCTTTTCCCATTACTCTTAATTGCCCATATGTTTCTTCTAAGGAGCTCACATAGGCACCCATGACGAGCACTTATTGCTTACATTGTTTAGGATTGCGGGAATGGCTATCAGAGTGCCCCCCTTAAAAGGATCATTTAATAGGACCTCCGTCTGTGTGTCTTGGTTTGTCACGGCTTCAACTTGTTCTCTTTGCGTCTTCAAGCTCAACTCTTCTCTTTTTGTTATTCCTCTCCTCCTTTCGTTTACCTTCTCTCTGCTGTTCATTCATATACACCTTACAACTTTTTTCCTTTGTTGAAACAAGACAGCCCGGCTGTGAAGTTCTCTGGGTAATTAGAACTGAAGGCAAACCCAGTGACCTTCATCACTGACTGAAACCATGTGAATAAAGAACTCACTTCAGCTTCTTCAGTGAACCATGTATATGAAATATTGGATTTCCTACCTCGCAGTTACTGTTTTGTCATTCTTTCTTTCTTTTTCATTTTTTACAATGCAGCCTATGAAGTAAGGCTCCATCCCCTTGTGCCTCATGCTGCCATCACTTTGAGCTCATTTTGACACACACAAATGTTTATTTAAGTCTTCGCCACTTTTCTCTGCAAAAAAAAAAAAAACTAGTTCTTCTAAATGAAAACTTTTTATTGCAGAGCTTGCGATTTTTGAATTGTCCAGCCACTTGTCCAACAAGTTACAGGCTAATGTGTGGGCCAGTCAGTCCTAACATCTCCATTACTGGGGAGAAACCTGCTGAGGCCTGACAAATGGAAAGTGGAAATATTTCTGAAAAATCACATCTGAGTGACCTTTTCAGTGGCCAAGCTCGCAAGCTAAAACATTGGTCTATTAATAGCTGCACTGGCTCTCGTTTTTCTGATGAAAGGCTCTGAATTAGCGTAAGCTAGTATAACTAGCAAATAACCTGAGGTAAACTGGCAGAACAGTGATGTTAAAACCCACAGTGGAATCTCAAGTGAAGAGGCCGAGCAGATGAACCGTTTTTATAACAGATTCTGACTGTCAGCCAAAGGATGGACAGAGCTGAGTTTGAGTCTCTCAAGGGGGACTCTGGGTTGTGACCAAGCTGGACTGGAGGGTTGTTGTGTCACGGCTAATGGCGTTTTTCCTCTCGTGGGGCCTGCTGCACCATCGTTAATCATGCATGTGAGGCCAGTGCTTTTTTGGCGGGAAGTAGATATGACCTCACGGGTGCATTAAGCGGCAAGCAGTACAGCTCCTGCAAGTATTTCACCCGGAGCTGATTCTTAGGTGGTATAAGCAGGCACATGAGGCCTCTGAACCACTAGGGGCTGATTTTTTGTTGAAAAAGTACAAGGAGCCCATAGTTCAGGCTGTTGCAAGCGTGCCCTTTTGGCCTGGTTTAAATGCTTTTTTAACCACGCCCTCGCCAACTTCAACTCACAACTCAGATGTGTGTCACTCCGCAATTAAAAGATGCAACAAACTCAGTATGTGTAGGTGAGTGAGATTCCATCCCGTAGAGTATGTTAAATTCTACCGTCATCATGTTCAGTTTTCTTTATTAATTTCTTTAGTAATTTGGTACTTACAATGCTTTTTTACTATAAAGCCTTAAATGGGCTTTGTGAAACTGTCAAAGCAAACATCTAACATTACTTCAATGCATCAAAGGTAAGACATGAATGGACCATAAACACATTTTATACCCGCTATGGCAGCTTTTCCTCCAATGATTAGGTTCAGGGTTTTAAGTTTGATGCGTTGTTTTTCCTTGTCCTTGCACATCTTACATGTCTAATTTTGGGTCTACATTTTTGGAAATTGTATCTACTAAGTTGGCCTACCCACTTTTTCAGAGGCCTACCCGCTAATTGATTTCTGCCTATGCGTCTGGATCAAACGATAGACTATAGCTTGCCATAGACCTTGGTTGTTGTGGTGATTTATTATTCTAACAAATTAACTGCATCTCGCACCAGTGGAGTATTTTCGAGACTGGACGCTGAATCTCGGCTCCACAGTGTGCAGCATGGCGTGAAAGCCCTGGTTCTCAACGACCGAGAACAGACAGCAGGTCACATAGCCCCGAGGTCTGGCCTCGCCAGGAGCGAACGAAAAAAAAGAGATTAAGACGAACATTTGGAGGACTTATTCGCATTTACAAGCAGCGCGGTTGGTTAAATCTGCAACGAGAGTTAAAAAAAAGTTGCGAAAATGAAGCCGCTTCTCTTTCATATTTTCCCGTTCCACCTTAAATGGTGCAGCAGTTACATTCGGCGCCTAAGGCAGAATTTAAGGTGGATCGGGAAAATTAGAACGAGAAGCTGGCGAATGAGAAGCGACTTCAGCCTGGTAAAACAGCCGGACGCTGAGACATTTTACAAGAAACTCTTCTAGTTTTGAAGAGCTGAAGCTTAAAGCAGAGCGAAGTAAATCTGCGCTCTCGTTTATATCTTTAGCCCATACTACGACATTAACACATACTGGACATTAAATGTTGTAGCTCCCAAGGTGGTCTGACTTTGTTGAAAGGCAAAATGTCTCTTCTTAACATTTGTGTTGTGACTCCTGATCTAACCTGGCTTTAATGCAGAGGGAGCCGGTCGGATATCTCACTCATCCATTGTGTTTTTGTTATGTACCGTCACAGACTGTCCAGGCGCTGCACTTCCACCCTTCCAGTTCCGCCTTTTGCGTTCCATCAACATTACGTTATAAATTAAATATTCAGAAAATCGATTTTTGACATTTGTGAATCAATTCAGAATCGTTCACGTCCGCATCGCGATGCATCTAAGAATCGATTTATTCCCGCACCCCAACAGAGCAGTATAGAGGACGTAGTATCTGTCAACCATTATTGTGCACAGCTCTACACCTTTAATAAATGTGACTTTCTTATGCACAGATTTAGAACATTTTCTACACACACTGATAAATTATATGTTTTGATGTGTTTATTTCAACATTTATTCTTTTTTTCCTAATCAAAATGAATTAATCAAGTCTAATCAAAAATATTAATTCTTCCTCATCTTTGTATACAAAATTACTTGGGGTGGGTGGTGGCTCCAAGTAGGATGTTGCCTCAGGTCCCCAAATATTCATAAATGTTCTTTATTTCTCAACAGGAAAAGCGGCTGAAACAAGGTTAGAGGTGAAAGTGCTAGCGAAACATACTGAAATTCTGTGTAATTTATCTGCAGAACCCGTGTCTGTTTCTCGAGGGCTTTCTGTTTCTCTTCCTTTTCTTTCTCTTTTCACGCTTCCAAACCATAACTCTCACTTTCCCTCTGTCTCTCGCTCTCTCTCTCTTTCAGCCTGTCTCCTAGGCATTGTAAAGTCTAACTGAATGGTCACTCTACAACTTTCTGCTCCAGATGTGTTTAACTAGCCCTGAGAGAGGGAGATGGCTGTGTGTATGTGTGTGTGCGAGACAGAGACTGATTCTCAAACGACTCCCTGCTCCTTACATAGTGCGCTACATAAGCCATGAAATAATGGCTTCTACTTCCAGATAATGCACTGTATGTCCAATAGAGAGCCATTTGGCCTTAGCAACTGTCCGGTTAGGCATTACCTCAGTAAAAGGTAGTGTGGGCCCAGACAGTTACCACACCCAGAAGCCTCTGTCCACCCATAAACACCAGCCTTACTGCTGTCACATGAATCAGTGCTCATGTTACATGTGAGTGTGTGTTTTTGTGCCTGTGTCAGCGAAAAGGAGAACACATTGCTGTGAACTCATTAATATCAGTGCAGCTGCTTGTTTGTCTTAAACTTGCTAAATGCAATTCACCTTTAGATTTGTCACTGTCAGCACTGTCATATACCGTGTACATGCAGTTCCTCATTGATCCATGAGCAGAATCACAGTGTCCAAGTGCAACAAAGTAGTTTTAACACTGTTGGCCAGTGAGAAATGTGGCTCACACCTGGAACTTAAAGCCCCAGTGAGGAACTGCAAGAACTGCATTACAGCTATAAGTATTATCAGAAAAACGACTTTTCCACCAGGAGGTATCACATGAGACACACTTCGAAGTTGGATGGTGAGCTTGATGTACATCAATATTTGTAATACAACGTGAATAGGCCAAGTTGTGATGTCAGCACAGAGGAAAGAAGAGAAGAAGAACTGAATGCTATCAAATAACACTGTACAAATATAATATATGATGATGGTACTGTTCAAATGAATTTTAAACATGTCTTAACCCTTGTGTGGTGTCGATGTGTTTGTTACTCAGTGGTCTGGTGGACCCACCATATTATTGTTTTTTTTTTTTAAATCAATACAGCCATAACGATTTATGTAAAAATACCAGATGTTTAAAATATCAAAAGTGGCCAGTGTAGGGTTCTCCTTTAGCAGCTGTAGTCAGTCAGCAGCCTGTCCATGTTGTCCACCCTCTCACACACACACACACATATACAAACACACACACACACACACACTAACAGCAGGCCATGTAGGAGGAGAACAGAGTGAAGGACACAGCACCTCCACACTTTTATTCCCCACAGGTTCACCCCAACACCACATGTGTAATATAAATGTGTAGGGGGTGAACAGGCTGAGGTCACTGAAAATGTGTTATTTTATATGTTCTTCACAGAAAATGAGCAAAGGCCAAGAAATCTGAGGTTTAAATAATAATAAATTGCATTATTTTGTTCTTTTTGTATACATCATTGGGTCCCACACTCAATTGAGTTGCACTCAAAAGCAGCATAACTAATGCTGTATATATAAACCTGCACTATGTAAGATTTGGGCATTTGGAAATGAAAATGTGTAACTGCACATGGAAGAACATTTTGTAACATGGGTTATGCTTCGAACTAGGCCTGGGTGATGAATATTGTCAATGATGGGCGTGGAAGACCGTATGGCGATGTGTAAAAGGCAATAATTGCCATTTTGGGAAAAGAACTGAAAGAAAACTAATTGACAGTTAAGCAGCTTGTAAATATGATGGGAAATTGGGGTTTAAGAAGTGAAAAACAAAATTTTAATAATAATAATAATCAACAATGCTTAATATATTGTCATTTTTAAAGATTCTTTTTGTAGCCATTCCTAATTGAAGCATTTTTTGTTTGTTCAGCGAAGTTTGTACTGCCTCCTTAGAGACACGTTTATTTATGCTGTCTCTTCGTAGCTGCTGACATCCACTACCACTGAAGCAAGTGTGCTTGGCTGGTCAGTCACAAAAGTCCTTGAATTTGAACACTGACTTTTCCGTATTACACACTTGTTATAAATGAATTGTGTGACCAAAAATGCAACATGGCTAACAATAGAAACTGGCAATGCATGAAAGTGGGCAGTAGCTTAAATCTATTTGCATAATATTGGTTGACAATGCTAGTATTCATTCATTGTTGACCACATTAGCATTTTCCTCCATCTCCTTCCTCTTACTTAACTTTGCTCCATTCTTCCAAACTTATAGTGCATACAAGTTGAAAGTCTATGAACTCTTCTAGTCGAGAGCACAGGCAGTATTTGCTTCTTTCTACGTCCTTTTCTTCCTAACCTCCCTTCTACCCTCCCTTCGTTTTCATATCATGGTTGATTTATGCAGTGCAGTGCAGTCGCCTGTAACCATGTCATCGTGGTGGGTGATTTAGTAGAATGCTAAGGCTGGACCGCGGGATTTGGGCCAGGTCTCTGGATCTCGTCTGGAGGGGGGAACCACTCTGAGCCAGCCAGAGGAGAACTCAGCTCCTCCACACAACGAGGACGCATCAAAGTTCCCCTATCAGAGGGAGGGGGAAGTGAGAGAGAGAGAGAGAGAGAGAGAGAGAGAGAGAGAGAGAGAAATGTAGATGAAGAATGTGCTGTGCCCCAGCTGTGCCCCTTTTTGGGTTCTATACAGCACCAAAAAGGGTTCTTCTATTGTTACAATGTAAAGCTTGTAATAATAGAAGAACCCTTTTTGACGCTATATAGAACCAAGGTTTTATATAGAACCATCTACAGCATATTCTCCATTAGTCTGAAGAACGCTTTCATGACGCAAACGCTTTAATCATGCAAAGCATTCATGGTTCTATATAGAACCATTTTCTTTACTAAAGAACTCTTAAAGAACCATTATTTTAAATGTGTATAGGCTAGCAATCACTACTGGCTGACACCACAGGGATTCCCAGTGCTCATACAAATATTTGTGTAAAGCATGTTGAGTATTGTTGTGAAAGAACACTGAAGTAAACATGAAAACAATATAATATTGTGAATTCTGTCAAACTGGTGAGGCTGAGGGATGTAATGCTGCACTACATAACACTGGATAACACAACAAATAGCATATTTAATGTTTTGGGCCCTTTAAGGCCTCAGTCCCTGTGTCTGTGAGTCTGTGATCTGGCAAAAAGATCTCCTGGTGACATAGAGACCACTTTAAAGCAGGAAATGTGACTATTTAGTCCATTAGGCCTGGACTTGGAGAGCTATAAAATTCCAGTAGATCTTTGACACTTTGATGGTTCTAATGCCAAAGCAGGACACAGCTATGAATGAGTTTATCACATGCTGAATCACTAGAGAGCTGGGAAAAAGAATACTTGACCTCAGAGCTTCAGTCCTCAACCAGTTTTCACGACGCACACCTGTAACTGAGACAATACATCACAGGTGACCCGATACTACAGTGATAGATCGTACTGACCTCTAACAGTGGCAACAGATCAAATCTCTGCAGGTAAGTAAAAGCTCTGTAGATCATCGGTGACCCATCATAGCTGTTTCTTGCAGTTCCACCCTGTGCTGTTGGAATTTCTTTAAAACCATTTCCTGTCAAAGTTCAGCACTGAATTTTATGTCTTTCACAGAGTGGATCTCATTATTTCACCAACGATCATTCTCTCCTCCATCCATCTCCTACTTCTCTCTCGTCCCTCCCTCTATTTCTTCAAAGTCGGGTAAGTAAAGTGTTTCGACAGCTCAACTAATGGCTGGTACATTGCTTTAAAAGCTGTGACAGCTAGGTGCCTCTGAGCTGTCACAGGAAAACCCAAGATCCAAGGGAAGAGAAGGATCAGTAGAAGCAGTGTGTTGGACTGAATGGATGGGTAAAGTGATGTATGGTAGAAGGGAGGACGTCTCTAACCACTCGTGTACTTTTTCCCTTTCTTTTACGATGTGTGGCGAGTTTAGTCCCTCACAGAGATGTTCTCCAGGGAACTAGAAGGAGGTCCATGTGTGAGTGCCCTCCTCAGCTCCAACCACACTACACCTGGGTAAACATTCCTCTGGTAGGGCTAAGAGTCACAGCTTCTGTTGGACCTGGTCAGTTCTGGTCAGGCCCTGCTGACCCAAACTCAACCACATTAAGCTTTAGCGCCTGACCCCAGGGCCTGGGATCTCACTCTGCCCAGACCAAAGCCACACCCGGGTGTGGGGAAGGCTGTGGGAATATTCCATCCTGCTGTTTCCATCACCGGGAGCTCAGAAAGTTCTTCCTGGCAAAACGCTTTTTTCCATATGTGTCCCCAAGGAATCAGCAGGAGCACAAACAGAGGGGTTACAAAGGAATGTTTCGACATCACTGCTAATGAGGTGGAAACCGGCTCCCTGCATGTAAGGGATTCCACTTACCTGAGCAAACAATTTGCAGAGATAAATTTGATGAGGAAGGTGGTGTTTACAGTGGAGAATCTCATACATCTTTTGTGAAAGAGCTCCATACTTTTTCATTTGGAAAAGCTCCACATGTGTAGGATCTCCATACTCCTGCATGTGGAGGATCTCCATACTTCTGCATGTGGAGGATCTCCATACTTCTGCATGTGGATGATCTCCATACTTCTGCATGTGGATGATCTCCATACTTCTGCATGTGTAGGATCTTCATACTTCTGCATATGGAGGATCTCCATACTTCTGCATGTGGAGGATCTTCATACTTCTGCATGTGTAGGATCTTCATATTTCTGCATGTGTAGGATCTCCATACTTCTGCATGTGGAGGATCTTCATACTTCTGCAAATGGATGATCTCCATACTTCTGCATGTGGAGGATCTTCATACTTCTGCATGTGTAGGATCTTCATATTTCTGCATGTGTAGGATCTCCATACTTCTGCATGTGTAGGATCTTCATACTTCTGCATGTGGATGATCTCCATACTTCTGCATGTGTAGGATCTTCATACTTCTGCATATGGAGAATCTCCATACTTCTGCATGTGGATGATCTCCATACTTCTGCATGTGGATGATCTCCATACTTCTGCATGTGTAGGATCTTCATACTTCTGCATATGGAGGATCTCCATACTTCTGCATGTGGATGATCTTCATACTTCTGCATGTGTAGGATCTCTATACTTCTGCATGTGTAGGATCTCCATACTTCTGCATGTGTAGGATCTTCATACTTCTGCATATGGAGGATCTCCATACTTCTGCATGTGTAGGATCTCCATACTTCTGCATGTGGATGATCTCCATACTTCTGCATGTGTAGGATCTTCATACTTCTGCATGTGTAGGATCTCCATACTTCTGCATGTGGAGGATCTTCATACTTCTGCATGTGTAGGATCTTCATACTTCTGCATGTGTAGGATCTTCATATTTCTGCATGTGTAGGATCTCCATACTTCTGCATGTGTAGGACCTTCATACTTCTGCATGTGTAGGATCTTCATATTTCTGCATGTGGAGGTTCTCCATACTTCTGCATGTGTAGGATCTCCATACTTCTGCATGTGTAGGATCTCCATACTTCTGCATGTGGAGGATCTCCATACTTCTGCATGTGTAGGATCTCCATACTTCTGAATGTGGATGATCTCCATACTTCTGCATGTGGATAATCTCCATACTTCTGCATGTGTAGGATCTCCATACTTCTGCATGTGGATAATCTCTATACTTCTGCATGTGTAGGATCTCTATACTTCTGCATGTGTAGGATCTCCATACTTCTGAATGTGGATGATCTCCATACTTCTGCATGTGGATAATCTCTATACTTCTGCATGTGTAGGATCTCTATACTTCTGAATGTGTAGGATCTTCATACTTCTGAATGTGTAGGATCTCCATACCTCTAGATGTGGATGATCTCCATACTTCTGCAAATTGATGATCTCCATAATCCTCCTTGTAGATGATCTCCACACTCCTGCATGCAGAGGACCTCTGTACCTCTCCAAGTGGATGATCTCCATACTCCTGCATGTGGAGGATCTCCATACTCCTGCATGTGGAGGATCTCCATACTCCTGCATGTCCAAACTCTCTGTCTGTTGAGCTAACAAAGATATTCAGCCAAAACAGACAAAGCATTTAAAACAATTTCAGACTAAGCTTTTTTTCTCAAACATCTTAAGTAGCACTTAAGTTGCACAAGTATATTTAAGTATGTCATTTGCAGACATAACTGTTATAACGTTTGACATATATTATGCATATGTAGTAAGACACTTCAGTGCTACTTATTGGGTTATACTGCAACTAAAATGCACTTAAATACATTTTAAATTGTTTCAGTATTGCTAAATACATTTAAATACGTTCAAGTGTACTTTAATGAAAAATAATTATGTCTACTCTTAACTATGTTATTATGAATAACTAAACACAACTTATTTATACCTAAACTATATAAGTATTGTTGAAATATTTTATATGCCCACAAGTGCTTTTCTGTTCTAAATAGGAACAACTTATGTTGCAAAGAAATTAACTTAAGCAATTGCTAATACAAAAATTCTGCTACACACAGATACCAATACCCATATTTGATTGCTAGTTAGACATGTGAAATATATTGCAACTAAAATGTACTTAAGCATACTTTCATTGCATTACTTGTCGTTGCTTTAAAATATACTTCTAAATAGGACACTTAAGTTAAAAACATTTAAGTATGCTTCGGTATGTTAAAAAATGCTGTACGTTACAAGTACAACTTAAAATGTGTTACCTTAAATATATATAAAACAACATAAAAGTATATCTTAAATGCAATTCCATAAATTACATACATAAAATTAAAAAGTACCTGTAGTATTCTCTATATACTTCAAGTATGCTATTGATGTATTTGAGTATACTTCTTTTTTGCCAGCTAGTATCTGGCCCTGCTTTGGCTGAATGGGTTTGTTAGATCAAACAATGAGAAATCTCGTAGCATTAACCTCTGCATTGTTGTTGCTCCCCTTGACCTGACCTGGACATCCTTATATTAAAAGCTTTTTATGTCCTAAAAAGAACAAGAGCAACGGATTGCAATTCGCTCCTTTGGATGCTTCATCATGCATGACCTTCCATGAAAGAAGACATAAATGAACTTCCTGTGACTAACAGTGGATCTTTCAGAGTTTTAAAGGCGAGCTCTGTAACTACAGCCATATTTCACCAAATGTCTTTTTATACAGCTCTCTTAGTCACGACAAATATGAGAGGATGGTGACTAATGCAACAAACGATGCATATTTTAGGCTAGATTATATTGAGTCATTCTTGGATTTCCTGTAGCTATGCGGTGTCCTTTCTCAGCACCTTCTATAACAGGACATCCCTGTTGGTAGTTGCCTGTTTATTCTCCTGGTGTGTGACTGGTCAATAGCATGTGTCGACCCTTGCCTGGCAATAGTAGTTTGAACCAAACTTCTGTGTGTTCAGGCAGTTGGATTAACTGGATGCCCTTAACATGATCTCTCCTTCTCTGTGATTTCTCCATTGCTCACTCTTCCTGCCACTTCCTTTTCCCTTCTGTCCATCTCTCTCCCTTTCTCGCTCTTTGAGCAGGCATGCTAACAGCGAGGGCTTGGGCCATCTTGCTGAGGGGAGCTAATTAGTTCATTTTTAATTAGTCCATTTTTGCTATTCTCTGTTCACTAGCATGCATTAATGAGCTGGTGTTGATTAGCAGTGGCGATTGCTGCATCGTCACTGATGCTGGCATCACCAGCAGGGTTTTAATGAGTTCAGGGAAGTGTGTAAACAATGTTTGCCCACAGAAAACATACACACCCTTAACATTGCACTAGCTAATTTGATTATCAACCACACAGGCCTATTAAATACCCTCCTTTGGGTGTTTTGGATACATTTCCTTTCTGCAGTCCTAACCAGTAATGTAACTAATGAGGGGTTGGGGGGTGGAGCAATTGCACAAGGGGGCCAGTGACAACAATCTGGACCTCTCATACAGATACTAACACAACTGTACACTCATGACTCACAAAAAAGATCTAATTTCTTAACATCATGCCTCACCAGTTACACATAAACCTACATAAACTTCTATAATGGCTTATCCAACTAGCGTCAGTTCTCTTAAAAGCTCTCAACTTTTATGTGATTTTACTTCAGAAAGTGTAACGACAACTGACACATGTTGGAATAAGCCAGTGGCAATGAGGGGGGCTCGACATTGCCGGGCCAACAGGCCCTTTCCACTGATCCAGAATACAGCAACACGGCTTGTCTTCAGTCTTCCTAAGTTCGCTCATGTCATTCCATTGCTGCGTTCACTTCACTGGGGTCCTGAAGCTACTCGCATCATATTTAAAACCACACAAAGCCAAAAAATGGACCAGCCTCCTGCCTGAACGCAATGGTCAAAGTTCGATCCGTACCTCAAGCCCCTCAAGCTTCAGGCCTCGCCTGTCATCCTTCAACGCACACGGAGGACGAGCATCAAGGCTCTGCTCTGTCCTGCCACCAGGTGGTGGAATGGACCTCCACTGGCTGTCCAAACAGAAGAGTCCCTCACCATTTTCAGACACCAACTGGAGACCCATCACTTTTTGATGCTTTTAAATGAACACTAATCTAGCATTTGAAATGTTTGTATTGCACTTATCCTGAGTCTTATTTCTGTATTCTGCATCTTTCTTTGTAGGTATCAGCACTGGCTCTTGTTTCTGGCAGTGTCTGAGCTCAAGAGTAGATTGGATTCTAACCTATTTGTAGTAGCTAGGACACTTTCTCTGAGTGCCTCTGGAGGGGGCAGTCATGGGCTGGAGGTTAGGGAACCAGCCTTGTGACTGAAAGGTTGTCGTTTCGATCCTCTGAGCCGACAGGACATGACTGAAGTGCCCTTGAGCAAGGCACTTACCTGCTCCCTGGGTGCCGTGGATAGGGCTGCCCACCGCTCCAGGCAGGTGTGCTTACTGCCCCCTAGTGTGTGTGTTCACCAGTGTGCATATATGTTGGTGTTTCACTGCACGGATGGGTTAAATGTGGAGGTCTAATTCCTCTGTGTGTGAACACAGTTGGCCAAGGGTTCTGAATTCGATAAGAGCGTCTGCTAAATGCAATAAATACCTATGTAGAATCATATCAGTTGTGATGAAAGGCTTACGTTGGTGTCATGTGGCCTTTGGAATGCAGCCCTTCAGTTCCATCAACACTACACACCTGACATCCCTTTATCTTTCTCATATTCATAATGCATCTATTCAGTGGTAAACACACCCTTTACAACATGCAATATGACATATTCATTATTAATCTTAAATAGGCAGTATAATGTAAACATTTAGGTTAGCATTAGATGCTACTGGGTGGAGGGGCAGGTCTTGAGAGCATCACATTGTTTGAGAGATAACAATAGTAAACAAGCAAGTAAACAGACAAATTACATAGTAATTTTTTGTATTGATTGAATGTTATTTTCATACAAAGGTGACCATTCAGTTTTTTGCCCTGGGGCTCATAAGGTCCTTGTTGCACCACTGGCATTCTGTCTCACTCTCTGTCTCTCTCTGTCTCTAATTATCTATCTTTCTCACTCCTCGTCTTCTCTAGGCCTGACTGAGAATAGCCTGTTAATTTAAATTACATAGCTCACAAATGCTGCTATAGGAAAATGATGCATGCTGACTTTTGACAGCTCAAAGACAAACCTCAAACTTCCTGTCCATGTCCTCTCTCCCCCTTTTCTCCTGCCTTTAAGTACACACCCTGTTATTTGTGACATCTAAGCTCATAGACTTATTTTCAGCATAAGTAAACCTAACTGCTTTGACCCACCACCCTCTGTCCAGTAGAGCAAGAGTGCCACCCAGTGGCCGTAACTGATTTGACACAGGGAATTATGGGAACTCCCCCAAACCAGAAACCAGATTCAGACCTGCCAAAACCAAAATTGATCCTAAATGCTGCACTGCAGTCGACATCAAAAGAGACCAGTGACACTTTTCTCCACTCTCATTCAGTGCCAGGTCCCGTCTCTTCCCCCATAAAGTTCTCTTTCATTTAGAGGTTTTAACCTTGTTTATCTCTATTGTCTTCCATTCCGTGGATCCTGGGGCCAGTGCTGACCTCAGGCCAAGGCCTTTCTAATGAGTAGCCAACTGCCGGCAGAGTGACTACCCTCTTAAAAATGAAGATTACTAAAACTATTAGAAGATGATAATAATTTATATTGAACATATACATTAAGGATCATCAGTCCTGGTCAGCGAGCGGCAGTGTCCAGCACAGTTGAGTGAGTAGGGTAGCTTGATGGAAGAAGTTCACCAGGGTAAGATGCCTCCCAACCCCTGTTATTTTCTCTCCTGATGAAATGTTGGGGCCAGATGTAATCACACACACACTGGATGGCTATTGGGTCAGCTGGTCTAAGTTGTCATTGGATAATAGTCGTCTGTGCTTTTATATTAAGTACAAAAAAAGTTGTTAAAACTACATCATGGGGGAGCAGTGCATTTGGTTGTGAGAGGAAAAATAAGTTGTTTTTTGTTTCTTTTGGGGTAAAAATAGAGTTTTGGGACAAGGAGTCCCACCAAACAAGGGCCAAGAGCCCCCCTCCCTTTTAAATAATGCTCCTAAAATATTACTTAGTTCCATTTCTTTAAAAAGTGTCAAAGTTGCTGGCTGTGGGCTGGCTATCTAGCATTAGCATTAGCAAGTGCTAGTTGCTTTGAATGATATTGTTTTGTATAAATTGTTTTTGAAATTATTGATGCCATACTACTACTATTACAACTCCTACTACTCATAATAATAACAATAATGTCATTAAATTAATATACACAATATCATTATGCTGTTAATTATAATTATAATTATAATAGCTATTAATCAATTGAATGGACATTTTATTGAACATGTTTTTATTATCATTTATCTTTTGTGAAGGCTTATTACAAATAAGTGGAATAATTTGGATGTAAATTGACAGAGGGCCCAATTTTTATTTTAAAATATAATGTTTGATATAATATAACAATGTTTTTTTTCTTTGGTCAATAACACAATTTTCAAACAATTTACAGACTACATATGATTAAACATATATACTATATAAATTTTACATTCTGTAAAAAGATTTGCCAGCAGGGCATCTTACTTGTAGCAAGATTCCCCTTTTAAAGATTTTCTTTTTTGTACTATAAAAACCAAATTGAGTGCTGTTCCAGCTGTGCTTATACATCATCCTATATGTGCTAAACATCTACACAGATATGGTTTACCATTTTTTCTCTTTCCCTGCTCAACACATCCACTAAACCTGCTAGTGCTGGATTGACTCAGGTGTGTTTAAACAGGAAAACTGTGCTGAACAGTGGCCCTCCAGGACTTGAACTGATGACCTCTGCCTTTTATTATGTGGAGGATAAACTTTAAAAAGATTCTTTATACTTGCGTGTCTTATTTACAACAATGATTCCTTAAAGAACCATCCACTGAAAGGTTCTTCAGGCAAGTAAAAGTGGTTCTTCACTGTCTTTGCTTTTTAGCACCTTTATTTGTAGGAGTGTATGGTTCTTCCAGTCTTTCCTGACCAGCCCAGTGTGCATTCTCTGTTATGCTGATCTGAGGCCAGACTTACTTCCTTTCAATGTTAGGATATGGAGCATTCCAGCTTCCGAAAAACAAAAAACACAAAATAGTGTCTGACTGGAACATGTGCTGATGATCATAAGCCGGATAGAGTTATTATCACTTGGTAGAGTTTGTGAACGCTCCCTGGAAGCTTTGGGTGCTTTTGGAACATGCACCCCTGATAATTAGCGCAGGGCTGCGCAGGCTTCACAGGCATTCTGAACGTCGTCTCCAAACCCACCCCAACCAGCTGGAGGTCTTGGAGAGGAGAGAGCACAACCAGAAAAGCCAGCTGAGTTCAGGCAGCAACAGGACTAAAAATAACCTCTAGCCAGGGTATTTCAAGGGCTCTGGACAAAATACAGCCGTCCATTCATTTCAGAAAATTATTTCTTTTTATAGAAAAGCCTCTGTGTGAGTTCATGCTGTGTGTGCCGTGTTACCGGCCTGTGCTTTATAATTTGCTGGCCTGATTTGGCCTTGAGCTGTTCCACAATTACATCGCAGTCTCTCTTCATCCTCCCCCTTTGGCAGCAGGAGGTTGTGTGATGCTGTGGCAACCATTAAGTGGTAGTTTTATTTGCTTTCTTTTGGACAGGGATGTTTCTCTAGCGGTGTGTCTCTGTCTCAGCGGCCACTGTTTCGGTGTGTTCGTGTGTGCTCTGGAGACGAAGTGATTATATGATAACACTGAAGTCACCCTCTTGTAATTATGCACAGGCCCTGAATAGCCTAGGCTGCTTATTTGATTTACTCCACAGTGGAACATATTACTGGTGCTTCTCATGGGTTCATATTCGACTCATATCAGGCACTGTTTCCCTGCATGTTGCATCTGGCAGTATTTGCATGATGATTGTGTTAAGCAAACAAATGGCAATAACAAACAACACAATTAGTTACTCTCTAATTCCTGAAAAAGTAGGTATAATGTGGATGAAACAATGCTTGATGCTATTATCAGTGTTGGGATGTAATGGGATACAAGTATTCAGAATATGTATTCAGGATACATACATTAAGTATCTGTATTTAGTCCAAGTTACATTTTGTAGTATTTAGAATACACAGTCAACTTTTATTTTTTTAGATGAATACCTATAAAACACAAATTTTTTAAAATATACATACTATCTTTTTAACAAAACATCAGCAACACTTGTTTATTAACTAAATTAGCACGACATGTAAAGATGTACTCTAAAGAAGAACTGAAGAAAAATGGCAGTAGACATATAAATGAGTAGACATATACATAAATGTGATGATCCATCATTAATCTCAGGATTACTGAGGTCTGTTAAAGCCTGAGTAGACTAATAAATTAATGTAGTTCACTATATGGACAAAAATATTGGGACACCCCTCCTAAATCTTGAGTTCAGGTGTTTCAGATGCACCCATTGCTAACAGGTGGTTCAAATTAAGCACACAGCCTTGCAGTGTTGATATACAAACACTGGCAGTAGAATGACTCATTGATGAGCTCAGTGACTTTAAACATGGCACTGTCACAGGAGGCCACCTCTGCCACAAGTCAGTTTGTGAAATTTCTGTCCTGCTAGATCTGCCCGTCAACTGTAAGTGCTTTTATTTTGAAATGGAAGAACGTAGGATAAACAACAGCTTAGCCACAAAGCGGTAGACCAGACAAACTCACAGAGTGGGGCTGCTGAATGCCAAAGCGCACAGTGCCTGTCCTCTGTTGAATCACTCACTGAAGAGTTCCAAATTGCAAAAGAACTGCACATTAGGAGCTTCACGAAATGGGTTTCCATGGCTGAGCAGCTGCACACAAACCTAAGATCATAATGTACAAAGCCAAGTGGTGTAAGGAGTGGTGTAAAGTGCCGCCACTGGACTCTGGAGCAGTGAAAACATATTTTGTGGTGTGACGAATCACACGTCTCTATCTGGCAGTCTGATGGACGACTCTGGGTTTGGCGAATGCCAGGAAAACGCTACCCACCTGACTGCATTGTGCCAACTGTAAAGTTTGGTGGAGGAGGGATAATGATATGGGGTTGTTTTTTAGTGGCCAAGGCCCCTTAGTTCCAGTGAAGGGAAGTCTTAATGCTTCAGCAGACCAACACATTTTGAGCATTGTAAGCTTCCAACTTTGTGGGAACAGTTTGGGGAAGAACTTTTTCTGTTCCAGCATGACTCTGACCCAGTGCACATAGCAAGGTCCATAAAGGCATGACTGGGTGAGTTTAGTGTGGAAGAACCTGACTGGCCTACACAGATCCCTGACCTCAGCCCCATCGAACACCTCGGGGATGAAGTTACATCCGAGTCTTTCACTGAAAATCACCCACTGTAGAGTCAAATTTGCATGATTTTTTATTGGGACATAATGAATTGTTTGCTTAATTTATAATATAGGATTATAGGATAATATAGGATTACAGGAGCAGCAGTGGACTGAAGCAGGCAAAGAGAGCCAAAACAATGTTCCAAAGTTTGTGACTTAATTTCATGAAGTGAGATGAAACCGCAGGATTTTTCCCCATGTGCCTTATCAATATGTATTATAAATGTATTCTGAATATGTTACTTTTTATGTAGTGTGATGAAATACATTACTGAATACATTTAGAACAGCATGTTCCGTATTCAGCCATCACTACTTTTTCAAACTATTCTGCCCAAAACTGGCTATTATACGGTTACCTAACCAACCTGAAGTCATCTATAGGCCTAGCAGGAAAAAAATAATTGTAGACCAGCATCAATGAACATGCCACATGTGATTTCTTCAGCGTCTGTTGCTTATAATTCTCCCAAAAATATATCTGACCACATCCCCTATGTGAACAAACAGGCTGGAAGCCATTGCAGTCCTTTTTTAAAACCTATTGCTTATGTTGTTCATGAGGAGCTACAGGTGAGTGGATGGAGGGAATGCAGTAGGGTGTGGGTGACCCCTAGTGGAGAAAGCTGAATATCTTTTTAAGGGATCAATCATACTAGACAGGAAAATAAGAAACTAAAAGGGCCACCCACTGAGTTTGTAAAATCAGTATGGCAGCAATTAGCGTGTTTGTAACATTAGCATTTGTCTCCATTCAAGTAATAATGCACTGGAAAGCTATATACATACTTACAGTACTGTGCAAAAGTCAGAGACCACCCTTCACTCATTTAATATCCAGTCCAAATGGTAATTAAGTACAAGTTGTTTTATTTTAATGGTCTATTTTTGAGGAGATTATAAAATAATCAACTTGCACAAGGAAAAGGAAAGTCAAAGAAAAATAAGTTAAATAAAAAAGGAGTTTCCAAAACTGGAAATATATTCAAAGCTACAGAGAAAATGGGACTCCTGACAACCTTGCAAGACCTGGTAGACACCAAAAGTGTCACCATCAGATAAACAGGACTTAAAGCTTTCATCTTTGAGAGAGAGGAAAAAATCAAGCTGCTTCAGATCTGAAAACATCCACAGGAGTTTCTGTCCATCCTTCCACTGTGAAGACGACTCAGCGCTATGAGTCTGAAAGGATGTGTAGCTGTCAAGAAGAACCTCACTGAGAAAAGGAGACACACAAATTTCACAGACCTCAGTATCACTGAATGACTTAGGGATTACTTTGACTATCAGAGGCAGAAAATGCAACCAAGTCCTAAGACTGAACTTCAGAGGTGTGGAAAAATATCCCTGCAGATTTCAGAAAACTGACAGCAAAATAATAACAAAATAACAAAGTTAAACTCAGGTTTGATTTATTAGTCATTGGTCTACTTACATCATTTCTCAGGTAATCCTACTATTCAGTTTTACCTTTGTGCTTCAGTGTAAATAATCTTGAGGATACAGTACAGTGTTGTCTTACAAAATCATTAAAATCACAGAGCAAACAAACAAAATGCAATCATTAATAATGAAGGATGAGCACCTTAACAAAACAAAAACAAAAAGTAAAAAACTGGAATCTGTTTTGACCACGATGATGAAGATCAAGTGCCTTTGAGAAGAAGTAAACTCAGTTTTTAGCACCAGTGGAAACAGTGACTGACCTCCACATTGCCAACATAATGGTCTGGCAGAAGTATAAAGTGGCAAAGCATGCAGAAAATACAATAATGTATTAACCATACAAATTCCACTCTACTCACACAAGCACCATGGGGAAAATCTGGAAAAAGTGGTTTAACCAGTCATGTTGAGGCTGAAGGATCATCAAAGATCATGAGACTTAACATCGGCCAAACTGGAGTTAAGGTTTAAGGTTAAGAACAGTGTTATTTATGTATGTCACACTGTCAACTATACCAGAAACAAATAATCAATTGAATGCATTTTGCATTCATTTCAGTTTCTTTGTAATTTTGTAATAAAGTAGAAATTATTATACAGAGCTTTAACTACTTAAATCTTTGTCAGTGTAATAAAACTAGCATTAAAAATGTTGAATAAATATTTAAAGACTGGAATGGAGGGGGAAAAGATTCCTACTCTTTTGCACACTTTTGCATTGAAATCAGAGAATTTACACCTGAAAGACAGAAAAGTGCTACTGTGCAGGCATTAAGAGTGGTAGACTCCAGAGTAACTACCCTACTGTAAAACACAATGACTAGTCCAAATGACTTAAACACTGAAATTTAAAAAACACAGCACACAAAAACACACATTTAGGAAAGACTGAAATTGTAGCACCTTTAAAGGTTTGTCCAGCTCTTTACCAGACAGACAAAGCACCTTCACCTTAGATCATATAGATCGAGGAGCTTTTCCCCTTATAGGGGCAAAGCAGTGACATAGTTGTCTGAGGCTGCTGTAATGTATTAGCACCCAGGGCCTGCAATACTGCCATCCTCCTGACTGAACGCATTTTAATGTATTGATCTGATGCCTTGGCCTTTGGCTTTGTGTAAAGAAAGGTGTCATGAGTAGAAAACAAGTTTCAGTCCATATGTTAAGGGGTGGTAAACTTTTTCTATACATTTAGGAAAAAGGGATGTTTGTACACATTACAAGTTAACCCTCTACTGCAAGCATTAAGAGAGCAATTTAAAAATATATTCAATTCACTTTTCTTGCATAAATTGGTCCTTGATTTTTTTTTTTCAGAACCAATTATTCAATTTCAAAACACTAAAAAAATGTGTGCAGGGGCCCTTTTGGGTATGTTCTCTTGAGGCAACATTGTGCAACAAAGGGAAGAAATGATACAGAGCCATGTTCCCTGAAGTGGTGAGACCTGGCTTGTCACTGGCTAAATCCATTCTACTGTCGCACAGCGTTGCTTCTAGGCAACAAACATATTTCTGCAAATTCTCATAATAAAAAAATTGATACTAAATGTTTAAAAAGAGGTTTAAACGTGCTCACTAAGAGATAGTGGGACCACGTACATGCTTTTCATTGACTCACTCAAACTCCTCCCTTTATTACTAATGTATAATGTATAATGTGACTGTAAAGTGAGGAAAATGAGTTTGTTGCCCTGAGGCAACATCAAGCAGTGGAGAGTTAACAAGTTATTTGTAAAATTTGCTATTCGCTCTAAAACAAATGAAGAAGACACAAGATTATTATTAGTGGTAATGATGATTTTGTTGAAAAGCTAGAGTTTTTAGAATTATAGCTATAGTTGACAGGATGAATTTCAAAGGCCAAATTTATAGTCGACTGGTTGAGAGACGTCCAGGGGACGGACTCCGACTACGACTGGACATCTGAGAGAGAGAGAGGGAGTGAGAGAGAGAGAGAGAGAGAGAGAGAGAGAGAGAGGGAGAGAGAGAGAGAGAGAGAGAGAGAGAATGAGAGACAGAGGGCTATCTAAATAATCAGTAATACACTGAAGTATAGCTCTGTACTCACCCTCAGACCAAGAAAGCATGTGCAAAAGGAATATAAAACATGACTTTCAAACAAACATGCATCTTAACAAAATGCACTAAAATCCAGCTTTCCAGAAAAGAGCGTGAATGCACCATCGACTGTGATTGGCAGAATTACTGGTGGGTCATCAGTCATCACAGAAACTTACAAGTGTGCGGGTGGGGCTTCCTGAGCGAGAGCGGACTGGACTGGAGCTGCGGCTTCTGCTTCTCCACTAAAGCACACGGAGCATAAAACTACCGTTAAATGACACTGACTGGCCACTTTATTTGAAACACAGACATTAATACTTCCATTCACTGTTCACTTTATGAGCTCTAACTATCTCATAGATCCATTAAACAGGTATACAGTTATACATGGCAGCACATCTGTTTTCATCTATGATTTGTCCTCAGTTCATCATTTGATCCACAATTCATTATTGGTCAGTTTATCTGTTGACCAGATTAGGATGGTGGATCGTTCTCAGCACAGTGACATGGCAATGTGTGTGACGCTGGTACGAGTGTATCAGGCACAGTGATGTAATTGTGTTTTTTACACACGTCAGTTTCACTGCTGGGCTTAGAGTAGTAAATCACCCAAAAATATCCAGCTAAAATGAGTTCTGTGGTCAGCTGAATACAGAAGAGTGTTCAACTGGCCATTGACGAAAGGTTCGAGAGGTGCAGTGTCTAACAGCAAAGTGGATCTACAAGGCATGTGGCCAAAGTTTATAAACACTAACATGCAACTGTGTGAAAAAGTCAGTTCAAATGACATGTTTTGTTGATGTTCTAAGTGAAAATAAGTTAACACATCCTCTACAGGGAACACACTTAAATATGGCATTTTCTGCCATAATAAAGAGCAATTGCGCATTCAAATGTGCAGAAGTGTGTTTTCTGTAGAGGATATGTTCATTTATTTTCACAAAATCAACAAAACATAATTTGACCGGGGGCACCCAAATTTATGCACACGACTGTACAAAGCACAATAAAATTTTACCACTAAACCAAAGAGTAACACACAGAGCACAGAAGTGTGAAATAAGCACTAAATGTACATCTGGACTGGATAATTACAAGTCGTTCATCAGCCTAAGGCTACTCCAGTGAACATACCAGTGCCCCTCTCCTGGTGACAGCCTCTCCCTTCACTATCACACTGTCTCCCTCCATCAGTGCAGGCCACACATGATACACCACCAGCGGAGCAGTGAACTCCGAGTCATAACTCCGCCTGTACCTGAGAGAAAAACAGAGGTGGACAAAATGAGCTTTAGAATGCTTTTGTGAATATGGAATATCATCACTGTCACAATTGTGACTATTTTCTCTGATAAAAATTACGATAACCATCGTATTATCTTATTTTAATTTAATTTCAAGGTATTACGGTCCTTTTCTTCATACCAAGCATAAAAAAAATCTCTGATAGTATGCTAATGTCTCTAATAGTATGTTAATGTCTTAAATGGTCCAGCAGTTCTGATGCCTGAAGCACCAGAATGTAACTACTGCTCCATTTAAGGTGGAACTGGAAAATTCAAACATCAAGCTGGCTAATAACATATCATCAAAGAATTAGGGGTGGGCAATAATAAATCCCCCCGATGGGTGAAAATAACGCCCCCCCCCAGACCAGCAGTGAGGTTGCAGAACTTTACCCTCCTCTGCTTTCATTGAAGATGGGTCGCCTATAGAGCACCGCTAGTAGCTGTTAATGAAGTAATGTTCTTCTTTATTTGAGGGTCCCATTTCACAGGGGAAGATTTCAACGTCTACCTGTTGTAACTCAGTTCCAAGGGGCAAGGTGACACTCGAAAACAGGGGGTAATGTGTGTTACTGTTATGAAATTTTGAACCATTTCTGTTGGTGCATTCTTCATGAATTGTTCACACAGTGCAAAGTGCAGCTACCATAATTCAAATAGATGATTCAAATGTATCTCTAATGTTAGTTTAGTCCAAAAGAAACTGTTAGTGCGTGATAAGAGTTCAGCTTTTAATTTCGTGTTTTTGTCTCTCACCCAAGTCTCTTTCATCCTGCCTCTAGAGGTCACTATTGCTAAGAAATTCTGTGGTTGACTTTGCTCACCTACTTCTGTTTGTTTACTGATTGTCTAGTCCAGGGGTGTCCAATCCTATCCGTAAAGGGCCGGTGTGGCTGCAGGTTTTCTTTCCAGAAAACTGGAGCCCACCTGTTTCCACTTGTTTAATTAGTTAGTCTTCAATGACTGATCATGTGTTCTCCTGCTTTGCTGGAATGAAAACCCACAGCCCCTCTGGCCCCACCGTGGATAAGATTAGACACCCCTAGACTAGTCTATGGCTATGTCCAAAACTATGCCCTATTCTCAGTGTGCTATTTTAAATGCCTGCCATTACATAGTGGTGTCTGAAATGTATCCAGTGCATGTACTCAAGTGGACATGGAATGCCCATAATGCACTCTGTTGTGTGCAATGGAATGTGGCTACTGTTGCAGAGACACTGGTGGTGTACAAAATCATTAACTTAAACCATGAATTCTGTTCCCTAAAATCATTTTCTATGTAGTGCCTCTAATTTTCCAGTGCAGAGAAATGTAATTAGGGGACCAATTTGAACATAGCATATCGCTGCTGTCGGAACAAAACATCATATCCTCATTTTTGTCGCTTTTCAGTTTTTGACATAATTTAAAAATGCCTGTTGACCTTGACATTGAGTATAAATTTCAAAATAAATGCAAAGAAAGAAACGGCCCAAAATGACTTGCAAAAAAGTCTGGTTCCACTGACTTACATTAAAAGTAAAGTATGTTTTTTCCTTCTCCTGTAAAGTTACCATTTTGGAGAAACAAGGTTTTGTTCTGACAGCAGTGATATATTGTCTGACATTCAATTTAAAAAGTCTTATGAGATATTTATGAGCTGTGTTTACTTTCTATTGTCTGGCTTACACCGATCAGGCATAACATTATGACCACCTCCTTGTTTCTACGCTCATTGTCCATTTTATCAGTTCAACTTACCATATAGGTGCACTTTGTAGTTCTACAATTACAGACTGTAGTCCATCTGTTTCTCTGCATACTTTGCTAGCCCCCTTTTACCCTGTTCTTCAATGGTCAGGACCCCCATTGACCCTCACAGAGTAGGCACTATTTGGGCAGTGGATCGTTCTCAGCACTGCAGTAACACTGATGTGGTGGTGGTGTGTTAGTGTGTGTTGCGCTGGTCTGAGTGGATCAGACACAGCAGTGCTGCTGGAGTTTTTAAACACCTCAGTGTCACTGCTGGACTGAGAATAGTCCACCAACCAAAAATATCCAGCCAACAGCATCCTGTGACCACTGATGAAGGACTACAGGATGATTAGCTCATACTGTACAGCAAGAGATGAGCTATCGTCTCTGACTTTACATCTACAAGGTGGACTGACAAGGTAGGAATGTCTAATAGAGTGGACAGTGACTGGACACAGTGTTTAAAAACTCCAGCAGCACTGCTGTGTCTGATCCACTCAGACCAGCGCAACACACACTAACAGACAACCAACACTGTCAGTGTTACTGCAGTGCTGAGAATGACTCGCCACCCAAATAGTACCTGCTCTGTGAGGGTCCATGGGGGTCCTGACCACTGAAGAACAGGGTAAAAGCGGGCTAACAAAGTATGCAGAGAAACAGATGGACTACAGTCTGTAACTGTAGAACTACAAAGTGCACCTATATAGTAAGTGGAGCTGATAAAGTGGACAATGAGCGTAGAAACAAGGAGGTGGTCATAAAGACATGCCTGATCGGTGTATTTTGACCTTGGTCTGTCATATGGTTCCGATATCTGTTAGTGTTTATATGTGTTTTTGTGTGTTTACACTGTGTGAAACAACTCTGCATTTGGATCTGTTCAGAACCTTTAATCTTACAGCTTGACAGCGTGTTTGTATGCAAAAACATGTAAGAATGTGTATCCACTCACTTAACGTCACTGTAGAGCTCCCCATCTGAGCTGAAGGCGAGGTCTAGAGGGGGATCCAGAGTCTGCATAGCAAAAGCGATTCTACACATCTCTCTGATGAAGCTGCTGATGAGCACAAAGTCCACTTCCGGAGGGAAGGAGATACGCGGGTTCACATTCATTGAGTTGATGACGTCCTGTAATAAGACAAAATCAGCAAAAAATACTGACTATATTAACTGACTTCCAACCTACGTATTCTCCGGTTTGAAGACATAAAGTGGTTTTATGAACATTCAAGTGATCATTGTATTTAATTGTTTATTTTATTTGTTTATTTAATATTCACAATACCTATTAAGCAACATCATTATTTCATAATGTAAATGTGCCAGATTTAGCCAGATGGCTTATTTTCATTTGCAGTTGTCTGCAAAAGTTTGGAATCGGTTGTCATATTAACAATTGCAGTTTAATTTAGTAACATTTTATACAATGAAGACTGAATTACAATAAGCTAGACCCCAGATTGTATTATCAGATGGTTTGATTCAGTTGTTCAATTTTCGATATTTCAATTTTTAGGAATACCACCCTCTTATTAAATTAATACATTGTTTTTATCTATTTATAGTAAATTTATTCAAGTTATCTACCACAATTTGATCACCACTTTTCAAACAGAAAACACTGGGGACGTTGTAAATTTCACACTCAACGATTTACAGCTATATTTTACTTTTTGCAGCTATATTATTATTATAGAATCATCTACAGCTTTGTTTGTCATTCTAGACACTAAAATCTAAACTTTCTTCTTTTTTCACATCAATGTAAGGCTGTAAAGTAATAGCATCATAATAGAATAATTTATACTCGTACCTTCAATGAATTGTTTTAATATTATTACAACAGTGCAAACTATTGATCGGTGACTGCAACTAATTTAGCAGTACTGTAAGATTTTCATCTGGTTGTTTTTCATCTAAATGTAAATGGGGTCTTAAACTTTCTGTCTTTCTATGCAGAATTTCCACATAATGAGCACTGTGACTAGTATGAGTGAGTTAATGTTTATAATAATATGGTAGTTAAAATTTTTACAGATGAGGGTGGGGTTTGTTGTCCTTTTATCTGTTTTGTTTAAGCAGCTGGTGAATTTATTGTCCTTCTAAAGTGGCTGTTGCCCCTGACTTGCACCTACACTTGACAATGCAAATAATGATAATAAAAAAGTGTCATCATTTATGAGTGTTCTTTGCAGCACAGTGATGTGGACTGCTATGGACAGTAATAAACATTTTTAAAAAGTCAAGTATGGTTCATCGCAATTCATGGATGGATCCATAATCACAACTACACCGACAGATGGAGCACATCTTTCTCTAACAAGCCTTACAACACAGTCATATGCAAAGGTTTGAACACCCCCAGTTAAAGTATATGTTGATCTTCTAATTGAAAGTAAGGAAACACATTCTCTACAGGAAACTTAAATATGGCATTTTAGAGCACAATTTATTTGCTGAGTTTAACATATTAGAAGAGAAGTACACTTAAATCATGAAATGTGCCATAACATTTTTACCAGCCACATTTTTTGTTTTATTTTTCCAATATGTGCCCAAAGTTTGAGTACCCAAACTTTTGCATATGACTGTATATGTAAAAAAAAAAACAAAAAAAAACAAAACAAAACTTTATATTTAAGTTGCAAAGGCCAACGTAGAGAACATACATTGACACTTGTCTGGACGTCATAGAGGTCAAGGTTTCGAACAATGTAATCCACTACTGCGTCCTCAAGGCTCTCAGGACCCACATGTGTAGGGGAGAGAGTCTTCCTCACACGCAGCTTAAATTGCCGATAGGCCAGTTTGGCAGCCTGGAGCGATTCCTGTTTGACACATTAGAATTTAATATAAAAGGGTTTTCATTTTCATATGTGCAACAGTGCATCATAACACAGTATAGTAAAAAGAATAAAAGAGGAAACAAGTGGATCTGGCACACTAATCTGGACCATTCTACCAAATTAGCTCAAACTGTGGTCCCAAAGTAAAAAAAAAATAAAATCAATTCAGTATTCAGACATTAGATATTTACAAGGATGATGTTAAGGCATTAACTGTGATAGTAATAAGCTAAATATATATAAAGTCATTTTTTATAGGGCACTTTCTATTGGTTGTGTCTGTCCCAAACCCAAACCCCTTAAATCTCAATTTGTGAAAATAATACTTATATTTTTGTATGTTGTTTATTTTGAAGAACCTTTGGTTTCTTTTAAAGTCAAGTTGAAAGATTTAGATTTATCACGTGTTTAATTTTTTAATTAAAAAAAACTTTATTGAAGCTGCACTATGTAAGATTTGGGGATTGGGAGACCTCTCAGGGGGAAATATGAAATTGCATGCATTTTGCATTTTGTAACAGAGGTCATGCCTCAGACCCCCACTAGCAGATGACTCTGATGTTTGTGTGTGCATTGAAAGAGTGTTTTAGCCATGCCCCTGTATTGAAGAGATCCTACTGTTTTCAGGTAAATGTGTCCCAAAGTCTGAAAATCAGTGTGGAACATTAAGAATAGTCACTACCTAAGCATGTTTTATATGCAGTTAAGTAAACCCTTTTGTATTTTAAAGAAAAATATGATTTTATGTTTGTTTACCTGTTCACAGCTATGTTTGCTAGTCATGGCTTGAGTTGTGCCCAAAATTAGCTAAAATTGTCACAACGAAAACCGTCACTACTGAAACATTTGGTAAAGTTTTGGTAGTGTTATGATTGTTTCATTAGTGACAAAACAGAATGGCCGATGGTTTGTTTAATAAAATAAACATAATTAAGGTACAGGGTCGTTCACAGCAAAAGGATTAAAGTCTAAATTACCCATAAAGCCCTAGTAGTTGGTGTAAGCTTTGCTAAGGGCTTCATACCACAGCGGCGATGAAGATGATCCTCTGCACTGTCTCCAAGTTATCAATGTAGCGGCGCAGCAGGCTCTGGGCCTCTAGCCTCTCAGTGGCATATAGGTCAGAAAAGCGAGACACGAGGCGAGCGTGGCGGGACGAGTTGGTTAGTTGGGCTCGAGTGGGAGACTCGCTCCTCACAGGGCTGCTGGTGCGACTCCTCCGTGGCGGGAGAGGACTGGGGGAACGACTTCTCACCAGCCTTCAGAGACAGACAGAAGATCATCAAATACTGCCCTGACCAGGTTAGTCATCTGAGCTGAGATGTTTTTTAGTATTGTGACCAATTGAATAATGATTAAATGAATAGTTCAGAAAACATCAAATTTTAAATTTTCCTCTTATGCAAAACGTAGTCGATCAGGCAAGACATGTTCGGTGCCTGAAGTTTACTTCTTTAGTCTTGCACTGGGGCTATGAGGCAAATGTAGCTAACAAGAAATGAACAATTATATCTCACAGTTAGTATTGTGTAAACTGCATGCCTAAATCCTGACACACTCCCTTAAAACTGCGCTGAGTTGTTAAGTAATCTCAAATAGACTTTATTATGTGGACAAAATTAAATGGAAAGAAAAATCAAGAGATCTCCTTAATATCTCTTGGATGATAAATCTCTCCCGTTTATCATCCAAGACTAAAAGCCTTCTCAGTTTTGATGTTGTGAGTAACTATTGTATTTTTTATCTGGGCCAGATGTCTAATGCAATTTTCCTTAGGAATTTTAAGCAAATCACCATGAAGTCTCATTTGATCACTAAAATTGTCAGCTGGACAGCTATGTGACACACATTTGTCCATTTTTATACATAAGAATATGTAATACAGTATCAGACACCATGAGGTTACTTAACAACCCAACCCGGTTTGATGCAAGTGTGATAATTTAGACATGTATGTTGTGTAATAGCAAATATTTTGGTATAAGCTTACATTACTAGCTAGCTACATTCTGGCTCCACTGCAAAACTAACGAAGTAAACTTCAGACACCAAACATTGGGCCTTATTCACCAATATCTTCCCAGGTTTTTCGTAAATGTGTTCTTGAGAAAGGTCCTGAGAAAACGTCTACTTCAAATTCATGATGTGTTCTTAAAGCGCAGAACTGATCTCACTTTTGTGCTCGAGTGTGTGTAGATTCTGTTCTTACCTGAGAACAAATCCCCAATAAGAAAACACTGGTGACTGTCAGAATCTTTGTGAAAAGTGCATAAGTGGGTTTTAAGAAGAAATTTATTTTTAAGAACGGTTGGTGAATGAGGCCCATTGACTGTACTGACTATGTTTGGGGTAAGCGGTTTCCCAAACTGTTCCTTTAAGGTTAGAACTGCACTGTATAGAGTGCTAGATCTCCACGAACAGGGATGGGCACCTTGTTATAATACGTGTGTGTGTGTGTGTGTGTGTAACTCACCTTTCCTGTAGCATGGTTTTCTCCGCAGTGAGAAAGGTGACCTCATCTCTCAGTAACCTGACCTGCCTCTCGTAGTCCTCCAGCACATCCAGCTTCCTTTTATACACATCCATCTGCTCATAGGCCGCCCGCAACCTGCACCAACACACGTTCCTTTAAACAAGCTTCTCAGCTCCGGCAATGTGAGGCCTGGGAAGTGTCATTTCTAATTCTCAGATCTGCAAAAGGCATGAAACTCACTCTGCTTTGAGGTGCAGTATCTCATCTTCGGTGGCAAGAAGGGTAGTTGCTGATTTGTTTTTGGTAGAGTCCAGTTCACTCTTAGCATCAGCTAGCCTGGGAACACATCAGTAGCAAATGCTTAGAAAACTGTATGCTTGCATATACAGTAACCCCCACAAGTATTTGGACACTTTACCTATTAAACCACTGATACACTTTAATGAAGCCTGAAGAAGAACTCTAACCAGACTACACTAAGAGTTCTATGAAGCACAGAGACTACTAAATAAATAAATTCCATATATATATATATATATATATATATATATACACACACATGTATTTTTTATACGTTTACTAACACAATGACCTTGATACATTTTTAAGTATGGCACAAATGTCCAAATATGTCCTGTATTGCCTCTGTATTGCAGTCTAACACTGACCAACATTTCTTGGTCAGTACTGACAGATGAAGTGTGGCTCTGTGTGTTTGTAACCAAACTGGTACTGACTCCTGTTTGACAGAATCCAGCTGTATACGCGTGGAGCACAGCTGGTCCTCTATCTTCTGCATGTCGCTCTCATGAGACAATGACAGCTCTCGGATCTTCCGCTCCTTCTCCACGTTGTCCTAAACAACACACCAGCACAACAAAACCATGATTTTATCCAGCCGGTGATGTCAGTTAACACTGAGCATCAAAAGCTAGTTGCAATTCTGAGTTTTAGTGAACCTTCTAAGGTCTAACACAAACAGCAGGAGTTATAAATCTACAATGACCTCAAGATGTTTGATTCAACATGATTATTTTGGTATATTTCAGAATTATTTTCAAAAATACACTCAATACAAAATGTTTCTATAAACAGTTTATAGAGGAATGAAATACAGACAACAGAACATTCAGAGTTCATTTATTTTCAAGAAGTGACATATTTCAATAAAACCCAGCCAACATAATATCATACAATTCAATTAAAAATGAATGCATGCTTTAAAGAATATTTTTTATGACGGTTCAAAAACGATTCAACAAAATATATTTTGGATATTTAAGAAGTGAAGTGACCTGAATGAGGTTGAGACTAGTGTCTGGGGAGACAGAGGAGGTTGCCATGGTGAAGCAGGTACCCAGCCATGGCAACAGGCGAGATTTAAGGGTGTCCACTCCAGCATAGTGACCACCTGGGGTAGAGAAGAATCTCAAAGCCAGACAGCCAAAACAAAACATGTCTGTAGATCACTACAAGAGTTGAACAAAAGGTGAGTAAGATATACATTCTCTAGCCACCACTAGTAAAAAGGAGGAGGAGTGATTGAAGAAGAGAGTAAAACATGAATGAGGCCAAAAAAAAAAGAACACAGCCTCAGGACTTGCTTCTCATAGAAATGGAAAGCTAAGGACATTCTACATAGTTTTAGGCCTAAATGAGAGGAGAGATAGAGGAGGTGAAATGAGAAAGAGAAGATGAAAGATAAAAATAGGTAGAAGGGGTTGAGTAGGAGGAAGGAGGACAGATAACCCATTATGGTGGCAGAAAGAATGCGTTATATGTGGATTTGTACCTTCTTGTGCGGTGAGGTTGAGAATAGTGAACAGCTGCCCTTGGATTTTAGAGGTGAGCTCCACCAGCTCGCAGCAGCGGTTCAGGTTCTGGTCACATGAGATGACCTGCAGTCACATGAGATCACCAATATGAACCAGAGTGCATCTGAGATGTTTTCCACCTTTCAGTCAGTTAAGTTCATCAGAGGCTACAGTTGTACTTAAGACCAGTCTTGGGGTTTTTGTATTTTTTTTCCCCTGACTGTCAACAACATGCACTAACTTTTACTAAGGCATCGTAAAAGCTGATCACTGCCCTTGCTTGTGTTTGATTTATCCAATTCGCATTGCCATTGGATGGATTTATTCAGAGCAGGCACCAAACGCCAAGGAACTCTGGCCACTAATGCACTATTGTTTTCTGAAAAACTGAGAAATTTCCCACATCTGAATAAATTTAGTGATGGACTGTTGGAGCCATATTCTAAACTTTTGATCCATACTACATTTGCAAGTAGAAGAGAAGACATCATACCATTTGAATTTGATAAATATTTATTGTCGTGAAACCAGGTTTATTTAAAAAACCCATCCTTTACATTTTTGTCACATGCTTGTGTCAATTCCTGACCTTGAAACAAATGGGGGAAAAAGGCAAATATGCAGACAACTTAAACAACTTAAGGCTTGGCCTTAAACAGGACTTGATATGCTTGGGTCTTGATCTTGACTCTGTCTTGCTTTCATTTAAACTCAGCCTTGACCCAGTCTTGAAACTTGACCCAGATAGCAAGAGGACAGTGGGCCACTGTTGGCCCACTGATGACAAAGCTGGTGGCCCACAGGCTTTTTGCTCACCATTTTCCAGGCAGCCCACTGGTGGTAAAGCAGAGTATTAGACAAAATGCCACTTTTCATTCCTCATTTTGCTCACAGTCCAGTTTACTTATTTTTCCTTCATTTCTTTCTTCCTAATCCTTTGTAAATAGTTCAGGAAATCATTTTAAAAGTAAAATCATAAATAAAGCTGATTAGACAGCTGTAACCAATCTCAACAAAAAAATCAGTTTCAATTAGGCCTAGTCATTTAATTTTTTCTGAATTGTTTATAATAATTGTCTTAGTTTTTTCCCCAAAATAAAAAGCTATGTGCACTCAAAATCTATTAAAAGCTAGTTAAACTTGCATGGTCCAAGGGTGGACCAGCAGTGGCCTACAGTCAGTGGGCTGCCAACCTCTTCAAGCTACCAGACCAATATATGCTTACTATCTGGAGCACAGTCTGGAATTTTTTATACTCAACAAAGGTGGTCTTGATGACCACCTCACTGACCCACAAGTAGGGAAAAGTGGCACAGTTCCCAAATTAGCCATGCTTGCCTATCATGCCCTGTTTTAGCCTGCTCCACTGTAGGCTCTTGGCTGTCTTTAGTGGGACTGTGGACACAGCAGGCAGTGATTTTATGGCTGCAGCCTCATTCTGACTTCATTACTAGGCCAGTGGGGCGCGAGCACGTTCGGTCTGACGCCACAAGGAAGCTCAGGAATGGCTCCACCGTTGTCCTGGCAACTGGCGTCCATAGTAACCAAACTCTGCCGCGGAATCTTTGCAGCGAAAACAAACATTCCGTTGAACTCTGGGCTTTCTGGCCAACTACGGTTAAACTACTCTCTAACTGCTGTTATTCACTCTGTTCGAACTACAACCGTGGAAACATTGTCTATTATTAATTATTACTGAATTACCTAGATAATCAGTAAATTTACTTAGGATAAATAAATAATCTAAACGATATACTTCATAAAGCAGAATCTCTCAGTCAGCCACATAATTCAAGCTAACAGTCCACTGTCCAATACCAGTATAAAATGGACAACTCTCGCTCTCACTTTAGTGTGATTTATCCTGCTTACTGAGAGCTCCTGCTTTATGAAACGCCCCAGTTGTGTCATGTAACAGAAATCACCGTCCAAACCCCGTTAACGGTAGGCGAAGAGTTAAGCCTGCACGTGGTGAACTAACCTAGCTACTACAGCCACTGCGCCTCTGCAGCGTGGAGATTCCAGCCGTGGGTGGAAGAGGCCACGGGGCTCCACCAGCCGTGAATTACGGGGGACTTACATGATAGTCTTTGTACCAGGCCTCCAGTTTTTGCTGCAGAACGCTGTATGATGATGTGTTGACCAGCCTCCTCAACGTGTCTGCCATGTCTGCAGTTAGCCTGCACCCTTAATCCTGCTAGGACGTCCCAGAGCGACCGGGGCACTTAATCTGGCGCGAGTGCGCTCCGTATTTATACCCCCTTTGTGAAAGAGACCAGCACACACACGCACACGCACACACACACAAACACACACACACACACACACACACACACACAGAAAGAGTTCTTGCCCTTGACGCCGGATGCTACGGACGCGCTTTAGTTGTAGCAACGGAGCTGTTTTTCCTGCATTCAGGCTCAGAGTAAACGGAGCTGCTCTCCTCCTCTCACAGTTTTACTCCTCATTGAAGAGCTGGACCGGGCGCGTGCCCGTTCTCTCTGTGACGCGCGCATGGGCCGTCACAGTGTTTGTAATGTAATGAGATGCTGAAATGTCACACTGTCATCACACACATACACACACACACACACACACACACACACACACACACACACACACACACACACACACACACACTTTAGTGTTAGATGTCAGCGGAGTTTATTTACACACATTCAGTGAAGTGTATTGAGGTCAATTAGCCTCCTTTCCCATATAAAACACTATAGTCCACTGCTGAACTGAAATAAAGGAGCAAATAAAGTATATAATCTTGAATGTTACACTTAATCCACAAATGCACACAACCTGTTATTGTCCAAATCTGAAATTTAACATATAATCCCTAAACTTGCCTGAGCAAACATTTATTTATTTTTTTTTAAATTGGTCCAAGGTTCAAGAGGCTTTGTTGTCATTTCAGCTATATACAAGTACACAGTGAAATGATCCAACATTCCTCCAGGATCATGTTGCAACACAGGAACACAAGGGCGAAACAATACAATATGCACAGTGCAGACAGTACAGTGCAATAAATACAAACACAAAGCCAGTACATGGTGCTGAGAGTATGTACATTGTGCAAAGTAGGATGTTACATACTATGACATATTAGCAGATTAGCAGATAGTCTAGTATACATGAGCATAGCAGTCACTGAGATAGCAACCAGAACAGACATGGAATACAATATTTGGTTGATACAGTATTCTAGCAGCCAATATTGTTAAATTAAGTAAAATGTGCAAAAATGCAAGAAGTCAGATATTGTTAAGAGAATAAAATGTACAAAATTCAAGTAGTCAGATATATAAGTTTTATCAAGTGAAGTATTTCAGTGAAATGCAATAATTGTATGTAAATACAGTGTCACAGACAACAGACAGGTCAAACCTAAAATGCATAAAAGTGAAATTTTCACTTAAATTAACGCATTAATTTCACAGTTTTGATCAGAAGGAGCTACTGCTTTTTAACAGAAACAAGAGAAAATCTAAGTTGATTGTGAATAATGGAATGAAAATTACAAAAACATTCAAATGCACCCATAAAGGTTTATCCAAAGTATAACAATAGAAATTTTCAACACTTTAGATCTAAAATGATCTGATCTTGGTCTAACTTGAGACCAATTTTGGTCTCAATTTAGACCAAGATTAGAACTATATTTGTGGATTTTTGCATTGTCATGCTAAATTTAGGGTTGAATAAAAAAAAACTAAACTTAGAACTGCTATTAGATATACCTAGATATTACATTTTATGTAAAATTTAGAAAATAAACAGTAATTGTGCAGTAAACTATGCAGAACTGTGTTATCTGTAGAGGATGTGTACTTATTTTCATTTAAAACATATATGTGTCTGTGTGTGTATGTGCATATATGTACACTCACTGAGCACTTAATTAGGAACACCTACTCATTCATTTGATTATCTAATCAACCAATCATGTGACAGCAGCGTAGTACATAAAACAATGAGAAGGGTCTGGCTGCAGATATGCACTCTCAGCCTGACATGCACTGCCAGCCCATTAATGACGTCAGTGCCGCTCTGTCAGGCCAATTTTTTGTTGATTTGATAAGCAAAAACAGCAAATCATGTACTATCGAGCAACGAGAGTTACATAATGAAATGAAATGTGATAATTTACAAAATAAAACCTACCACAACGATGAGACATTATGTCTGATTTATTAGAAGAAAAACTGAACTACCACTGAAACTCATGGGGCGGAATAATGCAGATAGGACAGCAGCTTCAGGCAAAGTTCACATTAACCATCCTGGGATTTTCACACAAAACAGCCTCTAAGGCAGGGGTACATAACTCCAGTCCTGGAGGGATGATGTGCAGCATAGTTTGAAGGTTTTCCTGCTCAAACACACCAACTTAACCTGATAATTAACAGATACAGTGGTGCTTGAAAGTTCATGAGCCCTTTAAAATTTTCTGTATTTCTGCATGAATTTGATCTGACTTCATCAGATTTTCATACAAATTCTAATAGTAGACAAACAAAACCAAATTAAACAAATGAGATGAATGTTTTCAATCAATTGGATGGCAATAAGGTGTAAGTGATCACCCTGTTTTATTTAAAGAACTGGGATCTATTACTGTCTGATCTTCACAACACAACATGGCACGAACAAAGAAGATTTCTGAGGAACTCAGAAGAAAATATGCTGATGCTCGTCAGGCTGGAAAAGGTTACAAAGCCATTTCTAAAGAGTTTGGACTCCACCAATCACAGTCAGACAGACTGTGTACAAATGGAGGAAATTCAAGGCCACTGTCAGAGCCCCCAAGAGTGGTTGACCAACAAAGATCACACCAAGAGCAAGGCGTGTAGTAGTCCACGAGGTCACAAAGGAACCCAAGATAACTTCTAAGCAGCTAAAGGCCACTCTCACAGTGGCTACTGTTAATGTTCATGAGTCCACCATCAGGAGAACACTGAACAACAATGGTGTGCATGGCATGGTTGCAAGGAAAAAGACGCTGTTTTCTAAAAAGAACATTGCTGCCCATCTGCAGTTTGCTAAAGATCACAGGGACAAGTCAGAAGGCTTTTGGAACAATGTTTTGTAGATGAATGAGACCAAAATAGATCTTTTTGGTTTAAATAAGAAGCGTTGCGTTTGGAGAAAGGAAAACACTGCATTACAGCATAAAAACCTATATTCCATCTGTGAAACATGGTGGTGGTAGTATCATGGTTTGGACCTGTTTTGCTGCATCTGGGCCAAGACGGCTTACCGTCATTGATAGAACAATGAACTCTGAATTATACCAGAAAATTCTAATGAAAAATGTCAGGATGTCAGGACATTTGTCCAAGAGCTCAAACTCAAGAGAACGTGGTCATACAGCAAGAAATCGATCCTATATATACATATATACACACACACACACACACACATATATATATATATATATATGTATATATATATATACATATATGATTAAGGTCAGGACTTTGACTTGGCCATTCCAAAACATTAACTTTATCGCTGCTGTCAGATCAAAACCTTGTACCTCAAAAACTTTACTTTATTTTTATTAAAAAGTCAATGTAACTAGACGTTTTGCATTTCTTTTTGTCCATTCATCAAGAGATACACACACTGTGTAAAGGGCAACAGGTACTTTTATATTATGTCAAAAAACTGGAAAACAACAAAAAATGAGACACGAGGTTTTGTTCTGTCAGCAGCCCCTATGGTGTCGGACCAAAACCTCCAATCTCCATTTTTAGTTTTTCAGTTTTTGACAGCTTTTGAAAATACCTACTGGACCAAAACAAACCACCCAAAATTACTTGGAAAAATGTCTGGTTCCATTGACTTACATTAAAAGTGAAGTATGTTTTTCTTCTCCTGTAAAGTTACCATTTTGGAAATACGAGGTTTTGCACATGTTATATATCCGTTTCTGTCTCTGGAAGAATGACTGTTCCTTTATTTGGGCTCCCCTATTTTGGGAGAGCGCATCACAACTCCTGGTGGCATCCTACGGCTCAGACCAAACCATCTGGAGTATGGCGGGATATCTGCGTATTTATCAGTTTTCTTTCGGAATATCCTCTGTACCGTCGTTACGGTGGTTTATATTGGCACAGTTTTGAACTCAGTGCTCGGTGTGTGAGTGTGTGTGATTTATCAGTGTCGTATCTGTGTGAGAGAGTGTGTGAGTGGTACAGTCCAGTGAGCGCTCAGCTCAGCGCAGCTCTCTGAACACAGCGCAGGGAGGGAGGGTCAACATGGCGTCCGAGCAGGTCTGTTTTTATCCCAGATCCCTCATTGCGTTAGTTAAACTATCTTCCCTTAAACGCGCTGGTTATGGATAGAAATGTATCTGCCGTTTGCCGGGTTTGTCTCGGAATAGTCATGTTCAGTGAACGAGTCGTCTTTGTTGGGTTTGTGGTTTTATGCGCGGTTCGTGTCCAAAGCGTTTATGGAAAAAATGACTTAATGAGAAACTCAGTTTCGGGCTCTGTTGTCGTTTTGCTTCAGCTGGTGTTTCAGTAGATCATTTTGTTGAGCATAAGGGACGAGTGATATACTGTCATTTATTATTTAACGTTAGTCTCCGACTGTAAAACGGGAGCGTGTTGTTTATTTTTAGTCCGTTACCCATATTACCCTATTACCCCTACTCACCCACTCACAGACAGACAGACAGACAGACAGGCTGGAGTCACACATTACTGACAGAGAGAAAAAGCGCCCCTGTGTGTCTCCTTAAAGCTAACCATACACTAGAAGACTTTGAAAAGACTTCTGAAAGAGTCTGACACCCTCTCACATCTAAAGACAGTGTCACGTTTTTAGTCAGAGACTATGATTTTCCAAAGACTGGGAATCTTGCAGTGTCACTATTTACAAGACTGCAACTACATTTTTGAGATTATACCCCCATCATGCACCTGGTGGGAATTTACAAGCAGATAAACCCTTTTCCTTCCACTCTATAGTGATACAGATGGGAAGATAAGCTGGCTGGGCGTGTAAAGATCTGGTACTCAGATTAGTTCACTATAGAGCTGTGTACTCTGGCAGATCATCACCCAGAATCTTTAAATTAACCTGAAAAATGCTTTTTTAATTTGATATAAAGATTTACACATCGCAAACTAAACCATATGAAACAAACAAACAGAATAAAAAAACCAGTGTAACAGAAAACAGAAAAAAAATAGAAAAAAGATGGATGATTCTTCAGTAATGCCATTCTTAAAGTCCTCTGCACATTTCCTTACCTGTTACAGGCTCAGTGAAGCTGAGCTTCAATCAATCAATCAATCATTGATTGATTGATTGAAGCTGAAATATCAAAACAGTCAGTTTACAGTTTAAGTTTTTATGATTATTGTATTGAATTGCCGTTTTTTACAGAGATGTCAGGCAGTCACGCCTGCATTCTCTCTCTCTCTCTCTCTCTCTCTCTCTCTCTCTCTCTCTCTCTCTCTCTCTCTCTATCTATCTATCTATCGCGCAGCGCACCTGCACTCACCCACAAGCCCTCACGCGCGCCCCTGGCACGTCACTATTTGCGTGAGCCAAGACTTTAAACTTACGATAATATTAAACACGGCTGATTTTGTCGCAGCGTTAAGACGAGAAAAAGACTGACTTAAGACCGCCAACTTGACCACCTTACACCAAACGATCGAGCGCGAAGTGACTCTAACAAGACTCTCGTGATTTTATTCCGACATGGATGTTTGTCTGCGACAGTGAAATCGCTTGAAAAGTCGTTTGGTGTAAGGCCGGCATTCAGCATCAAAAGGGTCCTCATGACTTACAGGCACACTGACCTTTTTTACATGTATTTATGATATTTATACATTGGTTTCCGAAGACATTTGCTTTTAAGTGCACCTTATGAAAGAGAATAATATCATAATAAAAGTAATTAACTAGCTTTAACTTGAAATCGCTTCTTCAGGTTGAATGGCTCTCTTATAATTATCTCATGTTTACTTAGAGCTCTTAACTTACTTACATGGTTTCAGGTCGCCCTGATTAGTCAGAGCACCTTACCGTTATGTATGTAGCAGATCTAACTCTAACTGTAAGTTCTCATAAGCCTGATAATTATTATTAGAGATGTAATGTAATAAAGGTCTGTCAAACCTTTCTAGTAGTTCTCCACCCTAAGCTATTCAGACTTGATAGCTGTTTGTAAAAAATCCCTTCAGACTGTCAGTCAGTACAAAAAAAGTGAATACAGAGCAATTTTCTTTTGGTTTACTTTATATCTTTGCTCACATTGGGTTTGACAGCAAAACCATTCTGCCTAAGTACCATTTGAAAGGGAATTCATTCAATTTTGCAACGTTTTTGCATTATTAAATGGTTAAGATGGTAAACAAAGTCGTTCAGAGTCGTTTAATGTGAAATCTTCCCTTCCAGAGAAACTTACCAAGTCTGAGTTCTTCACAGTGGTCTGAGGAACCAGACTTATGAAGGGTTTTATGCTTCTAAAAGCTCCCTCGCAGAAAGTTTATGATATAAAATGATTATGAACACGCTGCTTGTTGCCTCAGACATTGTTTTAGGATAGTTTTGAGAAGGTTTTGGCATAAAACATATTCTCTTAAAGCTATTTGTTGCAGAGAGGTACATGCAGGGTATTGTAGGGCAAAAAAGTCCCATATTTTCAGTATCGCCGAAGTTTGTCCATTTATTTATTTTCCCTTTAGTTTGTTAGGACATTGTCGTATGTCTTGGAAAGTTGAGACATGCAAATTATTATGCAAATGGATTAGGACTTTGAGTAGCCTAAAGTGCTTTATTTGGCATTGAAATAAAGTACCAGACCTTGGAAAGCAGGGACAGTGGTCTGTATGTTTATATAAGCTTGCTCGATTACAAATCTGAAGGAAATTTCCAAATCGATCAAACCATTTAGCTAAATAGCAAGTTGTTACATAGGTCTACTAATTTTACAAAACCATAGAAAAACCTAATTTGATTGTGAATGAAAGTATAAAAATATGTCATCAAAACAAATTCCAACAAGTACTGCTGTTAGATGTTTATTCAGAGTACAGCTATACAAAATATTATCACTGTAGACCAATCAGAATTAGTTCAGTGGCAGTTTTTCTTATTAATTGTTGGACATGAATGGGTTAATAGAGATGCACGTGATACTGGCACAGTGCTTCAGTAGTATTGGTTATAGAGTTGCTGAACTGGGTTCATGATGTTGCATAATGCTAATAGTAATAATAATAATAATAATAATTACTGACACATCCATCTACATACTTAGGACCTACACCAAAATCTAGTCATATCAAAATTTTTCTAGGTATTGACAGAAAATCAGAAGTGTGTTGATGTGTCCTTCGTATTTAATATGTCCTACCTGTAGGAAAGCTCGAATGGGCCAGTGAAGAGGTCCATGCGGGAGAAGGCCATTGAGCGGAGGACTGCGAATAAAGAACACAACAGTAACTTCAAGGCTGGATATGTCCCCATAGAGGAGGAGAGACTGCACAAGACGGGGCTGAGGGGTCGAAAGGGCAACTTTGCCGTGTGCTTCATCGTCCTGCTCTTCCTGCTCGCGCTCATTAATCTCATTGTGAGTGGAGCTGCAGTGCATTAACAGTGAAAGTGAGATTTGTGTTCAGTCATGTGTGGTAAAGGCCATGTTGTTGCCTCTGAGTGTCACTGTTATTTTTTATGTGGATGTTTCATAGACTTACCTTAACGTCTCCCCTCATACTGCTTCTTTCTTTCTCTGTATCAGATAACTCTGGTGATCTGGACAGTAATTCGAATAGGTCCCAATGGCTGCGACAGCATGGAGTTCCATGAGAGTGGTCTGCTGCGTTTCAAACAGAAGGCTGATATGGGCGTGGTCCATCCGCTACACAAGAGCACTGTGGGAGGGAGGAAGGACCAGGACCTCGTCATCACTGGCAACAACAACCCGGTGAGTCTGGAGGATATATGTTTAGTCTTGGCCTGGGTACTTTTTTACATTTTATGTAGTTATACACATGCTCAAATTAATTTACTGACGTCCAAATAAGTCACGCTCGAAGTTTCATTGTTTCATTCATTGTTTCTGTGGTATCCTGTGAACTAAACAATTTACTTATCCACTTACTCAGCCTGCATCAGTTTAGCCCCGCCTATTCATGTTGAAGTTATAAGGAGTGTTTCAGCCCTGTGTGATTTTTGAATGAGGCCCAATAAAGAACAGCTAGAGAACAGAGCTCATTTATCTTACATCTGTCTTAAAAAGCAAAAAAACTGTTTGATTCTTAGCAATAAAGAGAGGTTTATAAATGGTCCTGTAAAAATGAATAATTCATGAATGAATAAAATCATTTTTGGTACATAAAACCACACCTATATTATAAGTGGACCTCAAAGGAAAAAATTAAATTTAAGAAAAATGTACAAAATGGGTCCTTTAACTCATCCCAATGATATTGGATGGTGCTTCATCACTCCAGTAAACACAGTTCTACTGCTCCACAGCCCAGTGCTGGGGCACTGGGCCAACACTTTCCATTGGGCATGATGACTATAGGCTCATGTGCAGCTGCCTCAGAGCATCTCATTGTATTGGCAGCATACATATCTCTGTGTGCGCAGTTGAGCACCTCTGTCAGTATTAAGTGCACCTTAAAGTACCTGAATTCACTAATTAGGAGTGTCTAGACACTTTTGGACATACAGTATATATTCATTCAAAACAGTGTTAATGAGAGTAAATAATTGTTGCTTTTTTACTCCATGAAGCTCAACTCAGTGACTCAGTAACGTTGAATTTTATTATTTGTGTGTGTGTGTGTGTGTGTGTGTGTGTAGGTAGTGTTCCAGCAAGGCAACACCAGGCTCAGCGTTGAGAAAGACAAGACATCTATCACCAGTGATTTAGGCGTTTCATTCACAGACCCACGCACTCAAACTACATTCTTCAGCACAGACTTCGACAACCACGAGTTCCACCTGCCCAAACAGGTCAAGGTTCTCAACGTGAAGAAAGCCTCCACAGAAAGGGTGAGCATCTGCATCTGCACAGCATAAACATACCTGTAAAACATAAACACACCTGCAGCCTTTTTCACTGTTGCATACTTCTTCTAATGTACAAGAATATTAACAGGTACATAATGTTAATGTAAACTCATAACGCTAAAGAAAATAATATAAATGCTCATTTATAAGGTGGTAAAGTGTTGTAACTTAGAAGTATAATGTTTAGGGTTTTTTTGTTTTGTTTTAATTACACTTATTTCAAAATTTTGCCGTTACAGAAAAGACTTCAGCATCAGGATGAACATTTCAAGTCATTGCTTGACATTACAAGTCATTACAAGATAGAAATCTGAGAAAACACTGCTCAGAAACCAGCTGAATTTATTGAGATTCAGGATTGTTCATCCCCACAGCTACCAACCTACCGATGCTGAATTTAAGAATTTCCACCACCAAATAATGCACAGTCACGGGTTGGTGACAGTAGGCTGGGTTTAATGTTTTCTGTAGGTTTGTTTATATCTGTAGTCTATATTCCCTCAGTCTGGACCAAAGCAGGAAATGACACATTGTTGAATTTTAGTTCTACTTCACACTAACATATTGAACATCAAATCAAAATATGTAAACATAAATCATATAGATAAGAAGTGATTAGAGAGAATTTATAATGTATCAATGTTGTCCATGTTATAAAACTGATTTGGTTATTGAATGAATGGAATTGTGGACTCTAAAATGAGTGAAAAGTGGCTTAGCGTTGAGAATAAATTATAATAAATGTAATTTCCAGAAGGCGATCAGATCTTAGGGTAGATAACTTGACAATTACAATTACAACTGACAGTTAAAACTGAAGCGATCCGTTCTGTGATGACCAATTCAGAGCTCAAACACATCCATCAGGGATTCGTCTGTTTCAGACAGTGGAGACAATAGTATGTTCTGTGTTTGATCAACATAGCCGTCTTTCATCCATGCTGCGTCTTTTCTTCAAAAAACCTGCTCAAGAATTCGTTTGGAAGTGGGTCCGCTGGTGTGATGCCCACCAGGGTTTGATTGGTAGCATTCTTACTCGTCCTAATGAACCGCACTAACGCACCAGGGTTTGTTATAGTTGAACCGTCATGCCCTAGGACAGATAAGAAACTATAGGTCTGAACACACACGCCCTCTAAGACTAGGGTAGACCTAATTAATAAGAAATCATGGAGGGTCCTTGGGGCTTGTCGGGACCAAGGGCTATCGCCTTCAAACCCAGGCCTCGGACATAATATTAAAATCTTTAATGCTGACTAAACACTAATTTAATTCTTAGTCCTCAAAAAATATCAAAAAGGAAAAAAGACTTCAGACGCTGAGTTCACGGAAAGAGGTCAAAAGGCGGCTTCTTTATTTGAGCATCAGGTGGCACAAGGTTTCAAGAGACCCAACTGGCGAATACAATGTTGGGACAACGCCTTTTTATACCCTTATATGGAGTGCTATAATGTCACCTCATTGTTCTTATCGAACTTGATGTTCCATTAGTTTCCATTAGATACAAAACCCATTCATTATTTAGCTCCCCTTATTTCCAGATGTATACAACATTTCTTTTTAAAAAGCTAAAAAGCTGGTTTCATCCAGTTCGTACCAGTCCATCCCATCCTACAAGGTTATTCTTATATGATATCATGATATTATAGTTCGCAAGGTTCGCTCGGGCACCTGCGTGTAAGTTCAGAGAGCTCACTAAAGCTGGAATGCCTTTCCTATGTTACATCTTAGTGAGAAATTAATATTTCCTTTTAGTCAATGCTTAACTATCTGATTATTGATTACATGCTAAATCTGTTTGATTATTGGTTAAGGGTTTATTTATTCAAAATTTTAAATCAGGCTTTAAGAACTTCCCATAAATACTGTACATAAATGCTAACTTGACTGACAAAGGTATTGCTTTCAGCATCTTTAGTGACATAAAGGAAGTTTTAACACATACATAAATTTTGTGCTTTTACAGATCACTAGCAACGCATCCTCTGACCTCATGATCAAAGGTGACGGCAAGGCAATCATCCGAGGCAACGAGGGTGTCTTCATTATGGGCAAGACCGTCGAGTTCAGGATGGGCGGTGATATCGAGCTCAAAGCTGTGAGTATTGTCCTTGTTGCCTAGAAGCTTCCCAGGACATTGATTACTACTTGAGTTCCAGGGATTTTCAGCACTGACAGTGGGACTTAATCCAAGACTGCTATTGAGTATAACTGCAGTTTATATACTATTGTGTACTGCTTTACGTATAATTTGGAAAAACTATTTTTCTTTACTAATAACATGCAGTGAGGTCTACCAGTAATCTCACCATCATAAGACACAAGAATTGTTTTACTGTACAATTACTTATAGTATATCATTACTATCCAAAGAAAAATATGCATCTCCAAAATAGTAACTATACAGGAGAAGAAAAAACATGCTTAACTTTTAACATAAGTTAATGTAAAGAGATTTTATTCCAAGTAATTTTGGAGTATTTCTGTTGGTCCATTCATTGTGACATGTTCACACAATGTCAAGCACAGCTCTTGTTAAGCTAAAAATGGACAGAAATGGCAATACATTTTTTTTTTGGACAGTAGTGATATAGCATAAGTAATGTAGGTAGCGATGTGTATGTATCTAGTAAATTAGATTAGTTTGTGTTTTTCTTTATACGAATAGTATATATTATAAAAGCAATACTTTCGAAGAAGCGCAGAGATTCTAAATCGTTCTGTGTTTCCCCTTTTTTGTGCAGGAGAACAGCATTGTCCTGAACGGCTCAGTGATGTTCAGTCCGTCCCGTATTCCAAACACCTCTTCGGGCAGCGAGCTGTACTTCGATGAGGGTCTGGAGAGGTACAAGCTGTGCATGTGTGCTGACGGGACTCTGTTCAGAGTTCAGGTCAAATACCACAACATGGGCTGCCAAACATCAGACAACCCCTGTGGAGCGGCACCACACTGAGAGAAGGGGAACGCCACTGGAAATGTTCACACACACACACACACATACACACACACCTGTCTGTATTATAGAGAATCCCTGTAAATATCAGTTACAGAGATTTGGGCTGTCAGTATCTATCTATCGCTAACTATGTCCATAATTGAGTAATCTACTGATTATTTTTACAAATAATGGGACAGTCTGTTTTTTTTTAAAGGCCAAATGGGATGATTGGATTAAGTGAACAGTATCAAACCATTCATGATTTTCCAAATTACAAAACATTGCGTTTGGAAAAAGACAAACTAGAACATCCTTAAAAATACACTGCTATTCAAAAGTTTGGAATCGCTCTCTAAAAGTTTGGAATAATATAATACCAGTTTAGTTGCAGATAAATGTATGAGATTGTTCTAATATGCTAGTCCTGTGCAACTTCTCAGAATTGAAATAAATAGTATGATGCTGTAAATAGAAATTATGACACCCTAGATGTGTCCAGAATGATGAATGGAACGAAGTAGAAGTTCTAAAATAACTATGAAAGCTGTAGATCTAGAAATAGAAATTTTAATGAATCATTTTTGATAATGGAGGTTAGTTGAGTAATCGTGACAGCCCTGCAGGAGATGGCTGTGTATTTCACAAGATTCACAGCCATGCTTAAATACAGCTCCATCCACTGACATGATTATATAAAACCATACCTACTAACAGACCTCATCACCTTATGATGTGTGTTCATCTCACACACAGTCTGAAACTGGCACATACACTCTCACACATTCATATAATGTTCACTCATAACCATAAACCTTATCATGCATAAGCACTCCCTCTTTTATTATAATGTTTTGGCCAAAGAACTCTCTGACTTTTATCACTAAAGCCAACTTCAGTAGGAATAAATAATGCATTTTTTTGTGGAATGCGGTATCAGGGAAGGTCTTTAGATGTTTTAGAGGTGGGCAAATGTCATATATTTAGATAGAAGATTGCAAAAAACAAGAATTTTGTTTTACGAGTGTGATGACTCATGCTTAATATCAACAGTGACATAAACTAACAAGGTAAAAAGGTCATTTTTAATGTCAGATTGACTTTGTCACCTCTGCAATCTTTTACAGACTTTGAGCTTCCTGCCCTTTCGCATCACTTTTGTTTTTGTTTTGTTTTGTTTTGTTTTTAATGAAGGATTTATGAAGATTTCTGTTGGATGTATTTATAAGCAGCCTGGGCAGTATTATAGCAGTGTTTACCAAGCCTTTGTGGAGTGACTGACATTGTAACATGAAAACAACAAAGTTTCTCTAATATAGCACCTTCAGGACTTTCTGCTTCATCAAACAGGAATCAGCCCTCCTGCTAAACTCAAGCCTGTCGTTCTTCTTGTTCAGGCAAATAAGAAAAGTGAACTGTAACAGGATTTACTTTGTCCAGCAATTTCAGCACATTCATGATGAACGCCATCACTGAGATTCACTCCACTCGCGTCTTCCTCAGTGAAACTTTCATCTTTTTGTGGAGCTAGAGCCTGTACTGCATCGGGTCTTACATCCCTTCATAGCAGTGGTTCCCAGCCTGGTCCTTAGGACCACCCATGCAGTCCACATTTTTGCTCCAACCCAAATTGCAGCACATAGGGATGATGGAAGAATGTGGACCAATCTGGGAGCCCCTGTGGGCTGGGTTGGGAACCACTGCTTCATAGGATATGTTCCACTGTTTTTTGTGTATTCACACAGGTGTATTTAGGCAGCTAGTCCTGGTAACAGATGCCTTGAGTAAATTTGCACCTGAATAGAATGGAATCTGATTGGTTTCCCATCCAAGCCAATCAGATACCTTTCTGAAGATTGTCCTGTTTGTGCAACCATCAAACAAAAAGTTTATCTTAGATGTATAGTTTGCTAGCTTGCAAAGTTTCTCAGCTATAAAATGGAAATTAACCCTTGTGTGGCTTTGATGTGTTTGTTACTCAGTGGTCTGGCGGACCCACCACATTATTTCTTTTTAAATCAATACAGTCAGAACCATTTATGTAAAATATCAGATGTTTAAAATATCAAAAGTGACCAGCGTAGGGTTCTCCTTTAGCAGCTGTAGCCAGTCAGCAGCGTGTCCATGTTGTCCCCCCTCACAGACACACACACAAACACACACACACACACACACACACACACTAACAGCAGGCCGTGTAGGAGGAGAACAGAGTGAAGGACACAGCACCTCCACACTTTTACTCCCCGCGGTTTCACCCAACACCACATGTGTAATATAAATGTGTGGGGGCTGAACAGAGTGAAGACACTGAAAATGTGTTATTTTATATGTTCTTCACAGAAAATGAGCAAAGACCAAGAAATCTGGGGTTGAAATAATAATAAATTACATCATTTTACTTTCGGTAAACATTGAAAATGGGTCCCACAGACCTGAACACCACACAAGGGTTAAAGAGCATGAATTTAAAATCAATTTTGAACATGTCCTTTATGGCTGTGATTGACTAGAAAAAACAGACATCCTTCAAGAAAGAGGGCTGATTCCATTGCAGTGGCTACATGAATCCAGGCAAAATTATATCTTCTGAAATTCAAGACTTGTTGGCAGCTGAAAGAAGTGATGCATTAATGTTACTTGATCTGCATTTGTTCATCATTTACACAAGAATGAGATACATTACATAAACACAGTTATTACCAAAAGTAAGCAAATGGAAAGACTAAATGTGTTGATGTGATATTTTGTCAGTGTGGAAATGATTTGATCAAGTAAATTCAGTGCATCGGTTTTGCAGACTCAGAACAAATTTCAGCTCATTTCCCAAGGAGCCTTTTCGCAGTGTTGAGTGCTTAACTGTGCTGAGATGTGCAGGCAGACTTTGTCTGGTGTTAGGAAGGATGGGGTATTTGCAATATCACTTAAGTCTTCTACAGTATGCAAGAATGAAAGTGTGGAAGCAATTATGATAGTATTCTGGATTGGGTTACAGTATTTTAAAACATCTCGTTACCACTATAGAGATATTTAACACTTCATATAATGCTGTGTTACTGTTTTGACAGTGTTCTTCGCAAACCTGTGTGTTGTCATGACTTCCCTTCTTGCCTGTGCCACATACTTGTTTTTCAGATTTTTTACAGTTTTTACTCTCAACCGTAAACACTGAATTGGAGTAAGCATGGTTGAGCATCTCCGTCCTACACCTGCTATTGTTTTGCACCAGATTTTAAGTCTATAATACATATATACAGATACATATAAAAGCTGATATGTTACAGTTTCATCTGAAGTGTCTTGCATTAAAAGTGCCCAGTTAAATGTAAGTTTTTCAGAGTGCCATACGAATAAAAGTATTTTACGCTTGTGCTGCAAAAACGGGCATGAATGCACTTCAGCTTAATGAAGTTATTTTTTCAGCTGATGCGGACGCGTGTTGTGATTTGAATAATACCTTTTGATAAGATGACCGTAGAAAGCATCTGTGTTTAATTTGCTTGATATTTTGTGCAATATAAGGCTTATTCATGTGTTTGGGTCTCAGTGTTCATGTGTGGTATTTATTTGATGTATTTTTCTGTTTGTTTTGTTAAACTCCAAAGTGTTCAGATGACCGTACTGCATTTTTACTAACGGCTGTTAACTCTGCATCATGTTTAAGTCGTTTTTATCTTCATCTGAAATGGAGAGGTTTGTTCTATTGGTTTGGTGTTGTGTGTGCACAGACAGGCAGTTGTGCAGCTCCATTTTTAAGTGGTAAAAACAGTTACATTTTTCATGGCAGTGTTTGCATTGGATACAAATAAATAAATAACTACAAAAAAATAAATGTTGGATTAATTTTAAATGGCATGTGTAGCTTTTGTTTTTTGTTGTTATTGTTTTTTGTAAAACTACACCAAAGGTGAGGAGGATTTGGCATTTATGGTTAATCATTTAATAATACGGTACTGTGCAGAAGGCAAAGGCCACCAAAATTACACAAAGCCTCAAACACTGAATGTAATATCAAGTCTATCAGTATTTCTTTTGTGCACCTTACTGCCACTTTAACTCCTGCATCCTGCCAGTCTTAAAACCAACCAGTTACAGCTGGTTTAACCAGTGCTGTGTCCCCTCCAACAAAAACTGTTCCCAAAGGACTCAGACATCATGTTCCCCTTCAAAGAGACACCAACATTTACACAAACAGCTGCCTAAGCACATATTCAGTTGTTGAGGGCTCTGTGTAATTGTCTGTTAAAAAATGTACTGTTGGTTTCCTGACACTGAAAAATGAATAACTTGTAGAATAACTTGTATTTAAAGACCATTTTGACTAGAAATTAAATAAAAGAAGGGTGGTCATTGTCTTTTATACAGTACTGTATATTGAGGGCCATAAATCATACATCAACTATATAATAATATGCCTTTCATAATAATATGAGTGTATATTAATTTATTAATAATAATATATTACACTCCTGCTATCAGAATATATTAAGTACTGTGAAAAATACATTCATACCTACGTTGTAGTACAAGGTCTCGGTTTTGTCTCAGGCTTGATATCATTTTGACTCAGAAATTGTTCTCGAGACCAGCCGAGTGTGATGCCTCTGTTTGAGCTAATTAATTGAAACTTTTTACAAATATGAATACCTTTATTGTCATTGTACAAGTGCAGTGAGATTCAGTGTGTACCTAAATCGAATGAAATACCAATTAAAATAGAATAAGATAACATAAATTAGAGATAGACAGCATATTTACAAAGGAACAAATATGCAAGGTGCAGTACAGCCTGAGGTGCATGTGGACAAGCCTGTGGCATAAGTATGTGCATCTTCTGGGGTTGGGGGTAGTAGAATAGTTCAGGGTGGAGCACCATGGCTGGAATATTGCAGTACAAAAGTGACATGCAGTCAGTAAACAGTGGCCATATAGCAATAGGCAGTAGCAAATGCCATCAGTCAGGTAGTGTAGCAGCTTCACATTCTGTCTAATTCTATATAAAGTGAACAAGGTGCAAAAGCATACTATACTGTAATATATACTGTTCTACTATGCATATGATACCTACTATACTATGCATAATAGATGAGAGAACAGTGTGCAGTGTTAATTAGTAGGTGAAGTGCAGTTAGTGAGAAAGTGCTCAGAGCTGCAGTTGGTCTTTTTCTTTCATTACTGAATATCAACAAAACCTAAACGTAAAAACGGTTCTTTCTCTACATGTTTAAACAGAATCTGTTCACTGCCTGGGTATTTATTTGTTTATTGATGTTCATCGTTTCCAAAATTCAAACATCTGAGGGCAGATCGTAATTTTATTATTACTATGTTTTCACTTAATAATAAAATGGATGTATGTTGTTTGATTTATTTTCTGTTTACTTTAGGCTTTGATTCTAAAAAGGTTTTAGAGACGAAGGGACCGAGAATAATCTCACCATCAGTTGCTTACAAACGTTACAATGCTTAAAAAGTTAGACCAAGACTCTAGTAATAATTAATAGTGGTTTAGGCTATATATTATATATTTTATATAATAGATTATTTATTAATTTATATCATTTAATGAATTTAAATTAATAATGAACTACAAATGATCGTCAATTTTTCCCCTTTTTTCATTTGTATATTTTGAAAAAAACATTAAAGTGGTCCGGGTGGCGCAGTGGGTAGCGCTGTCGCCTCACAGCCAAAAGGGCCTGGGTTCGATTCCCGGCCGGGTGACCAGGGTCCTTTCTGTGTGGAGTTTGTATGTTCTCCCCGTGTCTGCGTGGGTTTCCTCCGGGTACTCCGGTTTTCTCCCACAGTCCAAAAACATGCAGTCAGGCCAATTGGACATGCTGAATTGCCCCTAGGTGTGAATGTGTGTGTGATTGTCTGTCTGTCTGCCCTGCGATGGACTGGTGACCTGTCCAGGGTGTATCTTGCCTTCCGCCCAATGACAGCTGGGATAGGCTCCAGCGACCCAGAAGGATAAGCGGTTTAGATGATGTATGTACTAAAGTGGTCCAGGACTTGGTCTTGACTAATTTTTACCCTTCTTTGTGATGCCTGTTTTCACAGAAGTGCTGAGGAGGAAGAAAACCAGAGTAAGACATTAACTCAGATATGTGAGTGATTGTAGAAAGCTATTCACAATTGTGTGTGCGTGGGTCATCATGTGTGTCTCAGCTGCAGCAGTGCTGTGCAGACTTTGATCATAGGCGAGTTCGAGTCAAAGTCAAAGATTTCTTCACTCATCCCTCAGTGTTTTGATGATAATAGCTGAGGAGGTACCATAGAATTCTCTCTGAACTGACAACTGTGAGCTGTGAGAGGTAAGTAAAAAGCTTTTTACCTTTGCTGAAACCTACTATTACCTGCTATTATAAAAGGTAAATGTCAGCTTTGACGTATAAGCGAGGTATTAATGAGTGTTAGCGATCGTGTACGACTGTCAGTGTGATCAGATTTACTATGTTTATATTGTAACAATGCAAAGACTTATTAAGAGAGGTATATTATCCTGTCATTAATTCCTATATGTGATTTGCTGCATGGTATTTACATTGTCAACAGATTCTTAAAAGTCTTGAATTGTCCTAATTTAAGTTTAACTAAGGGGGGGAATCAAATTTTGTTATCAAAAAAGCCTCACAACAGCAAAAAAAGGAACATGAATGATAAATCATGCTGAATAATAGAGGTGAATAGTTATTTAGCTGTACTGAAAAGGGCAGTAAATACCATTCTAGAGTTCCTAAAACATCTAAAAATCTTCAGTCATGAAGTCTAAACTCAAATTTTTATTGGCCTAGTGACAACGAATTAAATTATTGTGTGTTATTTCTATATTGTCAATTAAATTTTCATTGTTTATGTCATGTCTTTACATTGTATAGGGCCTGCTGGGATGTCAGTGTCCAGCTTAGTGCCCTGGCTTGTGGTCCTGCTCCTCCAACTTTGGGGAGCACACACACTGCCCCCTACGCCAGCATGTCTAACCCCCTGCTTATGCCAAAGCACTCCACTCCTAAACTGCTCCTCATCTGGCCTATCTGAGGCTCCATCGCAGATCCCAGTAACTGCCACGGCCCTGGACCTATCCCATAATGCTCTACAGTCTCTGGTTCCTCTTGGTTCTGGTCGCGCCCGTTTGAGAGGGCTTCAGCATCTCTGGGTGGGAGATAATGCACTGGAGACTCTGTCACTGTGTTTGGGGAAAGGTGTGAAAGGCACCAAGACCCTTACAGGAAGGAGAGAGCGCTGTGTGACGTGGGCACCTGATCTTCAGCTGCTGTCCGCTGAGAGGAACCAGCTAAAACGAATACCAGGAGGTCAGAACGCCACTCATTCACTCACACACATACAAAGACTGTTCAGGGGACATTCATTATCTCATATGCACAAGAAAATCATAATGACAGATACAATGCATGCAGTTGTCACATATACCATTCTATAGTCAGTCACTTGTTAACGTGGAAATCACTAGACCTTTGATTTATTGTTGACTCTCCTGAATCACTAGTGTCTTTTAGCCAATCAGATGGCTCACCTACAGAGTAAAAGGGCTGGGCACAGACATTCCAGTGCATCATTAGGGGCTGTAAAAGAAGGCATGGTTCGGTCTAAAGATCTCAACACATTCCAGAGTTATCACAGGTATTGTGGTCACAGTTATCATGGTTATTTTGACAGCAATTTAAATGGGTGTTAACATTTAAAGACGTAGCACAGATTCTAAGATTGTGACTGCTCCCATTTTTCTTATGAAAGTTTGTTAGAAAAGGGAACATCGTCAGTTTTCAAGTTTTAAAAAGATTATCGCCCTTGTGTATTTCACCAGGCTCTGCAGAAATAGCCTTCATAGCCCTCACATCATCTGAAAATGAGAGATCATTATATATATTGTATTTGTTATCACATGATCAGATGATAGACCATCAAGGTTGGGCAGAATACTTTGAAAAGGTAGTGATGGGTGAATACACTGTCCAGTTTATGTGTTTATTCAGGTGTATTGTTGAATTTAGTTTTATGGGTTTACCGCTTCAGGGCCAGCTCTTCTGTACCCAGTTATGTTTCTGCTTTTGCGCAGATGCATAAAATTGAAAGAAAATAGCTTAACGCTATAAATGCATTGAACGACATGATTAGTGGAGTAAAATCCTGCTGTGTTTGATTTGACTTAATCTGGTTTTAATATAATATATCTTAGTATGTTGTTTACATAACTACTTGGAAACTGCCGAAATCAGGTAGTGCTCATTATTATTAGTATTTCTGTAAGCACACTCATTCTTCATGCAGCTAGTTAGTGGGACCTCAGTAGCTATGATGTCATCTGATTGACACCACACCTATCATTTACTTGTTCCACTTATTTTCAGAAGATCTCTGAATTCTCAAAAAATTGCCCAAAACTGTATGGCCAAAAGTATGTGGCATCACACCTATATGAGCTTGTCAGACATCCCATTCAAAAACCTTGCATGGATATGGAGTTGAACCCCCCCCCGCCTTGCAGCTATAACAGCCCCCACTCTTCTGTTAAGGCTTTCCACCAGATTTTGGAGTGTGTATATGGGGACTTGTGTCCATTAAGTCAAAAGAACATGAAAGGTCAGGCACTGATGTTTGACGAGAAGGCCATCAACGGTCCAATTCATTACATAATCATAATCATCATAACATGACCCTGCACTGTAACTAAGGGGCTTAGCCCAAACCCTGAAAAACAGCCCCAGATGATTATCCCTCCTCTACCAAACTTTACTGTTGGCACTATGCATCCCAGCAGGTAGTGTTCTCCTGCTATCTGCCAAACTCAAATTCAAAAAACACTTCAGAAAACATACTTCCACTGATCCAAAGTCTTGTGGCAGCATACTTTAAACAACTGCAGCCGACACTTGGCATTGCGCATAGTGGTCTTAGGCTTGTGTGCAGCTGCTCAGCCATGGAAACCCCTTTCGTGAAACTCCTGATGCCCCGTTCTTCTGCTGATGTTGCTTCCAGAATTTGGAACACTGTAGTAAGTGATGAGGACAGGGGACAGGCAATTTCATGTCCTATGTGCTTTAGCACTTGGCAGCCCCACTCTTTGAGTTTGCATAGTCTACTGCTTCGTGGCTTAGCTGTTGTTGCTCCTAGATGCTTCCAGTTCGCAATAATGGCACTTACAGTTGACTGGGGCAGTTCTAGCAGGGCAGAAATTTTGTGAACTGACTTGGAAAAAGTGGTATCCTGTGACATTTAAAGTCACTTAACACTTTAATACGACTGATTCTAATGCCCGCATTTGTCTATGGAAATTGCAGGACTGTTTACATGTTCTGATATATAAGCCAGATACAATAGGTGTGACTGAAACACCTGAACTTAATTCAATGGGGTGTTAGATCAAGCCATGTTATGCCTGTGATGCTCAGTCAGTGTACTGCCATATTTACAGTTATATATGGGGCTTTATGTCAGAGATGCAATACTCAAATCAGTTTTCCCTTACAGACAGTAACTAGGTCAGTACTTGCCCTAGGACATACCAGCTTCTATTTCCTGTAAAGGTTTCACTGTTTTTCAAGTGCCTCTGTTGAGACCTCTGTGTTTTTTCACAGTGGTGTTAATTAATGGTCAGGGGTTTTGGCTGTTTGGCATGACCAGGATCAGTATTCGCAGCCCAGTCGTAGCCATTACAGGCTTAGGGTCCAAGGTCTGTTTCCTCAAAAGCAGTGTCAAAAATCACTGAAAGAAATATCAGTGAAAATCTGCCCAGGTCCCAGACTGACCCTCGATAAGAGGCCTGAGGCATAATGCTTCTGTTTCCTAAGGCAGTGTGCTAAAGCTGTGAGAGCAAGCAGATTTTAACATATCCTGCTTAGAATTGAAGCGAGATTCTTTTTTTATCACAGTGTGGTCCACCGATTGCTTTCTGAGTGGAATGAAATGACGCTCAAGTCCGTGCGAGTTACTCAAATGAGTGTTATTAAGGTAGGCCAAGGTCCCACACAGATGACAGCATCTCTCAGCTGTTTGTGAGTCAGTGCACAGCCTCTCTTCTCCAACGAATCCCTTACCAGCAGGCCCTCAGTACTGCTCAGCAGTCAATACAGCACTCAAAATAGAGGAGGCAGACTTCTCAATTTCTCTCTCTCTCTCTTATTTGCACTGACAGCCAGACCATTAGTATCCATGTCTGATTACTGCTGTATCAGCAACAAGCTCATAATGCAAATGTATACAGAAAATGAGGAGGCAGTTAATACACATACACTATTTATTATGAACCAGCCTAACCATAACTATTATGCCCTCAGAGCTATTCTGGTTAAAATGGGAGAAGGTTAAAGGGCCCATTTCATGGAAAATAAATTTTATAAAATTTTATTGGCTAAAATATTTGATACAGTGTGAAAACACTATTAAAGTTTTAAAATGTACCGTAACTCCACAGTCCGCACATGGAAGATAAGCTGCAAAAACAGCCCATTTTGAATTGTTTTCATGATGTCACAAATACCAACACATTTACATATGTACATATTATCACATACACATATTATTCACATAATCAGCCTACTGCAGTTTTGTTCCACCCATTCATGTGGAAGTTATAAGGAGACTTTCAGCCCAGAATGCTGTACAGGGCAGCCAGACAGACAGGGCAGGTCATAACAGAGCTCATATACATGTATTAGTCTTAAAAGCACAGTATCAAAAGCAGTCTGTGTATTTCTAAATAATAAAGTTGGGAAGTTGAAAACTCACACAACCATCATAAGTGGACTATGAATAATTTAGGATATGAGCCCTTTAGTGGGGAAAAACTGTAACTCAGTCATACATTATAACTCTTTCTTATTATTCCAATGATAAGTGATTTTCAACTTGCTTTCAATGAAGTTCAATTTCCACTTTTCTTCTATTTTACAGCAATTTGCAATTTGTAGGAAGTATAAGCTATTATTAACAATTGAATGCTGCATTAATCCTGTTACATCACAGAGCGATAGCCACACAGCTCATTTATGAGGTGAAATTGACCAGACAGCTGAAAAAGCAAACTTAAAGGGACACTCTAGCCAGACTAGGAAAATAAACTGATGATGATGATGATGTATTTTGAGGATGAGTGGAACTTTTGAAAATCCACAGCTGTTTTGTGGTGGATTTTTGGGGGCTATACAGGAAGTGCTGGAGGGCCATGTGTGCATACACACACTTGTGCTGCCTTTGGTTTAAGCTAGGAAGCTTGAAAACACATTTCAAACAATCCACCCAAAATCCACCCAAAAGCCTTTGTTTTTCAAAGATTCCTCCAACTTCAAGATGTCATCAGAAGAGGGGGGCGGTTCTAGTCTGGCCTGTGGGTCACTTTAACATCAAATTGAATGCTCCTAATTCCTTCTGACTACTTGGTATATACAGCATTTATATTTGTATATTTAACTACAGTAAATTTATAGTAGTAAATATTTACAGTAGTAAATATTCCACAATGTATAGTGATGTAAATATACCTTATTAGATGACGTCCTGATGACTTCCTTTTTACTAAGACATTTCACTTTTGACAACTAACGTTAATCAACTAAGGATCATTAACTAGATCAGTGATTCCCAACCCTGGTCCTGGAATACTGCACATTTTAGTGTTTTTTCATCTTACCTTTACATCTGATCCAACTAATCAGCTAATTAAGAACCCCTTTTTGAACTGAGGTAAATGTTTTAGTGGGGAAACTACAATGTGGAGGACAGGGGCTACTCTAAAATCAGGGTTGAGAACCTGTGACCTAGATCAGGGGTGCAATGGCAGCAGCCATTAGGTCAAATGTGCAATATGTTTTGTGATAGTTCTCTGGCCACAGCACTACCACCAACCTGACAGTGTGCGAAGCTGGTGTGCTGAGTTAGCGATGACAAAACAGATATCTATTGCACAGTCCAGGTGGTCTTTGCACATGGGGCCCCCATGAAAATACAAATTGGACATACTGCATGTGTTGACGTGTTGATGTTAAATAACCTATTCTGAAATACAATCTTATAATGAGAAATATAGAATATATCCATGAGAATGAAGATGATTTCACTTGCCAAGATATTTCTTTTTTTGCGGTGTAGAGGTTGCTCCATTCAGAAGCCTAGAGCTTTAACTAATTTAAAAATGTGTATCCAGAGGGCGTCATTCCTGTCTTTTGCCTAGAGCCCCAGAATCAATAAATCCGCCCTGTACGCAGTCCTCTAATGTAACATCTTTGTCGTCTCTGTCCTCCACAGGACTCGGCAGTATAAAATCATTGCAGGTGCTTCAGCTCTCCCATAACAGAATCTCTGAACTTGGTCCTGCTGACTTGGTTGGGTGTACTGACCTGAAAGAAGTTCACCTCCAGCATAACCTCATCAACACTGTCCACCCACAGGCCTTTAAGGACCTGCCCAGTTTACAGGTAACAAACCTCAGGAAAGGGTATACACAGAAAAAAATAGTGCTTTGAGCTGTATCTTTTGTTTATCAAATATCATCCTAAGTGTACTACGTATAAAACATGTTTGTCCAAAATAGTAACTTTACAGGAGAAGACAAAACGTCCTTAATTTTTAATCTAAGCTAAAATAAAGAGATTTTATTCCAAGTGATTTTGGCCCATTCATCATGAAATGTTCAGAGAATGTTAAGAGCAGCTGCTGTGTTCAAATGATGATCACTAAATTGAGAACTATGAGTCATAGCAATTTCAAATTGAAACACATTAACAGTTAATGTTTTCATTGTACCACCTAGGTCCTTGACCTGAGCTATAACCTGTTGACCATCATACCTCTGCCAGCTTACTTGTCTCTACGGAACTTGAATACATTTGTGGCCATTTCTGGAAATAGGTGGAGGTGTGATTGTAACTTAAAGACAATAAGGAGATGGCTAAGCTTCGACAATGAACTGGGTAATCCAGGATGGAAAGTGGTGTGTTTCTCTCCACCTCATTATGCTGGAAATGATCTGCTACATCTGGAGGAATCTGATCTTACCTGTCCACTGCCTGTATACAGCACACCAGGCCTTGCTAAGGAGGTGACAGTGGATGAGGGGACAGAATTATTGCTTTCCTGTGCAACACAAGGTACTGATTATCACGTAAATGTTTCAGTCTTTACTCTTAATGAATAAATTGGGCTATGTAGTATTGATTCATGCTTTTTTTCAAAATAGTTTCTGAATATACTAAAAAATTAAAGGAATGGTTTGGCAAACAATCTAAATTACACAATTTTCCAGTTATCCCAGACGTAGTCAATGAGCTGAGACATGTTTGGTGTCCAAATTTTGCTTCCTTAGCTCAGTGCTGGAGCTACCAGACAAGCATTGTTAGCAAACACCAGAAGTCAATAGTCATCTAAATTATTTTCTGTAAATACACACCTTATAAAGTCCTCTCAACCCACATCCAGGTCTTCATTAAAGTCACTCAGACTTGTCAGTGTGGTTTAGTGCATAGTTTGACTTACTTTGAGCTATAAAAATAAACAAAACTTCACCATGTAGCTGAGCGCTGCAGGCAGCCACATTAGACATTGTGCCCTAAATCACTTAGACAAGTATTTTACAGAATGATTTGGGTGACTATTAATTTTGTGTTCATTAACAATGCTAGCCTTGTAGCTCCCGCACTAAAAAAGAAAGAAAATTTGGATGCCAAACATGTCTTGATTAAGTAGTTGTCTGATTAACTACATCTTGGTAATTGGAAAATTGTGTAAATTACATTTTTTCCCAAATCTTTTCTTTAAGCCATCACAGCTGTTATGGAAAGCACTACTAAGAAAATGACATCTTTCTGTTGGCCTTTTCCTCAGACTTCATGCAGTCTCGTTGGTGGACACCTCATGGCCAAGTCTCTGAAAATCAACAAGTACTTCTCATCAGCAATGTCACAGAGCAGGATGCAGGACTTTATGTCTGTGTCTCAGGATTTCAGGAAGAGCATGTATCAATATTTAATCTACATGTTCATAAAAGATTTCATGACACAAGGCTGCGACGAGAAGCCCAGAATATTTTGGATGACCTTACCAGAGAAGGAAGCCTGAATGTGCAGAGAAATGTGCGAGCTGTGCCTCAGCAAGACTTTGTATTAGCTGTCTGCCTTTCTGTCTTCATTACATTCATCGTGGCCTTTGTCGTTGGTGTTCTGGTAAGGCCACTTCTGGATAAATTATGCAAGAAAATTCGATCTAAGAGGGATACTGCATCATCGTCTACAAACTCACAGACGTCCTCCACTCGGCAAAGGCCATACGTGAATGAAGGCTATTCTGATACAGATGAACATGTGCAAGAAGTGCGAGTGGGATCAAGAGTGACATTTGGTGGGGTCACAGAAGTAAATGACTGTGGGGGAAATATTCCTTATTATGTCACTGTAGAAGATGCCAAGTCAGACAGCTCTTCTGAGAATAATACAGATGTTGAGGTATCATATGAGAACACACAGGGGAATAAATTCTTGACTGTCAATGTTGAAAACCATTGTGTTGAGATGGAAGATCTGAAGAGCAGAGAAGGCGGCCATCCCAGCAGCTCACTACAAGTCAGCAAAGAAGTACCTTTGAGAAAAGAGAACAAAAAAACATCAGAACCTAAACCAGCTTGTGGGTACCCAAATGCTGAATCTACCAAAATCATGGAGTTTGAGCCCATTCCAGACCAAGAGGACACCACAGAGTTAGAAGAGAGGAGCATTTCACCCGTATCATCTCACTCAGAATTGCCACAAGAACTAGAGTCTTATGAAGTAAAAGAGTCAATTGAGCAAAGTGTAGATCCTCCTGTAGCCACTGTACATGAAGAAAAAGAAGGCAACACAGGCCAGGAGCCAACAATACCAGGATTTACAACTGACCCACTGTTTGATCTGAAGGAACAGAATGTGGATGACCTGGACCCAGATTTATGGAATGATAGTGGGGAGAGTTTTTCATTCACTGATGAATCTCCAAGGTCAAGCAGCCGAGTAACACAACGTGCTGTTCTTGATTATCCACTTTTTGAAAAGGAAATGTCTGTGGATAAGTCTGATAAACTGAGTTCCTGCAACTCAAGTGAAAGTGGTCTGACTGAAGAAGAACAAACAGAATACACTGTAAACCCAGAGGAAGATGAAGAATCAGAAACCTATGGTCCACACTCAGGAAATGAAGACCTCAGTGGAAACAAGCTCTCCACTCTGGAGCAAGATGCTTTAACTGATGAGCCAAGCGCAGGTGCACGTTTCAGACAAGATACTATTACGCTGGACCCATCAGATGTACATATGACCTTTACTCGAGAGGATAGTTTTAATGATGGGCCATTTACAGACCAGAATGAGAGCTCAGATTCTTCAGACATTGTACATATTAATGAAGAACCTATACAATACCATGTACATCCTGTTTATAGGACTGGTCGAAAGACTACCAGCCATTTGAGAATAGATAGATCAGGTGCCTGTAGCTCCAGTGAAGATGAAGAGGAACAAGCTGAAAATGCTTACTACCCAAGGAGACTTGAGATAAAAACAGAACCCGAGGTTTATAGCGAGGGTGTCATTACAGTCAAAAACCCAAACAACACACTCAGTATCAACTTTGACAACTCCTCAAGCAGCACAGATATAGAGGAGAAGACCGATAAGGAGGGAGAGAGAAAGAGCTTTAAACGACTGAGTGGAATGAGTTCACTGCTGTTTAACAGAAATGGGCCTGAAACAGAAAAGAAGGCTGTTCAAACCCCATCCAAAACAACAAACAAAGACAGTTGGAAAATTGGGGGTATCTTGGGCTTGTCCTTCAACAAACAGACAGTGGTACCCGAGGACAATGACAAACCAAACACTAATGAAGAAAGTTTCTTTGGAACAATAGGACAAGCCTTTGGTCGGCTGCCAAAACTTAAAAGATCTCTTCTGTTCTCAGTCTCTGATCCTAAATCTTCAATTCAGCATGGATGTACACCTGTGGTAGAGGCAGGATGTGACTCAAAGATATCCCACCTGAACTTCTCCTTAGAAGAAAGTTTCATTGGAAAGATTGATGTGCCTTTGGATCCAGTACCAAAAATAAAGAGATATCTCCTGTTCTCACATCCTGAGCCTCAGCCTTCAAGTCTGATACCGTCATCTATGGAGACAGAAAGAGCAACACCAGAGTTAAAGACTAAAACACAGTCTGTTAGATCTGAATCTACATCTGATGATAAGCTCAGTCCAACCTCTAGTGGAGATGATTTCTTTGGGCAAATAGGTGCATCTCTTAATGAAGTACCCAAGGTTAAGAGATACCTTCAGTTCACTCAGTCTGAATCTCAACCTTCAGCCAAGTCCCCATTGACATCTTTAAAGACAGAAAGTTTCATGCAAGTGTTAGGGACTAAAACAGAATCTGTGAAATCTGATACTTCATCTGAAGATGACATTGGTCCAAACTCTACAAGAGACAATTTCTTTGGGCAAATAGGTGCATCTCTTGATGAAGTGCCAAAGGTTAAGAGATACATTCAGTTCACACAAACTGTACCTCAACCTTTAGCTCAGTCCCCATCAACATCTTTAAAGGCAGAAAGTTTCATACCAGTGGTAGGGACTAAAACACAGTCTGTGAAATCAGATTCTTCATCTGAAAATGACATCAGTCCAGCCTCTACTGGAGAAAATTTCTTTAGGCAAATAGGTGCTTCTCTTGATGAAGTGCCAAAAGTGAACAGATACATTCAGTTCACACAAATTGAACCTCAACCTTCAGCCACGTCCCCATCAACATCTTTAAAGGCAGAAAGTTTCATACCAGTGTTAGGGACTAAACCACAATCTGTGAGATCCGAATCTACATCTGAAGATGACATCAGTCCAACCTCTACTGGAGATAATTTCTTTGGGCAAATAGGTGCATCTCTTGATGAAGTGCCAAAAGTAAAGAGATACATTCAGTTTACACAAACTGAACCTCAACCTTTAGCTCAGTCCCCATCAACATCTTTAAAGGCAGAACATTTCATACCAGTGTTAGGGACTAAAACACAGTCTGTGAAATCAGATTTTTCATCTGAAAATGACATCAGTCCAAACTCTACTGGAGACAATTTCTTTGGGCAAATAGGTGCATCTCTTGATGAAGTGCCAAAAGTGAACAGATACATTCAGTTCACACAAATTGAACCTCAACCTCCAGCCACGTCCCCATCAACATCTTTAAAGGCAGAAAGTTTCATACCAGTGTTAGGGACTAAACCACAATCTGTGAGATCCGAATCTACATCTGAGGATAAGCTCAGTCCAACCTCTACTGGAGACAATTTCTTTGGGCAAATAGATGCATCTCTTGATGAAGTGCCAAAGGTTAAGAGATACATTCAGTTCACTCAATCTGAACCTCAACCTTCAGTCAAGTCCCCATCAACATCTTTAAAGGCAGGAAGTTTCATACCAGTGTTAGGGACTAAACCACAATCTGTGAGATCCGAATCTACATCTGAGAATAAGCTCAGTTCAACCTCTACTGGAGACAATTTCTTTGGGCAAATAGGTGCATCTCTTGATGAAGTGCCAAAGGTTAAGAGATACATTCATTTCACTCAATCTGAACCTCAACCTTCAGTCAAGTCCCCATCAACATCTTTAAAGGCAGAAAGTTTCATACCAGTGTTAGGGACTAAACCACAATCTGTGAGATCCGAATCTACATCTGGGGATAAGCTCAGTCCAACCTCTACTGGAGACAATTTCTTTGGGCAAATAGGTGCATCTCTTGATGAAGTGCCAAAGGTTAAGAGATACATTCATTTCACTCAATCTGAACCTAAACCTTTAGTCAAGTCCCCATCAACATCTTTAAAGGCAGAAAGTTTCAAACCACTGTTAGGGACTAAACCACAATCTGTGAGATCCGAATCTACATCTGAGAATAAGCTCAGTCCAACCTCTACTGGAGACAATTTCTTTGGGCAAATAGGTGCATCTCTTGATGAAGTGCCAAAAGTAAACAGATACATTCAGTTTACTCAATCTGAACCTCAACCTTCAGTCAAGTCCCCATCAACATCTTTAAAGGCAGAAAGTTTCATACCAGTGTTAGGGACTAAACCACAATCTGTGAGATCTGAATCTACATCCAAGGCTGAGCGCAGTCCCACCTCTACTGGAGACAATTTCTTTGGGCAAATAGGTGCATCTCTTGATGAAGTGCCAAAGGTTAAGAGATACATTCAGTTCACTCAATCTGAACCTCAACCTTCAGTCAAGTCCCCATCAACATCTTTAAAGGCAGAAAGTTTCATACCAGTGTTAGGGACCAAACCACAATCTCTGAGATCCGAATCTACATCTGAGGATAAGCTCAGTCCAACCTCTACTGGAGACAATTTCTTTGGGCAAATAGGTGCATCTCTTGATGAAGTGCCAAAGGTTAAAAGATACATTCAGTTCACACAAACTGAACCTCAACCTTCAGCTCAGTCCCCATCAACATCTTTAAAGGCAGAAAGTTTTATACCAGTGTTAGGGACTAAACCACAATCTCTGAGATCTGAATCTACATCTGAGGATAAGCTCAGTCCAACCTCTACTGGAGACAATTTCTTTGGGCAAATAGGTGCATCTCTTGATGAAGTGCCAAAGGTTAAAAGATACATTCAGTTCACACAAACTGAACCTCAACCTTCAGCTCAGTCCCCATCAACATCTTTAAAGGCAGAAAGTTTTATACCAGTGTTAGGGACTAAACCACAATCTGTGAGATCTGAATCTACATCCAAGGCTGAGCGCAGTCCAACCTCTACTGGAGACAACTTCTTTGGGCAAATAGGTTCATCTCTTGATGAAGTGCCAAAGGTTAAGAGATACATTCATTTCACTCAATCTGAACCTCAACCTCCAGTCAAGTCCCCATCAACATCTTTAAAGGCAGAAAGTTTCATACCAGTGTTAGGGACCAAACCACAATCTCTGAGATCCGAATCTACATCTGGGGATAAGCTCAGTCCAACCTCTACTGGAGACAATTTCTTTGGGCAAATAGGTGCATCTCTTGATGAAGTGCCAAAGGTTAAGAGATACATTCATTTCACTCAATCTGAACCTCAACCTCCAGCCACGTCCCCATCAACATCTTTAAAGGCAGAAAGTTTCATACCAGTGTTAGGGACTAAACCACAATCTGTGAGATCCGAATCTACATCTGAGAATAAGCTCAGTCCAACCTCTACTGGAGACAATTTCTTTGGGCAAATAGGTGCATCTCTTGATGAAGTGCCAAAAGTAAACAGATACATTCAGTTTACTCAATCTGAACCTCAACCTTCAGTCAAGTCCCCATCAACATCTTTAAAGGCAGAAAGTTTCATACCAGTGTTAGGGACTAAACCACAATCTGTGAGATCTGAATCTACATCCAAGGCTGAGCGCAGTCCAACCTCTACTGGAGACAATTTCTTTGGGCAAATAGGTGCATCTCTTGATGAAGTGCCAAAGGTTAAGAGATACATTCAGTTCACTCAATCTGAACCTCAACCTTCAGTCAAGTCCCCATCAACATCTTTAAAGGCAGAAAGTTTCATACCAGTGTTAGGGACTAAACCACAATCTGTGAGATCTGAATCTACATCCAAGGCTGAGCGCAGTCCCACCTCTACTGGAGACAATTTCTTTGGGCAAATAGGTGCATCTCTTGATGAAGTGCCAAAGGTTAAGAGATACATTCAGTTCACTCAATCTGAACCTCAACCTTCAGTCAAGTCCCCATCAACATCTTTAAAGGCAGAAAGTTTCATACCAGTGTTAGGGACCAAACCACAATCTCTGAGATCCGAATCTACATCTGAGGATAAGCTCAGTCCAACCTCTACTGGAGACAATTTCTTTGGGCAAATAGGTGCATCTCTTAATGAAGTGCCAAAAGTAAACAGATACATTCAGTTCACACAAACTGAACCTCAACCTTCAGCTCAGTCCCCATCAACATCTTTAGAGGCAGAAAGTTTTATACCAGTGTTACGGACTAAACCACAATCTGTGAGATCTGAATCTACATCCAAGGCTGAGCGCAGTCCAACCTCTACTGGAGACAATTTCTTTGGACAAATAGGTGCATCTCTTGATGAAGTGCCAAAGGTTAAGAGATACATTGATTTCACTCGATCTGAACCTAAACCTTCAGCCAAGTCCCCATCAACATCTTTAAAGACAGAAAGTTTCATACCAGTGTTAGGGACTAAACCACAATCTCTAAGATCTGAATCTACATCTGGGGATAAGCTCAGTCCAACCTCTACTGGAGACAATTTCTTTGGGCAAATAGGTGCATCTCTTGATGAAGTGCCAAAAGTAAACAGATACATTCAGTTCACACAAACTGAACCTCAACCTTCAGCTAAGTCCCCATCAACATCTTTAAAGGCAGAAAGTTTCATACCAGTGTTAGGGACTAAACCACAATCTGTGAGATCCGAATCTACATCTGGGGATAAGCTCAGTCCAACCTCTACTGGAGACAATTTCTTTGGGCAAATAGGTGCTTCTCTTGATGAAGTGCCAAAAGTAAACAGATACATTCAGTTCACACAAATTGAACCTCAACCTCCAGCCACGTCCCCATCAACATCTTTAAAGGCAGAAAGTTTCATACCAGTGTTAGGGACTAAACCACAATCTGTGAGATCTGAATCTACATCTGGGGATAAGCTCAGTCCAACCTCTACTGGAGACAATTTCTTTGGGCAAATAGATGCATCTCTTGATGAAGTGCCAAAAGTAAACAGATACATTCAGTTCACACAAACTGAACCTCAACCTTCAGCTAAGTCCCCATCAACATCTTTAAAGGCAGAAAGTTTCATACCAGTGTTAGGGACTAAACCACAATCTGTGAGATCCGAATCTACATCTGGGGATAAGCTCAGTCCAACCTCTACTGGAGACAATTTCTTTGGGCAAATAGGTGCATCTCTTGATGAAGTGCCAAAAGTGAACAGATACATTCAGTTCACACAAACTGAACCTCAACCTCCAGCCACGTCCCCATCAACATCTTTAAAGGTAGAAAGTTTCATACCAGTGTTAGGGACTAAACCACAATCTGTGAGATCTGAATCTACATCTGGGGATAAGCTCAGTCCAACCTCTACTGGAGACAATTTCTTTGGGCAAATAGGTGCATCTCTTGATGAAGTGCCAAAGGTTAAGAGATACATTCATTTCACTCAATCTGAAACTCAACCTTCAGTCAAGTCCCCATCAACATCTTTAAAGGCAGAAAGTTTCATACCAGTGTTAGGGACTAAACCACAGTCTGTGAGATCTGAATCTACATCTGGGGATAAGCTCAGTCCAACCTCTACTGGAGACAATTTCCCTGGGCAAATAGGTGCATCTTTTGATGGAGTGCCTAAAGTGAAGAGGTACATTCAGTTCACACAAACTGAACCTCAACCTTCAGGTCTGCTACCATCGTCTATGAAAACAGAAGGAGTCACAAAAGGACAGTCTAGGAGATATAATTTAACATCTGAGAATGAGCTCAGCTCAACTACTAAGGAAGGTAATTTCTTTGGGCAAATAGGTACATCACTCGATGAAGTGCCAAAAGTGAAGAGATACATTCAGTTCACACAATCTGAACCTCAGTCTTCAGCTGAAACACCATCAACATCTTCCCATTCAAAAAGAGTCACACCAACGTTGGCAACAAAAATACAATCTGTGAGATCCGATCCTCCATCTGAGGTCGAGCTCACTACAACCTCCAAGGGAGACAGTTTCTTTGGGCAAATTGATGGAGTACCAAAACTGAAGAGATACATTCAGTTCACACAATCTGAGCCTCTTTCTCAAACTCTGACACCTCCAAATGAACCAAAGATCCATGCAGGCACGCTAATAAACATTAATTCATCATCTGAAGATGGTGTCAGAGCAGATGCTGATAAACACAGCTTCTTTGGGCAAATTGACACATCTCTTGACGGAATACCAAAAGTAAAAAGATACCTTCAATTCACACAATCTCAACATTTGACTCAGCCTTCATCCCAGTATTTGGACACACAAATAGCTACACCAGAGCTTTTGACAAAAACAGAATTACTGCAAACCAGTTCTTCACCTCATGATGTCAAACTAATTAACAAAGACAGTTTCTTTGGGAACACAGACACTCCTCTTTATGGAATTCCGAAAATAAGAAGATACATTCAGTTCACCCAGTGTGAATCTCATTCTTCAGACTACACCTCTGATAATGAAGCAAAGCCAAGCAGCAACAAAGATAATTTCTTTGAAGGAATATATGTATCTCCTGATCATATACCAAAGGTAAAGAGATCTCTTCAGTTCACACAGTCTGATCCAAAACTTGAAAATCAGGTTTTTTCACCATCTTTAAACAAAGAAAGAGTCACTACTGAGTTTGTAACAAAAAGAGAACCAGTTAGTTCCAGTTATTCAGCTGACAAAGACATCAGGCCAAACAACCAAGACAGCTTATTTGGTCAGTTGAATACATCTTTTAATGGACTTCCAAAAGTGAACAGATACATTAAGTTTTCACAAACTGGAGTTTGCCCTCCAAATACAAATACTAAATACCCAAATACAGAAAGGCTCAGTGAATCTGATTCCTTACCTGAGAAAGAGTTCAGTACCACTACCATAGGAAGCAGTTCCTTGCAAATAGGTACATCTCTTGATGAAGTTCCAAAGGTAAAGAGGTACATTCACTTCACGCAATCTGAACCCCAAATTCTGTCACCACACCCTCACACCCGAATTCCAATATCCACACCATCAGATAGAAGTGTAGAATCAGTGGATTCTGAGGTAAATTTCACTGTAAAAGATGAAGATTCCTTCAGGCAAATACCCGTGTCTTTCAGTACTCTACAAAGGCCAAAACGGTCTCTTATTTTTACAACTTCTGATCCACAGAATGAAAATCAGATACAAGCTCGTTCACCAATACATGATTCATCATTTGATGTGAAAGCAGCCACAGAAACAAGTAGGTTAGAACAACTTTCCAGGCCTAAAAGGCCCCTCTTTTTCTCCAATTCAGATCCTTATGGGCAATCTCACCAACTATTTACTTCATCACAACCAGAATTAGCTACACCAGAGTCAATAGAATCAAGGTTGTCAAGTTTGGGTGCCCCCCTCAGCACTGAAAGCAGTGACTTCTCCCCTTACAACTTACCCATGCCCACAAGAACCCTGCAATTCCCCACCTCAAAAGGACTTTATGAGCCAGTCACTGACTTAGACCAAGTCCCCAAACTGAGAACGAGTCTAGGGACAGACATTCCACTTCAGGATGAAAACAAAACACCCCCAACCTCCTCAGGAAAGGATGATGCCAGAGAGTATCTTAGAGACAGCTCTCAAGCTCGTCAAAGGCAGGAACGGAGGAGATTACTGTTTCAGCAGAAAAGGAGAGCCATGGATGGGTTCAGTTTGACCTCTCCTTCTTCCACATCACAAGAAAGGGATAAGCAAGGAGGCTCATCAGATCATTATGAAAGCACAATCCCACCTTACTCAGAGCACTCTCTCCGTGGTGTTCCTACAGTACCTGCAAGCTCTGCAAACCACATGGATGCAAAAGGCCCAGGATCCAAAGGGTTAAGTGCCAAGCGCATCTCATCCCTAAAATACAAATCAGCCCTGCATGAAGGAACTTATAAAAGTCGTAGTGATGTTTAAAAGTGGTTTGATTATGCTTTTTAAACATTTTATATGTATGTGTACAGATTTCTAAACATTTCATGTGTTATGTATATTTGTAAAATTTTATAATTTACTGTTATGCAGTTGTGCAAGCTGTTCACAACAGACCACTAAAAAATGTTATTTTCTTTGCATACCAAGGCTAATTAGAAGAGTTAAGAAGGCACAGACTGCTTTCCATTTGCTTATGAAACTCAAAGTATACACTTATAATGAACTGTGCTGTCTTTTAATTATATAAATTAATTTCAGTATTTAATTCTTTTTCTCATAATTTACTTTGAAGTTGGTCACAAGACCTCCACATTAAAGAAAACAATAAGAAGGAATGAATGTTACCTATGAAATTGACCTATATGATGATGCCAGTCATAAAATAAATCCAAAGATAACTGCAACATTGTTGTTATCTTAACAATATCTAGAACTCTGGGAAGAATATTAACACTGTCATTTTTGTCACATATACTTTAAGAATGTTCCATTCTTAGATAGCAGCATGTACATAGCACAAGGCATATACCATCATAAGATAATGCAAGAATCCAAATTGCTAGGGGTGTAAAGATACAGCAATTTGATGCATTTCAGTTCTCAATACTAGATTCACAATTAGATTTTCTCTTAATATTTTGAACAAAACTAAATGTACATTTAGGGCATTCGGCAGACGCTCTTATCCAGAGTGACTTACAATTTGATCGTTTTACACAGGTAGGCAAAGGCAGTGTTAGGAGTCTTGCCCAAGGACTCTTATTGGTATAACGTAGGTTGCTTACCCAGGGAGGGAGTGAACCCCAGTCTACGGCATAGAAGGAGGTGTTACCCACTACACTATACCACTAAACTAAGATTGTTTCTATCTTTGTTCTTGCACAGCTTACTAGTAAACATGCTGGTGTGGGTTGCTGACTAGCACCGATGGTTTGCAAACTCTGACGCCATAATTAACGATCTTTCTCTATGATGCACATTTTTGCATTGCAATATTGGGATGCACTGCAACATCCCTACAAATTACTGACAAAATGTACAACAAAATGGCACGACAACTCGTTAATAAACCCCTTTATATACTGAATGTTGATAGGTTACAGTGAAAACAAACACATTTACACACATCCATACATATATACAGTCAGATGAGATTGTTCAGCCTCCTGCATTAGCCAACGTTCCCACCAAAAACAACAGTCATAAGAAAGAGATCCGCTTCTTCTTTTCAAACCACCATGCTATCAAAGCAGACCCTTCTTCGTTCAGAGGCACAGACAGCTATATGAAAGAACCTACAAAAAGTGTCTATGGCAATGTTAGACTGTATGGTCTCTAACTAGCATGCACATCACAGTGAGTTTGTTGCCGTTTCACGTAAAATTTGGTAATATGTACCTAAATCTAGCATAAACATTTAACCCTTCCTTAACAGTTCACAAATTTGGGGTCGCCACCTGATATCCCTCAGTCCTGGTAAACTCTGTAAAAGGAACAAATGTTGTAAGCATCAACAACCAATACCATAAACCCAAGAATGTTATACCTCTAGAGGGGTGTAAAGGTTACACAAGTTGTTCAGCACTTTAATACATGTACAGTTTCATATATGAAAAGAAAAACATAGAAAGGTGAAGTTATTCCGGTCATGTACTGCATTCAAGTCAAGCCATTATTATGAACGTCTGATCATCGCATCACATTTTTCCCCAGTCTGATTTTCCAATTGTAATCATGTAGTGTAGTAATTGCAATTCCCAAAAAAAGCAGACAAAAAACAGACATCTGGTTCTGTTCTCATTTCATTGTACTGCAAGGAAGGTTCATTATTATCAGTAATAATAAAAAAAAAATAAATAAATTACTTGTGGTCATCTATATATTTGCATCATGTTTTTATGCATTTATTGCCTTAATGTATTTCTGACCAACATGGCGACCATGAACATTAGTGTAATTAACTTTTAAAGTAAAAAAAAAAAAAGGATGTAGAAACCAAGGGGAGGGACTGCATATAATGTAGGAAAACATTTTTAAATTGTGTATCTGTCAGAAAGCAAACGGACAAAAACAAAAAAACAATTCATCAGTCATTATTATGGAAGTGACATGAGCAGCACTTGAAACTGAAAATGCCACAATGACGTCTAGGAGTTCAGCACTTGGTGAAAATGGTGGGAGAGTAAAGTAATGCAAAGAGGAACATCTCAGCAGATGAGGTTACAAGTGTGTTTAAGCTCTAAATACCGTCACACAACCATGATTTTCATAAAGCATTAAGACTGCATGACTGTGGAAAAAAATTAAGCACAAGTTCACAAATACCTGTACAAAAAAGGAAAAAAAAAAAAGAACCATAAAATTTACAAACAAAAAAAATAAAGGAAAGAAAGACTCATTCATTCACAGACAGCTCTGATGGGAGCATGCATGCACACGTAGTTTCACTCCAATGACAAGTTAGCTTCACACCACAGCCAGAGACAACAGAACATTTTACAAATGTAACTAGAGTGTTAAGTGGTTGCTATGCAACAGTCACTATGGGTTTAAGGTCTTTGCTGTGGAAGCTTATTACATTTCAAGAGTCTCCATAAATTGTTTTACCTAACGTGATCCATGAGTAACCGTTCAAGGAACACATGTTTGGAACAAAGGGAGGAGAAAATGGAAATGGAAAATGGAGAATATATGCTTGCAGCGGTCAATTTTAGGGAGATCTATTGGACTTCGGCCTCAACTGGAGTCTGCACCCACACAGACGCCACCGGAGGGCAATAAATCAAGTCTATGGGTGCAGCAATGTCTCCAATCTAAAGTCACTAATCACACAAGATTCAATGAAAATGTCCTTCGATTAGGGACAATAACACATCTGAGTCTCAAAGACTCCCCAAAGTGAAAGCAGCATGAAGAGTAAGCGAAAAATGAAATTTAACGCTTATGATCTGTGGCTAGAGAGTCCCAAGGTGGCCAGAGAAGAGCATGCTGGGAGCAGGATCCAAGACTTACTTTTGGCAAGTCTTCCCTGTTTTTAACTGTTAACCTCGCTTATGTACTGTCAGCAGTTTTACTCCTTTTCACCATGCTGTCTCAAATCACCAGCCACAGTAGAGAAAAGAAAACACAAGAACTAGAAGATGGAGCAGGCCTACAAATAGACGAAGAGTGGCAACATAATTAACTCAATTGTCATTTAATAACAACCATTTTCTCACTGTTGGCACTTGATCAGATCTCTGACGTATTGATCATCTGAAATTCATTTTGCTTTATCGTCTTTTCGAGTCATTACAGGTTTTGGTAAGATGAACAGCGTCAACTTATCCGATTAAATCAACTATAAAAACAAGCGAAGGACACAAAACGTCTTTAGCGTCTAATCTTTAAAGGCAGTTTCATGCCTAATGCCAGGTGCTAAAGAGGTACAGAAGCGATCTGGTGTACAGAGAGAGGGAGTCCTCAGACTCTCACTTGCATGTGGGGCGTCCCATACACAGTGAGACACTGTACACAATGTAGCTATGCTAATTTGCTCTGGCATCCTTCCTCCAGTATGGAGACCACCATAGGCAACGCTGGAAGCATGACAGCCAGCGAAAACACATAGGTAAACTATGTGTCATTCAGAAATGAAGAGAAGGAGAAGTGTGATCAGTCGAACCAACTCAATGCACAGATACATACACTACTATTCAGAAGTCAGAGACCACCCTTCATTTATTTCATTTCCTGTCAAAATGGCCACTAAGTAAAAGTCCTTCATTGTTCAAGAAATGTTTCTAAGGCTGTCAGGGTATAAGATGATCCAATTACATAAGGAAGAGGCAAGTCAAAGGATAATCGGTGAAAAAACAGGGCATTCCGAAACTGGAGTTTAAAAGATATGGAGAAAACGGGACGCCTAACAACTGTGTAACCTGCTAGACCCCCAAAACTGTCCCCATCAGTACTCAGTAAACAGTAGTCAAAGTTTTTATCTTTGAGAGAGAGGAGAAAAATCAAGCTCCACTCTGGTCTCAAGTGCTTCCATCCATCCTTCCACTGTGAGAAACAACTCAACACTATGGGTCTGAAAGGATGTGTAGCTGTCAAGAAGCCCTTCCAGAGAAAAGGAAGAATAATTCTGGACAGCAAATAAAGAAGCTGCTGGTGTTCTCAGAACCTCAACATCACTGAATGTGTATGGGATTACTCGAAATGAGAGAAGCAAAAAAAATGCAACCGACCTCGAAGACTGAACTTTGGAGGCGTGGAAAAGTATCCCTGCAGATTTCTTAAAGAAAAAGCCTGAAAGCAAGTGTGCTGAAAAGAATGGACACTGTAGTAAAGGCAAAAGTGGGATAGACTGAATACTGAAAAATGTGATCTATGTACTTGTTCAGGCTTCTGTGTACATGATACATGCACACTAATTTAATGGCCATTTTGACTGAAATTTAAATAAATGGAGGATCGTCTCTGCGTTTTGCACAGTACTGTATAACCTGTTCTCTTCAGAGTGTGGGCCTCATTTATCAAATATGTGCAAGGTCAAAATTCATCCTCAGCAATCATTCATATGATGACCAAACATTACACAGTTTTGCTTGTCCTTTTTTCCTGTTGGGAAAACAGCAGAAAATGACACACAGCATCATTATTAAATTCAATTAATTTAAATAATGTGGCTATTTTACGGCTATTGGCTATTATAATGGTCTCAGAGTAATCTGAACTATGAAAAAACCATCCAACACTTACAAAATATTCTGAAAGAAGGGTCCATTTATGACATATTTCATTTCTAGCTCACAATTCAGCTATAAATGTGTCTGGGATTTATGTAACTCAAAGGAAGATTCGTTTTTTATAAATTATTTCTCTTGCAGGCCTGTATATTCTTGTCTCCTGAAACTAGTAAAGTTTTACCACAGAATATAACAAACAGGAGAATGTCCAGTGTTTGACCACCATGCCTTCAGGTGAAATTCATCAGCAACAGAGGATGAAAGCTGCTTCTGAATGATACGTTCCGAACCACATATCTGTCCTGACTTGAGTGTATTTGATAAATGAGGCCCTGTGAGTACAACACAGCACTCTTACGTTTGAGCCTTAAGAATAAAAAAGGGGGATAAGTTTCGAGTTAGCCTGGCATGTTGGGTATCTGAACCCTCTTTAACACCCATTAAAACATTCACAGTAAGATGACACGTCACAGTAGGGTGGGAGGGAGCGGCACTGAGGTTGGCTGTGTGCTTTCCCATGATGCACTGCATGTTGGGGAGGACATCAGGTGGGGATTTAGGGCCGAGGTGCCGTTTCTCCTACATATCACCAGTGGTGACCCTCACATAAGAATGGTGAGAAGGGCAACATGTGAACTGGTGCATTACAGAACACTCACTCACTCGCTCGCTCTCTCTCACTCTCTCTCGCTCATTCACAAACACGCACATACGCTCTTCACTGGCAGGACACCTACAAATTGCCCCAGCCGGTTCAGGTTTGTTATGCTTTGTTTCTTTGTGGACCGTTGTTTCTAAGCCATTTCTGTCTTTGCCGCCATGGTGCTTGTTGTCGATTAATTTCTAGTTGTCGGTGGTCGAGGCAAAGAAGCTGTCGCTATGACATTTCTCTGTCTTTGTACCATTCCACAAATTCATCCAACAACACTGGCCCTATAAAGACAGAGTCATAGAGGGAAGGTAAGAAAAAATCTAATGTCTGAAGATGTATTTTTATACACAAATGACCTGTTGTCGGAATAAAACCTCATATCTCCAAAATGGTAACTTTACAGGAGAAGGAAAAAACCTACTTTACTTTTAATGCAAGTCAATGGAACCAGACAATTTTCCACGTCATTTTGGGCCGTTTCTTTTGGTCCATTCGTCATGAAATTTACACACAATGTAAAGGGTAACAGGTATTTTTAAATTAGGTCAAAAACTGAAAAATGACAAAAATGGAAATATGAGGTGCTCTTCCGACAACAATGATATATCAGTTAATGTATGTGCATGTCCACTTACAGGCTCCATCCTCGTCATAGTTACTGAGATCTAAGTTGATGGTCCTACTGAATTCTAGAACATTGCACCACTGGTCTTTATTTACTACTTTATACTTGGATTGCTGAAAAAGAAAAAGACAAATATAAGCTGTGGTCACATATGAAACTGTTGATGAATAGCCAACTGTGTAGTATACAACAGGATTTGTTAACCGCTGGGCTACAGACCACAAGTGGGCCATCTTGTGGTCAATGGGCCTGTAGTGAAGGTGAGCAAGTGGTCCTCAGTGAGGCATCAATTGCACTTAAAAATATACCACCCCGGACTTTCACTCCACCCACTCACAAGCAACTGGTGTAAATTGCACTGCATATAAGATATGCATTTGGGTTTATGACCTACCATTGATCCTGATTTTTGGTATACATCAAGCTAATGTTATCGTAATCTGTTGATTGTTTCGGGGTACGCACTCAAATATCTGTGTTGAAAATTGCCCCAAAAAAAAAATTTTTAAGCAAAAAAAGTTTTGTTTTTCTGTGAGCCTTCATGCTCTCTAATGATAAACAGGTGGGCTTTCAGGAAGAAAAGGCTGAGAACTTCCAGTCTAGGAAACAGTACAAAAAAGTAACCATTTATTTGCTCACTAATACTACAAGAAACACTAATATTACAAGAAATAGAAATAATATTAATATAATAAGTAGTAATTTTACATATTTCAGTATATTTGTTTAACCATTTCCAAACTTCCCTTCCTTGCTGTGCTGTATTATTTGTTGTTATAATCCAACACCTGGTTTGGCCATTTATTACTGCTTTATGTCAATTCAAATATGCTGGTGATGGAATTTATAAAATCCATGCGATGGCTGGGGGCTTTGGGCAGAAATCAGGAACCAAAATTGGTTCTTCAAACTAGCTCATATCAAATACTTTTTCCAGAATACAAATGTTTGTTACTTTTTCCTATATTTATTGTGATTTAACTGCCTTTTTACTGACTTTTTACAGTCCTATACATTATATGTACAGTAATGTACATTTACCCATTTCTATTTATTTTTAATATAGTTTAATATATTGTGGGGAAAAATGAAACAAAATATAAAAATGTATGCACAAAATGTATAAAATATGAAACTTTTGCACAGGCCACATTTTATGTTTTTTATGGTTCATGTTTTATGTTAAATTTAGCACATAAACAGTAATTATCCATTAAAATATGCAAAACTGTGGTTTCTGTAGATCACAGGTGCCAAATCCTTGTCCTGGAGACCAACCAGCCTGCAGTGATCAGCATCAACCTTAATCTAACATACCTGATCCACTTAATGAAGATTTCCAGGATTAGAGCAAAGTGTGTTGGATCTGAACTCTCCAGGATCTCCAGGACAAGGCTTGGGCTCCCCTGCTGTATAGGATGTCTACTTACTTTTACATAACAGATCAACTTTTGCATTTCACTGTGTGTGAAATGTATATATGTGTGTGTGTTTAATTTTAATTATTTATTTATTTTTAAATAATAGATTGACAAAAAACAAATTAACATTAGGTGTGCATGATCTCAATCCATTTATTATTTTTATTTTGGTCAAACTGTTGCAATTTTATCTTAAATAATGTTAAATAATAATTATCTTAAATAAATAACATTAATAAATAATGTGAATTACAGGTATTACGATTACAAGTGCAGTCACACAGTATTTACTGTTGTTTCCTCTTACTTTTGATGTATCACCTTATCTGGTTTCATGTAATTTAACTACTTTTTCACATAGGATTTTTAAATGCCAGTTTGGCCTTTTAAAGAGAAAATAATGTTATTACTATTGCAGTTTTGGCCAACAGAAAGTACTGGAAATGTGTGAGCGTATATCATGCATTCACTTAGCCCACATAGTGTGAGGCCAAACAATCTGGCCATAAAGTGGCTGTAAATATATCAAAATCAGCCATAAAAACCTCATTATCTGTTTTTGCCTTTCAAAGTAACTAAATTCTGAACCAACAGTGCAAAACTGAGACATTCAGAATTCACTACTGATTAGCTAAAACATTTTTAGAGTCTGTGAAATCATTGGTGGAGAATGGGAAAGAACGGGAGAACAGGGAAGTTAGTGTAAATAAGGTCAAACTGACGTCATACTGTACCTCTAGAAACTGGTTAAACACAGGAAACAGTGGCCAGGTCTTCCCCAAAAGAAGTCCCAGCATGCACTTGGCGGTATTTAAGTCTAAACTTCTCTGATCCTTCTCCTGCACATTAATAGACAGAGAGGTCAGATGTCAGAGGTTATGCATTATATGTCCAAAAGTTTGTAGACACCTGTTCATTTAACATTTCACCTGAAATCAACAGGATTAACAGGGTGTTTGTAGCTCTTTGCTGCAGTAACAGCCTCAACCTTTCTGAAAGGCTTTACAATAGATGTTGGAACATCGCTATAAGGATTGGATTGTATTCAGCCACAAGAGCATAGGTGAGGTCAGGTACTGATATTGGATGATTAGTTCAGGATAAAAACACTAGATCAACTCATCCGAACAGTATTGGATGGAGCTCTATTACTCCAGAGAACACAGTTTCACTGCTCCACAGCCCAATGCTGGGGGTCGTTATACCCCTCTAACAGATGCGTGGCACTGGGCATATTGACCTTAGGCTCATGTTGGGCTGCTTCAGAGGGTTCCATTCTATTGCAATGCTTTTTGTTTGAGGTCATACAAGCTGTATATGCACAAGTAACAGCCTGTCTGAGAAAAGGGTGCACCTTAAAGTAGCTGAATTCACTACGAAGGGAGTGAATCTGGGTACTTATGCACATATAATGCACCATAAATAGACTGAAATAAAAGCATGCAGTGTATAGCTGATATCTAAACACTCAGTTTCAGTTATATTCGATATATAGCGAATGTCACTATAAAGTTCTAGAGCAGAGGTCACTAATAGGCGGACCGCCGTCCGTGTCTGGACCCAGACTCTGTCCTATGCGGACCTGGACCTATAACCGATAAACTATGGAGAATTATTTAATTTCAACGGTGTGGTCCTATTTTAATCGGCGTAGCTTTTCTAGGTACCGGTTTAGCGGAACGGGAGACTCACAGACCAATCGCATGCATTGTAAATATCACACGTAACGTAACTCAGCCAATCAGATCTGTGCATTACAATGAGCACTGAGACTCGAGTGAGTGACGCAAACACGAGAGGAATGAGGTGAGAAACAGCAGTTGGAGAAGAAAGTGAGTCAGAGGGAGGTTATTTCACATGACATGCTCTAAAAAGAGAAAACTGACAAAAAATGTTGTTGAAATATGACTGAATTGTACTTTATTTGATTTGATATTCAGTTGTTGACTGTATAAGATGTTGATTTAACTACTAGGCTACTTCAGTAAACAGTATATGGCACTGAATCATAATGCAAGTTAGTCATTATGATGTTCCGGACCTTTGCTTGAGGAAATTTTCTCTAACTGGACCTTATTGAATTTTTATTAAAGACCCCTGTTCTAGAGAGTCAGAAGAACAATTATCCTTGAACAAAGTACCAAAGAGCCTGAACTTAATTTGCAAGGTGGCTGCAAATGAAAGTAAATACTATTACTGTCCATATCCTTCAGAGTTCTTCCATCAAAACTTGGAATCCTTTAACAGCACTGAAGTAAACACTCGGGCTTTGTTCACAGTCTGTTTTAAGTGAAATACCAACTTCTCAATAAGCCTCATTCATAGGGGCCCCTTTTAAAGGCTGTAAACATGTGTAAGTAACATAATCTATTCATTTGTGCTTTCTCATGGTTTTCATCTCATTTCAGTGTTGTCTGTTGTCGAATTGTTGTCAATTGTTGTCTCTTCCGGTATACCTCAGATTTTACCTATATATATATATATATATATATATATATATATATATATATATATATATATATATATATATATATAGGTAAAATCTGTACTTTGAAACTTTTCCTTAGCACCTCTCATACAAAAAAAAAAATTATAAAAAAATATATATATTCTTTTTTTTTTGTATGAGAGGCGCTAAAGAAAAACAGATATAGGGACCTACAATCCAAAATAAAGCACCACTGTCTGGCACAGTCTTGTTTTGTAGCCTGTCTATTAAAGGTAGAAGTAACGGTAACCAAGTAACTCAGACTTTCTGCTGCATTTTGCCACTGCTGAGCATGAAGAGGTGATTCAAAGATGAAGATAACTAGGACAGATTAGCATTCACTCACCCGGGCAAAGTCAAAGGCGTATCGGTAAATAAGCTTGAAACTGGTGGCATCGTTGAGGATAGACCTCAGGTAGTCTAGAGAGTTCCTGAGTTTTTCAGTTGAGTCACATCTGACGGCAGAGCGAGAGAAAGAGAGCGATTAAGAGGCACAGAAAGAACTTGGCATGAAAAGAGTATTGTAGGACATTTAAGTAACAGTATTGTCGATTTCCAGGTGTTGATTGTGCTCGCATAGATATATACACCTCAATTAAATTTGGTAATAATGGAGCATGTTCGCTTACACTGCCGTTCAAAAGTTTGGAATCACCTGTCATATTAAGAATGCTTGTTTTATATACAATAATAACTTGTACAATCTGCATTACAAGCTATTTGCCAAAAGGTACTTTGAGATATTTTAATCAATATTTTAAGACTTCTATGAAAACTGCATTTACATTACATTGACTCCTAGATATATTGTTTTGGTGTAACTTGATTCTTAATGCTATACAGCTTTCTCAGTCATTGTACAATCTTCTACAGCTATGTTCATCATTCCGGACACATTTAAAGTTTCATTATTTTCATTTATGGCGTCCTAGTGTTCTATAATTTTTTTTAAACCTGTGAATTTGCACAGGAATAACATATTAGATTTATTTAATACACTTGTCTACAACCAAATCAGTTTTATATTATTTAAAACAGTAATTCAAAACTTTTGAACAGCAGTGTATTTTCTTCTAGCAAATCAAATAATCATAGAGACTTGATAAGATAGTATTTACAGCTTCGTCTTCAGATGTGGTGCGAATAAACAAGTTGTATAAGTATGTAAAACGATAAGCAAAAAGTGCTGAATGCTGCGTTCGTGACACCTGGAAACTCAGACGTCTAAACTTTACAGCTTCCCAACTTCAGCTATTCGAGGTCAGAAAAAATGGATGCTCACAGCACTCTAGCACTTGTTTAGGTGGCGTGAAGTTCGATTAAAAATAACGTACAGTACGACTTAAGCGTGCAATTTTCTAAGTATCCTCCTGCATTTAGATAGATCACACAAATAGCCCATCATACACAAAAAGAAAGTCTGTCTAAAAATCTGAAAATATGCTGTTCCTTATTGTTCTATAGGCACTGTCATGTTGACGTGATGTCATGCAATTGCAGCTCTGAGAACCCAGAGTTCTTGAGAAACTCTGAGTTGAGTGGCAATTCAAATGTTTTTTTCCTACATGGAAGTCAAAAACTTCCTAGCTCCAACTTTGTCCTGAACACATCATAAGACTGTCTTACTGCAATGAGCCCATCCCCTTGAGCCACTCCTGCAGGGTGAAGTAGCCCATACTCTGGGCATTCAGCTTCCAGGCCAACACCAGCATCACCACCTGTACACACACACAGACACGCATAAAATCAGAGTCTCACACTCAGATGTATTTATAGGCCTCATAGATAATAAACAAGTGTGGAGTTTACAGATGCTGAATAAGGGTAAGGTTAGTCTGGAGAATGGTGACACTACTCACAAACCTGACTATCACAGGGGGAAATGCTGAACAACCATGTTCATCACCAATTTTTCCTCTTATTGTTGAAAAACAGAAGGACAAATATGTTTAAACATCAACTTTAGTTATAACTGGAACAGACGAATTTTAGGATTATAAGAACAGATGTTTGGGCCCAGCTGTTATTGTCCCTATCTCCCTTATTTTAAATCAAATGATCCAATTTAACAAATCATAATGCATTCCACTACGGGACACTAAATGCTCTTTTACAATGGGGCCTATGTTTCAAAGTAATGTATAATACAATACACGAGCATGTAATTCTATAATAATCACCTGATGACCTCACTGAGATCAACTGCCAATGCTTTTCAATGCACAGTGGAGCTAATGGCTGGCTTTCCCTGGAATTCATCTCAAAGACCACAGCAAAATAAAAATCTAATTTAGCAAAAACAAGCGCAAGGGAGTTTCCATTGTGGATTAGTTCCAGGGTCCACAAGTCTGTTAAACAACCCATATCCTACATTTTTCTTGTACTTAATTCTTCCCAGATGTCCATTTATGACATGTGTGTGATTTTAAGTATTAAAAAACAGTCTCAAACTCTTTTCATGTGACCATTCTCCAAGCTCTTATTATCCCTTGGAATAAGACAGGCTGTTTTTTTTACAATACCTTTATGACATGTAAATGATGTCTGCTCTGATTGACTGTCCTGTGTTGTGCCACATTCAATAAGACACTCCTTGTAAGCTAAATGTGAAGGGGAGGGGCTAAACTGCTGCAGGCTGAATATGTAAATGCGTAGGTTTTTGTGACATCACATAAACAGTGCGTTCAAAACAGGCTTAGTTTCTATATGTGGACTAGGAAGCGAATGATATGCTTTGAAATGTTAACAACGTTTACATACTACTTTAAACTCTTTCATTTCAAAGAATTGATTTTCCAATTCGTTTTTCCCTGCTATGAGCCCTTTAAAGACCAAGGCCGAAGTGTCCTTCATTTTGCATATAATATTTAGCATGATGATGAGTGTCATACATTTTCTGGTTCCACTCCGATATCTTCACAGAATTTCTCCATGCCTTCTGGTCCAACCACGTCATCACAACCTGACCAATGCATACACAAACATGCAGACTTATAATAATTATCACTCCGCATTTCACATCATATACATGACCCTCTATCTAATACAAACCCATATGCATACCCATTTACCACTGTTACAATATATAGCACAGTGGGTAGCGCTGTCGCCTCACAGCGAGAATGGCCTGGGTTCGATCCCCGGCCGGGTGACCAGGGTCATTTCTGTGTGTATGTTGTCTGCGTGGGTTTCCTCCCACAGTCCAAAGACATGCAGTCAGGCCAACTGGACTTGGTAAATTGCCCCTAGGTGTGTGTGTGACTGTGTATGTCTGTCTGTCTGCCCTGCGATGGACTGGCGACCCATCCAGGGTGTATCCTGCCTTCCGCCCAATGACAGCTGGGATAGGCTCCAGCACCCCCCCGTGACCCAGAAGGATAAGTGGTTTAGATTGTGTGTGTGTGTGTTTATGCCAGTAAAACACTATTCAACACTGGAATAAACATAAATACAGTAAATACACCTCAATTTTTGTCTTCAAAAAGTTAATATACTGGTTAGAAAAACACAAGTTTGCTTCATGACTTCGCGGTGAACTCCAGCCGTTGTTCAGATTTGTTCAAATCCATCAGCAACACACCTGATTTAATTTAACGAAGGTTTGATCAGCTGAAGCAGGTATTTGTCTGTCCCATGTGATGTCGCTGTACGACCGCATCGCCACTTTCATGACCAGGAGAATCAAATATTTTTTACATACATTTTAATGTGAGAGCAGACATCAGAATATAAAAATCTCTACTCTGTAGTCCCCTATTTAGTCTTTTTATGTCAGTTAACCGAAATGACACTGTTTAATAACTTCAGTGTTTGGCAAGTAATATCAGTATTAACATTTGCTATGCAAAGGCTGTCAAAACTAATCAGCCGATCAACACGATGCTCACACAGAACCCTGCAGCCAATCCACACAGTTCACTGGCTCATCTAAGCCTAACAAACAAAAGTTATCAAACTAAGGCAATGACATCAGCTTTTATTTTATTTACATAAAACATTGCATTTTCTGTCTCCTATACACATACAGCTAGTTTTCCTCCTAAATCTCAACCGCTTGCCCATCCAGCGCTGAAGCAGCAGGCATCAGTAGCCTACTTTAACTTTATATTAACTCTATATTAACTTTACAGTAGGCGAGAGTAGCGTGAGGAGTCTCCCAGTCTCCCGTACTATTCTTGTTTATTAAACTTTAGAAGAAAACAGGGCGAAGTTCTTGAAATGGCCAATGGTAAATTGGAGGAATTGGTAGAATTCCTCTGATATCTAGATAGATATAGGCAAGTAAGCTCTCCTCTTATTTAGGACTGACAAGAAGTCTTGACGTGTTAGATTAACCATCGCCATAATTACAAAGTGACACTGGAATCAACGTCACTGAATATGAATATAATCAGTGGAGCATTAGAAACAGCCAACAGCAGCAGCAGCTCTATGCCAGCATCTCTACTGAAAGAACCATTGAGAAAAAAGTGAAATATATCGTAATATGTCTGTCACAAGCTTCAAAGAAAACATGAAACATCTCTTAGAAGCTTCAAATGTCTGCATTTAATCTAGAATGGCCGAAAAAGTTTATGCGAATTGTCTTTAGCTTAACTCTAACAAACTACTAAAATCCCATAGGGACATTAGCACAAATTGGCATTACCAAGGTGAGTTTTTCACTCATGATTTAACCGAGTTTTTAGCCCGAACTGAAGGCCCAGCTCTAACAGTCGTGGTTCATCACTGCATATCAAAATCGGTTATTCAAACATTTTTTTACACATGACTGTTTTTCAGAACTGAGATATCACTTTCTCGTATGTTTAAGGCTTTTACACAGCACTGTAAAAATGCCCATATCACCCATCCATAAACTGAAAGCAAGAGAAGAGAATGTACCTGCATACTCATAGAACCACTCCAGACATCTCTTATTGGAAAAAGCCTCGGCCTCCTGAATATGTGACGGCTCCTGTTTTCTGTAAACGCTGAAACCAACAGATAAGTCCAGTGAGAGGTCATAGCACACATACACTGACCCGTATGCATACATGTACACACACACACACCCCTCCCTCTATAGCAGTGGTGTCAAGCTCAACCACTAAAAGGGTCATATTAAAAAAAAATAAATAAATAAATAAAATAAAAAAACAAATCTGTGGGCCAGAACACCTGGGTTTTTTTGCTATAACCCAAGCTAACAATTGTTTATTCAAAATAAACAAAAACTTCAACAGTAAAATACAGACACTTATAGTAGACCTTGAAATACTACATTAATATTTGAAATATTCAAAATTTAAATGTCCCCAGGTGCTCAGTCTTTTAAACCCACCTATTTGCTTGAACTGGACACTTGGCATCCTTCCTTCACTCAGTTCATTAAGACTTGGGCTCAGTTTCTGAGCTGCTGAGCAAACGTTAAGTGTCTATTGTGTATAAGGCATATATTACATACGTATGTATGTAATGTTTATAATATAGTATGTTGGTTGAACTGCAGCTGAAACACAGCTAGTGTGTTTGGTGATGTGATTAGTGTAGAATTGTGTAGAATTGAGTTGTAACCTCTGTCCCCTAGACTGTTGTTGGGGTAGGAGAGTCAGACTGCACATTATGTTGCAGTGCATGCTGGGGATTGTAGTGCAGCGCATTGTGAAACGGCTAGTATTAACAGAAAATTAAAATACTTCTGCAGGCCGGATAGAGCCTTGTGTTTGACACATGAACTCTACAGGGATATCCATGGTTTACGGATGTATACATCCTTATATACATAATAACTGCAACAGCAATTTTATTTGGTTTCTAATAGGCAATATGAAAACTTTGTCACCGTTACCCATTTCTAGCCAAGCAATTAAAAATTCCAACAGTTAATAATATCAGCTGATATGATTTTATTTGGTCAAAAGTAATCAGATTCCATTTTAGTTAAACTCTGCTTTACTGACTGTGCTTTTATGACTGTTAATTATCAATAGGAAACTGTGAATAAGAAGAATTTTTTGTGCAACATTATCTTCATGTTAAGGTTAGGACATGTTTTATGTTCAAATGTACAAGTTCAGCCTGTATTGCTGCAATAGAAGTGAATAGGTGGTGACTGTCTGTTAGGAAATCTCTGTAGAGACAATCAATATCGGTACTTTTTCGGTGGGATTTTTTGCTGATACCAACAAAATGCACTGGACCTCAGTAATGGCCAACTGATATCAGATCCTAGTTTTTAAATTGGATTATGCAAATCAATCTACTCACTAAAATATTATACATTAAAGATTAAATTATATTAATATAATAGAAATATTATATTAATATTGTTTAAAAAATGAAATATTTTGATTTGCACTACTAGACTGATGGATGAACAGGATGAGTATAGACAACGTGTGTGTGTGGACAGACTCAAGGCTGCATGTGTGAGCTTATGAGTGAATGAGATGAATGGATGAGTTGTGACGTATACTTGTCCTGGCGGCTCTTCTTGGCAGACAGGTCATCTCCTGCAGTGGGCCTCCTCTTTTTCCTGGGGGGCATGGCTCGGGAGCAGCAGGCTAACAGAGAGAAAGACAAACAAATAGATTTGGTCAGTTGACTTTTTAGGCTGCTGGACAAAACCTTTCTGGACTAAGTAAGCGAAAAAGGTTGGTGAACATGGGCAAGTGATTAGGTCATTACCTGTGGCGTGAGTGTCTGGCCCAACGTCCTCGGTCAGATTCTAAGAGGAGAAAGAAACAGCATTGTACACTCTCTCACACAAACACAGCAGCAGACTGTCAACTAAATTAGCATACTGCCGTGCAGGGGAAGAGTGTGGTGTGTGTGTGTGTGTGTGAGTGTGTGAGGAAAGTAGGAGGATGCCTCCCTCTTTTTCTCCAATCTCTAACCTTTACAGATGCTCCTTGCTTCCTCCCATCAAATAGAATCTCAAGGGCAGGAAATGCAATAGCCCTGAGGCGACTGCAAATCATGCAACAAACAATGATCTAAAGTGCTGAAACATCTCCTCTCATCTCACTGAATTACATCATGACCAGCGAATGGGCATTTATGGCCAAACTGAACATTCTACCACGTTTTCAGTAGAATTTAAAAGCCTGTCATATTATGCAGCAAACATGCTGAAGGACAGCAATAACTCAAACATGACTAGTCAGAGTCAGTTACATCTTTGTTTACAGTTCCTCTATGCTTTTTCAAAACAGTCTACTGAAGTTGTGTCGTCACTCTTCAGTCTGTGTCCTACCCATATTAGGAACTCTGGGTCATAGCTGGTTTTCTCTATGAGAAAAATGAAGGGCTTTTCGCAAACCGCTGCTATCGTGCCCTGTGGTAAACAAGAACGTTCCAAAGCTGATATGTTTTGCCATACGGACAATTTTCCTCCAAACGTCACTAGATCCTCTGAGCGACACAGTCCTCAAGGAGCGGAAATATGGTTACTGCTATATGCAAGCTAACACTGCTATGCACTGAACTAACAACCTCACCAACAGAAACCAGCAAGCTTTATCAAATGTGGCAGTTAAACTGGCAATAGCAAGCTACAGTTTGAGGAGCTAGAGTTTGCCAAGTGAGGTTATTTCAGTGCTCAAGAGTGGTATCCTGCTCGTAGCATATACCATAATTGTATTTTGGCCTAAAGGCCCTCGAAATGCGGAAGATCAAGTAAAAATTAGGGGGCAATGTACATCAGATAAAATGCATCAGGTGTGAAAGATTTTTGTTGACCACAGGGCATGACAAATCCAAAATCTCATTCATTTCTCTAGCAGAGGAAATCTGCTCAGGCCCGGAGTTCCTAAAATGGGCAAGATGCCGATTACAGAATGATGCACAACAGTCCGTAGCTAATCAAAAGCACACGCCCACATCTACACCAAAGAACTTTCACATCCTCCCACATCACAAAAAAGTAAGGAGAACCACACTATTCCACCAAAATTACTAGCAAATTCAACCCAATGCAATCCTTCTTTTTACATGTTCCTAGGTGAGTGATAACGATAGTCCTGCCAGGTTCATTTCACGATTATAAGGAAACAACAAGGCTCTGCTGGTCGGTCTGAATGTGAAGCTTGACTTGTTGTTACAAACGCGGACAAAGTTCAGTTCAGGCCTAGACAGAAGCCAAAACAGACACTGGTCAGTCAGATTAATTATCTAACTACTACAGACACAGAGAAAACCAAGCAGCCTGGCTATGACGACCTGGAGTATAGTCTAAAATACTGCTGTGTTTAGAGAATACGTGTCTGACTTGGAAACCTGTAGCTCATTGAGATGACCTTGTGAGTTGGATGTGTAGAAGTTGAGGAGGATGTGTATTTACCAGCCTGTGCAGTGTGTGGTAGATCTTGTGGATGCTGGCCAGTGTGGACAAGTGGGAGTTCAGCTGAAAATCTGCGAGGGAGAGGTGCAGGATCAGCCATAGCGCAAACGTCAGTCACCTATCACTCACCTGCACACACACATCTAATTAATCTATACGGACGGCAACTTATGTGGGTCATGACTCGTGCGTGCTCGCTGGCCTGTGCATGCGCGTCTTCAAACGTTAGCACATCATACATAGTGTGGAAGCAAGCCATCTGCTCCAGTGCGCTTGCATTGCCCTCTGGGTTGAAGCCCCTCTGCCAGCCAATAGAATGAAGGCATCAGCTATGAGTCAGAAACTGGGCTACTGACTGCAGTACACACATATATATTTATTCCTATAGATTTATGAAGCGGTTTATGGACATGCATAACAACATGTTACAAACAATTCACTGACAGTCTCTGTGCTGTCTGAGTCAAATCATGCTGTGAATAACCTTAAGAGGCAATTCCGACCCAAAACTAGCGCTGAACATGTTTTGTTATGCAGCATCGCACTCTTCAGCCTCAATGCTTTGACAGAATTCACAACTTTCTATCATGTCTTTGACTACAGTACCCAGCATGCATTACACAAATACCTCACACAATCATTAGAAATGACCACAGCACTTAGAAAACCTGCTAGCCACTGATGTAGAGGCGAATAAACATATCTGTGGTGCTAGTTAGCATGGCACTGAAGTCAACTGGTCATCAAACTTTTTTGTTGAAGGAACACACTTAAAAAAGATGGTTCTTTATAGATTTAGAACCATGAGTTCTACTTAGAACCATCTCATGCTTAAATGGTTCTTCAAATTGATAGAGAATGTGTTGAATGTGGTTCCATATAGAACCTTTTTTGAAAATGGTTCTATATAGCACCAAAAAGCGTTCTTCTATTGATGCAAGCCTGACATCGTAACAACTGAACTATTTTGGTTCTATGTAGAACCATTTTCAAAAATGTTCTATAAAAGTGTGAATAGTTCAAACAGCCTGCTTCCAAGTATCCACCACCTTCATCAGAAAAGGGTTCATCTAGTCTTTAACACAAGAAATCTCACTTTTACTACAGCACAGCTGCACAAGGCGAGTAGGCATGTTTACAACAGATGTGGTGATAGGTGAATTTTTAATTTTGGCTGGAGTGCCCCTTAATGTAAAATCTCCACACACATGAAGATAAACAGGTCAGTGTCAGCAAGAGCAGCTCGACATGAACATTTTAGACCATGGTGGCATTTCACAAAGCAAAAGGTCAGTAAACGGGATCATTTAAGTCAAAAGGACAGAGGAGTGTCCAGCAGGAATGTCCATCACCTCTCCTATTGGACAGGGTTGACATTCGGCTTAAGTGATCTGGCCAACTGGGAGATCCAGCTTTGTGAAACAACCCCCATGTCAGGTTTAGTTTGAGGCAGTGAAACACTAAAGACAATGATGGCGGCCCAACTAACGCACTTTGAAATGAGGACTGTTGTGGCATTAACGCAGAGGAACGGAGACGCCGCTGGATGTATATAATAACACAAGCGTCAACATTGTGGGTATAGACCACACGCAGCAGAACGTAGGTTATAGAAAAACGGAAGGAACCCGTAAGGTTTCACACTGAAGTGCAAACTAAACACATTTTGCTCGCGACCCTGTGACGCAGTCGCCAGAAACAGAAGCAGATGTAAAACGCTGCACATACAGCACGTATGCGCACGTTTTCCAGACGCTGGGCTCGCGGCGCGACCACACGGTGGATCATTCCCACCGTAACGGAGCGCGCGAGTTGAGCCCCGAAAACACTCGGGCTGAACGCCGCCACCGAACTGACCACATACCTAGCATAACAGCGCACATACACATTCACACACGCACGCACGCACAACTTGCAACGAGTTTAGAAAGTATCTTCGGAGCGAAAGCGCTTCTGGGAGCTGTAGTCCCGGTGACGTAGCCCCACTCCTTTCCCGAACGCCCGCGGCCGGGTAGGCGGACTACACTTCCCAGAGTGCCCGGGTCTGATCATTTTATTCGGCACCCCTCTCTCCTGACACTCACCCCAACTGATGAATGCAATCCAAATGCTCCAAAAAACAACTCGTTCTCTAATCGGAGGAGTCTAAACCGCTGCGTTCAGTAATTCTGCGAGAGGCTTTCAGAGACGGCGCTCGCACTTTGTGCACGAGACGCGCGCAGGCGCTGCACATTTTTACACAACTGCGTCACAATTTTCACCCCCTGTAATTTTCCGCAGTTTTCTCGAAAAACTGACCTATTTACCGCTAATACGGCGATGTTACACAATTTCCTGCAACGTGTTCGCTGCAGCCGAGTGAGCTGCGAGGCGAACCGGAGCTCGAAGAAGATCCCTGAGGTATTAAGGGTCATTAGACTACAAGTGCATTGTGTCTGAATAGGATCTGATACCTTCTCTCAGACCGCTTTCCCTCTCCGGGTAACGACTTCAGCGAAAAGGGCGAAGGCGATGTTAGCTGAAGCAGTGCCTTTGTCGCTGCGATCAGCCGCCACAGCGCAGGCAGAAATACAAAGAGCCCAGCGAGCTTCAGGCTCTCCCCTGATTTGTGTTATCGCTCGGATATCGGCTGGTTTAACATCACAAAATGCGTCAAACGCTACCGGGGCGCCTCCGTGAAATCAGCCGAAACGCCTCGTCGTGCAACAAGTTTGCAGTTAGCTGCCTGAATCGACAACGCTGGGAAAAAAAACACTATTAAGACACTATTGTACTTACTTGTCGCATCTGAGTGCATTTTTATGAAACACTCAACTGTATTTGTGTGCAGCTGCAGACCGGCCAGTGGGCGGGATATGTCACAGTTCCCCCTGCCCACCGAGTGATTTAGGTGGACGGCAGGTTCCGTAACCACGCCCACAGACGGTTGTGATTGGTTAAGGGAAGTGTCAATCACTCGTAGCGCACACAAAGACGTGAAGCCCTCCCAAGAAGCAATGTGATAGGCCAACGGTCCAGCAAAGTCCCGCCTCCTGAACGAGCCCATTGGCCGAAGGTTCTCTCCGGACAAATCCGTTACGACCGTTTCCTCGTGCAGAGGAGAAAACCGCCCCAAGGTGACACCTCATTGGCTACTGTGCTTCGCGAGCCCGCCTTTAGCGGTAATAACAGTGGTCGGAGCTCACGTCAATCAAACTAAATTCGGCTTGTCGCGCACTCCTATTGGTCGAGTCGGCCAGTTTTGTTTACTGTAGGGCGTGATCGTCCATTTCCTCACAGATATTTTTGTAGAAAGTTACGACGGAGCGTTTTACTCCCTACGATAATTTTACAAGCCCAAACTACGTTAAAAGTACAACCAACACTGACTAGAGATCATTTTGAAAAAAGCTGAGGCGTTGCTGCAGAGCTCCTCTCCGCGGCCACCGCTACCGAGGTGTCCACATATCACATAAATATTCATTTCCTTTGTTTACGATCGTCTCGCATCGTCTTCTTGGACTTTTGCTGTTCATGCAAGAACGCTCGTCGACTGCAACCCCAAAATGTGGCGCTGCGTCCTGGCCCGAAATAACGACGGCTATTCGCTTCATCTCCAGATTGTGACCATATTCCTAAACTATACAGTGGGAGGGGACAGGGCTAGACATGCCACGCATGAAGATGCACCGTTAATGGAAAATATGTTGTCAATAGCTTCGTGTTTTGGGCTCTATGCTCGCAGTACGGCCGTATACACGTGATGGTTTGTAATAGCCAACATCACAATTTGATTTTCTCAGTTTGGACTACATTAGACTCCATTTTCTAGCAAGGCATTAAGATCCCAAGCATGGCAGCAGAGCACAGCACTTTAGACCAGCTTCAGACTTCGTCTGTATTCAACAGTCAGTTCAAACCACAACAAATATGTTGAAACAGCTACAGAAATTAATGGATAAATTATTGAAGAATCAGAGTTGAAGCTGGTCACATGCAATTCCTCCTTAATGTAGTCAGATATCACACTGACCGCTGTGCATACAGTTCCCATTACCCTCTCCAGGAGTTTGAGAATACAGTATGTCAAAGTCCATTCCTCTTGTTGCTGCCTTTCAGATCATTTAAAGGTTGCTCCTTTATATCTGTGCCCTGATATTGGCATAGCACATAAAGCACTGTAATGTATTTGTGGCACCGTACAGCATCAATTCTGGACCTGAAGAGCTAGAGGCCAGTCAAACACACCAAATAAACATGGTAATTAATTAAAGTTGAAGTTAAAGAGGAGTTGAATCAGGTGTCAGAACATTTCTGTTACATGATGGTTTAGTTCCAACCCTTATTGGCTACACCTGCTCAAATGAACCTGTATTTTCAGAGGGCTTTTATCAGGTGGGTGGGATGTTTTTGTGGGTTTCAGAGTTTTGTGCTGAAGCTGAACTGAAAGGTAGACGTCCAGTAGGAAGTCTGGTGACAACTCCTGTGCAAGTTTAACCTTCCGTGTGATACAGGTTGAGAAACAGACTCACATAACTACTGTAGAAACCATGTCTGGTTAGTTTTGTATGCCAAACTAAATCCAACTTACTGTAGCATCCCTGGGAAGGGGCTTTCTGTGCTTCACTGTAAACGGCCCAGGATGCCTTGTGGATTGGAACATTACCTTTTTGCTAAAATAGGCTAACTAGTTCAATAATCTATTTACATGGTTAAAGCAGTGGTCTTGTGAATGAAAGTATCACTGTGGTGTTCGTCTGTTGTTTTCTATGCAGTGTTTTACATGTAGGCCTTTCATACTGCTGCCATGTGTTTCTTCTGGTGCTGCTTATTGTGAAGCAGCTATCTGTTGATTCATTTTGATTGCTAGTTCTATAATATAAGAGACAAAAAATATATTGTTTTTCAAAGAACTCATGGAGAGATTTTAGGGTCCAGGTTGTCTGACTGTAGCACTGTGATAATGTTGAGTTGCTTTTATCTCATGGTTGTCTTTAATGCTATGTTTTAAACTATAACAAAATAAAATCAACAAAAATGTTTGAGAGCTACACTGAATAACTTAATGTTTTACCTGATAAAAGGCCCATAAAATCTCGTTGTTTGGCACATAGAGTGCCCTAGAGTGCCCGTTGCCCTTTATATTGTGTGAAGACTACATAACAACTGGGCCAAAAGAAATTGTCTAAAATGTTTTTACATTGACCTACATGAAAAATTAAGATTTTTTTCTCATGTAAATTTACTATTTTGGAGACGCAAGGTTATGTTGAAACAGCGATGAAATATTGGCCTACATACAGGGGGGTCCAAAAGTCTGGGATCACTGTTGAAAATGTTTCTATTTTGCATTTTTTAATATTTTAATACAAATTTTTCTAACACTATTTTGAGTGGTCCTTTGTAGATGATTAATAAACTCTTAACAAAGAATCAGTAACACATCAAGCAATAATCAGTGAAGCAGCAGTAGTGAAGCATCTGACTACGTTGAAGTAAATATCTTGTAGACTCGTTACTTACATTAAACAGATGTATTGTTAATATGTTAAATGAAGTACACTTAATATGTCAATTCCTTTAAGCAAAACCTACCTTAACCAGAACCTAACCTTCCCCTTGGCCCTAATCCTAAATCTAGACCTTAAACTTAACCCAAAACCTAACCTTAACCTTAACCCTAGCCCTAATCTTAACCCTGACCTTAACCTACACCCAAAACCTAATCCTAATCCTGGCCCTAATCCTAACCTTAACCATAGGCCTAATCTTAACCCTGACCATAACCTCAACCCAAAACCTAATCCTAACCACCACTCTGGCCCTAATCCTAACACTAACTTTAATCTCAACCCAAAACCTAATCCTAACCCTCACCCTGGCGCCCATCTTAACCCTAACCTTAACCTAAACCTAATCCAGTTTCAACAGCTTGTTGAAGATGTTGAGATGGTCTATATTACCTGTTATATGTTTAGTGACTTCTAAGGTTAAAATCTACAGATATGAAGTTGGACACTGAGAGTCTGTCGAGTGTTCATTTCATCTAAATAGGACCACTCAAAATAAAGGGGAGTCCTCATTACTTATAATATCAGCATAATAATTTGAGTGAAAATTAGAATCTATGATTAATTACTTGAATTTCAGAATTTCTGGTCCTTGCGGCCCAATACCCACAAGGTCCAGCATGGGGGACCAGTGCAGTGCCGTATAGGCAGTGGGAGATGGCAGGGAGGCCCTTAGCAGCATAGACCCCTGTGGCAGACACTGGCTCCAACTTAATATAATAATATAATATTCCCCTTTTGCTTTAATGACAGGGTGCATTCAAGCAGGTATGGATTCCATATGTGTGTAGATCAAATCCTCTTGAGAGTCATGTGAACATGTGCTTCAATGGAAGGAATAAGACAAAAAAAATTTGACCTTTTTGTACAAAAGCCTTAACGCGGTCAGTTTCAGTTTGAATAGTGACATAGAAATAATGCAGAATTTCAGATTTGTCTTCTTCATTTTAATTGTCGAATGTCTTTCTTTCTTTTAAAATCTTCAAGATTCTAAAACTTTCTGTGTAAGTTCTTCATTCCTCATTGCTCTCATACACTTTTTGGTACTGTACAAGCATACAAATTTGGGAAAAGATCAGCCGTGGACCATATTTTTCATTGTTTTTTATTGTCTTTTAATGTACACATTTAAAAAAGATGTAAAGTAAATGGTTCTATTTAGAACCATGAGTTCTATATAGAACCATTTCCATACTTTACGGTTCTCTGCATGGTGAAACGGCATGTTGTATATGATTCTATGTAGAATCTTTCTGCAAATGGCTCTATCTAGCACCAAAAAGGGTTCTTCTGTTGTTACAAGCTTGACATCGTAACAATAGCAGAACCCTGGTTGATGCTTTATGAAACTATTTTCAAAAAGGTTTTATATATAGAACCATATTCAACATTCAGTCTAAAGAACCATGCATGCAAAGAACCATTAAGCATAAAATGGTTCTAAATAGAACCATTTTCTTTACAAAAGAACCCGTGAAGAACCATCTTTTTTAAGTTTGTTATGTAGATAAGTTGTATCTCTGTGATCACGCTGTACAACTGTGTTTTCTGGTATGGCTCCCCCTTGTGGTGAAGCTTATTTTAGTCAGAAGTTTCTGCGAGGACATTTGGTGACCTGTAATGGAAACATACAAGTATTACAGCATGAATATGAGATCAGCTTTCTAGTGAGGAGTATATGTGTGTATAGTATATGTATAGTATATATTATATGTTGACTATATGGGGACTCTACCTCAGCTTTGAGTGGGTGTTTCAGTTGCTGCTCCAGCTGTTTGTTTTTCTAGTTTCTGACACTCCTGACATTCATGATTGCAGTGTCTGAAAAAACAATGTACAATGTAAAGAAAGTGTCAGTGGAAACAGGTATTTGAAGTCATGGTATCTAAACACACACACACAATATTCAGGCTTCAAAATAACTGCTGTTTTTATGTGACATACTTTTGGCCATTTTTATAGATAACAGTGTCAGAAACCACATAAGCGAGTCTGTTTGATGTTACATAATTTGATGCAAGTGTGTCATGATTTAGGCCTGCAGTTTGCACAGTTCTATAGTGGTGAGAGGTAACCTTCCATTACTTGTTAGCTAGCAGGGATGTGCATGGGGACTTGAGTACTCAGTCAACCATTGAAGATGCCAGTATTTGAATATTGAAATCACCATTTGGCTATTCTGCTTCATCATGGGAAGATACAGTCTATCCAGTATCCAAATATACAGGTGTACAGTTTTATGCTCCAATAATGTAAAATGTGGAGAGTTTGCTTATATTTGATAGTAAGTATATGTATATTATGTTTTTATATTATTATATTATGTTTTATGACCCCCACTCCCCAATACTAAACTCTGACATTCCCAGGGACTGTTACGCACCCATCACTTTCTGTTGTGCACTCATCACTTTAACTGCTCCATAAGCTCATTCCAATTTGCACTACTGTTTATATTTGCACTGTTTATACCCGCGGACCTGTATGTGCCTTATGTCACTTTAGTGTTAATTTCAAGACCTTCTTATATTTATATTATTTGTATTATTATTATTGTTTATTTATTATTTTGTATTATTCTATTTTTCTACAATTAGTGTTTATTGTGTTTACGATTAGTGTTTAGTGTTTACACCATGGGGTCTGAGAGTAATGCAATTTCAATACTCTGTATGTCCTGTACATATTGTAGTATTGACAATAAAAGCTGACTTGACTTGACGTGTTACTCCAAATTATGAGCACATTGGCAAGAACGCATTGTTAAGGAGTCATAGCACAGCTTTATCACTGACATGTCTAAATAAGTTCCTCTAGCTGATGTTAGCTACGTCAAGAAACAGTGAAAATATATTTCTCAGACAAACTTATATTATGGTACGTCTTCCCTGAGGAACACTGCTGAAAAATCAACGGTAACACTTTATTTGGATGGTCCACTGTAGAGTCTTTGTAAATGTTCAGTATATCTTTAAGTAACATTAAACTAAATAGTCATTAAATGCAACTGACTGTGAAGTTAAGTGTTACTTGGATGGTTCACTGTAGGTGCTGTGTGAATGCTCAGTTGGCCTTTAAGTAATATTCAACTAAATATCCATTAAATTCAACTGAATTTGAAGTTTAGTGTGAAAGAATGTATTAAATCTAACCCTAACCCAAAACCTAACCCTCACCTTAACCTCAAGGTAAAACCTACTCCTAACCCAAACCATAACCATAACGTTGATGACAATCAACTGAACATCACCAGAAAGTTTGTTAATGATTTAAGTCTCTGTAGAGCATCTTTGGGGACCACCCAAATAAAGTGTGACCAAATCAACTTAAGCTAGCATGGCTGGTCACCAGCAAAACCAGCATATTTTGTGTTTTGGATGCTGGTATGCTGGTCAACCAGCATGATCTGCTGGGTGACCAGCTAAACCAGCATCAGACCAGAATAAACCAGCTTAGACCAGCACGGAATTCAAAGCTGCTTTTGTCAGCAGGTAACGCCACCTGTAAGTAGACGATGAGTCCTCATCAGCATCCAGTGTTTTACTAGTTCACTGTTGTTAGCTCATTATCTCATCTGGGGCAGATTTCTTTACTCATCTGACACAAAAACCTACCAATTTTCCTCAGATATTTCTGAAAGAAGAAACATGTTTTCATCTGCATGCTGCTAACACGAGTGCTGTCACCTAAAAAGGTGAACCTAAAACCCTAAATATCAGCCAAAGTCTGTTTTTTGCTGATTTTTCCTTCCACGCTCATCCATTCATGAACCGTTACGGGCACTTGAATATCAAAACTAGTCAGAATGCACATCCCTATTAGCTACATTAGCCTCGTAGCTCCAGCACAAAAGTAAAGAAGCGTACTTCAGACAGATGCATGTCTTGGCTGATGGACTACATTCAGGAAAGGGGAAAATTGTAAATTACTAACCCCAAATTATCCACAAAGTATACAACTTTAAAAAGTGATACATAGAATTGCAGAAGTGTGTCCTGTGAATTAGTGAATTAGACTGTGGGACATGTGCACCTTTAGGACCACCTGATATTTGGCCCAGATATTCGCTGGTGGATCATTCTCAGCACAGCAGTGGCACCAGTGTGGTAGTGGCATTAGTGTGTGTTGTGCTGGTATGAGTGTATAAGGTACAGCAGTACTGATGGGAATTTTTGAGACTGTAGCTCTGTACACCTTTTTACATGCACAATTTGTGTTAGTCACCCTTTTTTCTGACCACAGGACCTCTGCTGGCTGGATAACTCTCAACAGCACTGTGCCTGATAGACTTGTACAAGCACTTGCCAGTGCTGTGCTGAGAACGGTCAACTACTCAAATAATATCTGGACAAGAGTGCTCTTGTGGTCTCTTTTCATAGCTGAATGGGGTAAAGTGGAGCTGACAAATGGGCTACAGTCCAAAACTGTACACCCACAAAACACACCTATACATATATTAAATGGCCAATGAGATACAAGGCAGTTGTTTCTAATAAACTGATAATTTAGTTAATGATTTAGTTGCTGGTCCTTCTCGAAAGCTGACAAGACTGAAACAGTCGTGGCTTGTAAAAAACTGAGGAGTTTTTAAGGCTATAGGAGAAATTTAAATGGAAAAAGCAATGAAATGGAATCAATATTGTCAAAATATTTTCTACAATTGCTTACCTGTGTCTACCTCTGAAGCCTGGGGGCCCAAAGCCTGGTCCCCAGCCTGGGCCGTAGCCATTGGTGAACTCTGGTCCCAGCTTCTGAAACTTTTCTCGACATGTCCCAATGTAAGAAGCTTTCCCAATCGCATAACCCAGAATACCTGCCACTGAAGTATAGAAGAGAGCACACAGGTCACTCATACTCAAGTGTTACTGTTCAAAGTGATTGTAGTAATCATTAAGCCCAATTATTCACTGACAATTGTAAAAGAATTCAGTCTGAATCCCTGAATCTGAACAAAAAACGCATGAAGAGAATGAAATGACTAGCTAAGACAATGAAGTAAACTAGGGGAGATTTAAAGGCTCTTATTTTATATTTGAGTTAAACTCTAACACACAGGTTCCTAACCCTGGTCCTGGTGTTCCTCCTACTTTACACAATTTAGTGTTTTCCCTGCGCCCACCACACCTACTTGAAGGGTCATTGTTTTTGAGCTGATTAGTTGGATCAGGTGTGTTGGAAGCAGGGGAAACACTTAAATGCGCAGGGCAGGGGTACTGCAGCATAAGTGTGACCACTATTGAGCTTCCTGCTGTCTAATGCTGTACTAAAAGCCTTACCTTGCATGCTGCTCACCTTTCTGGTGATACCGATGCCTGTACAGACTCAAACTATTAACCCTTGTGTGGTGTTCAGGTCTGTGGGACCCATTTTTAATGTTTACCAAAAGAGAAAAAGATGCAATTTATTATTATTTCAACCTCAGATTTCTTGGTCTTTGCTCATTTTCTGTGAAGAGCATATAAAATAACCCATTTTCAGTGACCTCACACTGTTGACCCCCTACACATTTATATTACACATGTGGTGTTGGGTGAACCCGCTGGGAATAAAAGTGTGGAGGTGCTGTGTCCTTCACTCTGTTCTCCTCCTACATGACCTGCTGTTAGTGTGTGTGTGTGTGTGTGTGTGTGTTTGTATATGTGTGTGTGTGTGTGTGTGTGTGTGTGTGTGTGTGTGAGGGTGGACAACATAGACAGGCTGCTGACTGGCTACAGCTGCTAAAGGAGAATCCTACACTGGTCACTTGTGATATTTTAAACATCTGGTATTTTTACATAAATCGTTATGGCTGTATTGATTTAAAAAGCAATAATGTGGTGGGTCCACCAGACCACTGAGTAACAAACACATCAACACCACACAAGGGTTAAATCATAGACACTGTTTCACCTGCCTCACAATACGCTCAGCTCTTTTCACATTCATACTAGATCATCATGATAGGCTTCTAACAGTAGTCACTGGTTTTCACTGCTAACAGTGACAGATTTTCACAGATTTGTTTCTCATTGTTACTCTGATAGGCCTCTAACAGTAGTCATCGGTTATCACTGGCTAATCTGGTTAAATCAGATTGTGTAAATACTTAATCTGGTTAAATCTAGTTAAATCAGACTATATATTAATTGTAAAATCCTATTCTCTATTCATTTTGCTCGTGCTGTGTTATTGTTTTTCTAACCGGTGTTGACCAGAGGAGGATGGGCTCCCCTTTGAGTCTTGGTTTCTCTCAAGGTTTTTCCCTCCTGCTCTCTGGGAGTTTTTCCTTGCCCCTTTTGCTGTTGGCTTGCTCAGTGGGGCTTGGATTTTCTGCAAAGCTGCTTTGTGACAATGGCTGTTGTAAAAGCGCTGTGTAAATAAACTTGTCATGACTTGACCAGGGAACTTCTGCTCTAACATATGAGTGCGGAGTGGACAAGTAACAGGTTGGAGTTGAACTGGATTTTGACAAATTAGCTGCACACAAATATAAATGAATCATTTCCTCCTTGGTTTATTAAGGGACTTACCTGCAAGTTTAGGGAATGGTCCAAACCTCTTTGACTGTTTCCAAACACCTGTGAACAAACATACAGTATGCTGCAGAGTTTGGGTCTGCTGGAATCATTTCTGGATATGAAAACAAAACGTACACCATCAAGGTGGAGCTACAAGACTGGTGTTTCTGGTGAAGTGGCCAGTGATTGTCCATTTTGATCCTCTGTCTTCTTCTGAGTATGTAAAATATTCAATTGCTCATATGCAAGAGAATTCCATGTTCTTTTTTGAGTCAGATGGTGAGTGTGTTTATTTTACCGTCCAGTGGACACAAGTTACAAAATAATGAGTGAAGCAACTTCCCTGGCCTATGGTAGTATTAAACAAACCTAAGCTGAAGTTTGGAGTGATTCTACTCTGAACACATTCACCAAAGTGTTTGCAGATGAGGACGTGATACTGCACTACATCTACATGGCAAACGAGTACTATAGTTTTGAAAGTGCAGTGAGTGGTAAAGAGCTGCGATATTTACCATTGTAGATTAGGCCACCAGTGACGGCCATGCTTCCGAGAGAGAGAGGAAGAGCTGGGGGGGAAAATACTGTTTTGAAAATTCCGTAGCTCAAAACATCACTACAGTCGCATGCAAAAGTTTGTGCGCCCCTGGTCAAACTGCACATTTTGTTGATTCTCTTATTCTAACCATAGGAAAAAAACAAATAAAACATAAAATGTGGCCTGTGCAAAAGTTATGGTTTTATTTTTTCTAATATGTTAAATTCAAAAATGTAAATTCAGAAACTGTGCCCTTAAATTTGCAGAAAAATGCCACAGTTTGTTCCCTGGTGAGGACATTTTCAACAAAAAATCAACAAAACAACTTGAAAGGGGGGGATTCAGACTTTTGCATACCACAATCAGGACATCACTTGTCACTACATGCAACAAGTAACATATTGAGAATCTATCACAATACAATTGAATATTATTTATATTCATATTGACAACATATAACAATATTTAACCTTCACAAGGGAGCTACTGAAGTTCAGTGCTTTGTCACAGGATCTGAGGCCATATAATCTGTGGTCTCTATCCTCCTTTTGCATATGACAATTCAGTATAAATGAGTGGTTATATACCCAGCATCTAGTATATCCCTATGAAGTATACAAGTTGCTCTCATGTTTTCAAAGCCTGAAGAATCTATCAACAAAGACTAGAGAGAAATAATATATTCTAGAGTGGCAAACTGCTCTGTGTTAATGTGTACATACACTACAGGTTTGTCTGAGATGAGGTCATGACACTGCACTACATTTACAAGACAAACCACAAGTACTGTAGTTTTGAAAGTGCTGTCAGTGGTGAAGATCTGCAGTATTTACAACTGTAGGTCAGGCCACCAGTGACGGCCATGGCTTGAGGATAATCAAATTGAGACATCTGGGCCCACAGCCAGTTTCCTCCCATTCAGTAAGCTCACACAACATGTCTGAGCAACTGCTGTCAGGGGGATGTGGCTGAAACTCACACGCAAAAGGCTAATGTGGAAGTGATTCCACCCAAAGCCAGATGTAAACACTGACTGATTAGGTCAGTTTGGAAACTAGGCTTGGAAAACATACACACAAAGCCTAACACATGCTGCATCATGTACTGTGCAGATTTAAACCTTTTTAAATATATAAATTAGTATCATTTAAACGGTGTGAGTTTAGACTACGACCTCAACATACGATTGTAGTTTGAGAGGAGGCTGTATGCCTGAGCGGAAGAGAACTGTGCCTCATTCAAAAAGCGGGCTGAACTTCAATGTAAAGGGGCAGAGCTACACTGCTGTAGGCTACATAGGTGTGTATATGTAATGTTGATTTTCATGACATCACAGCAGAGTTGGCCATAAATCAGTACTCAAGTGCTGATGCTTGGGTACAATGAGTTAAAGTAAACACGTAAAAGTAAAAGTACCTTTAAATAAAACAGCCTAAAACAACTTAAAAGTTGTGTTACTTAGTATAAGTACTGAGTAACATATAGAACTGCAGTGGAACTTAAATCCGGAATATTTGAGCATAGAAACTGAAGTTTGTATGGCTCTATTTTTCTCTTTTTTGGATTCTTTTAGTCTAAAATAAAATGCTCAAGCTCCAAAGTTAGAGATGTGACCGATTACAAAGCAGTACAGATGTTGTCACCAACAAAACAGAATGAAATTAAACACAAAAAAAAGAATTTGTAACTCAGTACAAATAGCTGAACAATTTGAAAATACTCAGGAGAGTACAAATCCATCAATATTTTACTTAAGTACATGTACTTGAGTAAATGTAACTAGTTACACCCACCTAAAGATAGAATTTCTAGGAAACTAGACAGGAGGGAGCAGAAGCTTCCATCATAGTCATCCTCCCAAACTTTTTCCTTTGTTTCACAACTCCACTTATTCTATAGGCTATATTTTCAAACTATGTGTATCATGATACCAAACTGGTTCGGAGTCAGAGATGAAAACATATTTTGGACTTTGACTGACTTGGACTTTAGGCTAAAATCGTTTTTCTTTGAGTGTCCCTACACTTTAATTATTATTATTATTATTATTATTATTATTATTATTATTATTATTATTATTATTTAATTAAAAAAAATGATTGAATTGCATTTTGTCACTGACAAAATAATTATAACACTACAGAAATTATACCAATCCTTTTGGCAGAGACTGTTTCGGTAATAACAGTGCTGAATAGTTAACTCATTTTGAGAAGGACTCAAAAATGGTAGCCAGTACATGACTAGCAAACACAGCTTTGAATAGATATACACACATAAAATCATAATATTTTTCATTAAAACACAAAAGAGTTTACTTAATTGCAAAAAAATATGTATTTAAGTGGTGACAGTTCTTAATGTTACTGATTTTCAGACTTTGGGACACATTTACTTCAAAACAATGGGATCTAACTGCTCACCATGTGGCCATGAGGGACAGGGATGCAGTCTCACCGCCTGCTCTAAAATGCGGGGGTGTGGCTAAAACAAGGTGCTGCATACAAATTAAAACTCTTTGTTTTTTGGTAGTGACATGAAAAGTGGGACATTTTTTTAACCTGAGTTTTTTTTACTGAAAAATGAAACTTATGATAAATCTACATATTTCGGGTTCACTTTAAAAGAAATCAAAAATACTCTTAAAAAGTATTGAAATAAAATTACAAATGTACATATTAATGTAAGTTGAAATGTAGGAGTTAGGGTTTGGGACAGCCACCTCCAAACAGAAAGTACCCTAAGAATCATGATTTTTGTATATATTTAGTGTATTACTATCTCAATTAATGCCTTGGGTTTAAATAGATAGAAATCATAACATAATCCTTGTATATATCTAAGGTCTGAATACTCAATGCAAAGGATAACTGGAGTTTTCAAATTATGCAAAAAAGTAAACAACAACAAAAGCAGAGGTTTTTATCACTGTTTTATCTGACCACGGAGAGAATGAACCAGCAACGAATTTAATCGCTGTTGTATTATCAGACAACAGAGATTAAAAATTGTCTAAAGGTCAGAGTCAATGTGAAGAGACTTGTATGTGTGTTGTACCTCGGTACCAGAAGCTCTCTTCTTGACATTCCTTCCAGACCCGTCTCACATCCTCCCTGTGGATATGCTTGTCTCCAATGGGACACTATAGTCAACATGGGACAACAAGTCACAAAAGAGCTGTTAAAACTCCAAATCTTTTTCTTTCAGGTATTTTAATTATGTGCAGCTAATTGACATATTTTAATCATATAAATTCCCTACACTGTTTTTTTCAGTGCACTATTAGGATGAGTATCACACAGCAATCTGTACTTTTAGTTTGAGAGGTAATAAAACATATCACTGTTGTTGGAAGAAAACCTTGTATCTCCAAAAATGGTAACTTTACAGGAGAAGGAAAAAACCTACTTTACTTTTAATGCAAGTCAATGGAACCAGATTTTTTCCCAAGTCATTTTGGGTCATTTCTTTTAGTCCATTCATCATGAAATTTACAAACAGTGTAAAGGGCAACAGGTATTTTCAAATTATCTCAAAAACATCAAAAATGGAGATACGAGGTTTTCTTCCAACAACAGCGAAATATTGAACTGCAGTGGATTTACCAACAATACAATCAAACCCGTTGTGTCAGGTGTGCAAGAGATACTTTTGGCGTAGAGCACCAGTTTGCAGGAAGTTCTTTTTCAAAATTTCAGCATAATTGAAACGGTGAGATGTAAACAAGTTTTTCAAAGAGGTTTAAAATGAAATCTGCCATTCTAGAGAAACTTGCTGAGTCAGAATTGTTTACACCAACGATGATGGGGACCAGACATTTCAAGTGTCTAATGCCTCTATAGACAAGAGTTTAGCCTAAAACCTAGCTTTTAAAATACATATAGGGCACTCCACGGCAAAATAGCACCAAAAGAAAACATATTTTAAGATTTTCCACTATTTTACTGTTATCAACATTACATACAAAAACTCAGAAGACATATATGGGTCCACTGATGGTTTTAGGTGGTAAATAAAATGGCTACGTTTGTGCTATAGATATGGTGATTCCTGGTTCTTATCACAAGCATTGTAATAGGTTGACAATTTTTTTTTTCAGTGAACCATTTTACATCAAACCACACCAAATGACTTTGCCTGCATCTAAACCACTTCATTATGTAGATTTTTTTAAATAGGTAGAATTCCCCTTTACTTTATTAACAAAAACTTAATAGGTTCATTAACTTTGTTGATGTACACTTCAATATCATCTGATACTGTGATTCACTGTATGTGCAGAAGTATCCAGGCACCCCTTCTACTTAGTGAATTCAGCTATTTTATGGTGCATCCAGTGCCCATAAAAGCATTCAGTTGCACATAGGCAGTACAATCTCTGTAGAAAAGCATTGTCAATAGAAAGGGATTCTCTGGGTCAGCCACACATGAGCCTAAGGTCACCGTGACTAATGCCATGCGTCAGCTAGAGAGGTATAAGGCCCACCAGCATTGGGCTGTGGAGCAGTGAAACTGTGCACTCTGGAGTATTGGAGCTCCATCCACTGCCTTTGAAGGGATGTTTGTGACCCAATCATCAACTAATCATCCAACAACAGTACCTGACCTCACTAAAGCTCATTGAATGCAATCAAATCTTCACAGCAATGTTTCAACATCTAGTGTAAAACATTCCCAGACGAGCATAGACTGTTACTGCAGCAAAAGAAGACAAACTTCCTATTAATACCCTTGATTTCAGAAGAAATGCTGGACAAGCAGGTGTCTACAAACTTTTGGACATATAATGTATTTTAAGACAATATTGTGATACTGAATTTTATCAGCGCTGCCCAGCACTACTCTAAACACTCAGCATCTTTGTAAGCTGTGCCACCTATGAGAGCCACAAAGTTCAGTTGTCAGCCAACTGCTTATCTTCCTCAAACACAGACTCAACCCATATTTTTCAGACTTACCACCCAACCTGCTTTTGCTTTAACCCGAGCTCCTTCTGTGTTCTCAGTTGCTTGGGTGCTCATTGTTCTCCTCGTCTCTCAGAACGTGCAGTCTATCAGCTGTGTCTCTTACCCACTTCCCCTGCTCACTCCTTTTTTCAGTGCGTACTCAAGCCACTTTTTTCACCTCTGCCTTAAAAACACGTTTGGCTCCTCCCTCCTTGGCTACACATTAAAAAGGCCCTTCCCACCAGCCTAGTCATGCAATCTCTAGCAATTTTGAACTGCTGACCCAATTCTCCTCCACCGCATGTAACATCCTCTGTCCATTATGCTGAACTCTTCCTATGGCAAACATGTAAAAATATACAATCACTATTCTCCATACTACACAGTAAAGCTGTGCTGATTTGTTGAATAATAAAAGTTTAATTCCAAAATGATGTCCATTTGTAAACATTTTTAATAGAAAAAGATTTTTTTAAAAGAATAACAATATTTCTCTAATAAAGGTGGTATTAATCATAATATAGCGTTAATACCAACCAACCGGCCACTTTATTAAGTACACCAACCTTGTATCTACTATTTTATCAGCTCCACCAAATAGGAGCACTTTGTAGTTCTACAGTTACAGACTGTAGTCCATCTGTTTATCTACATACTTTGTTAGCCCTTCTTTTATTCGGTTCGTCAATGTTCAGGACCCCCACAGGACCACCACAGAGCAGGTATTATTTGGGTGGTGGATCATTCTCAGCACTGCAGTGACACTGACGTGGTGGTGGCTTGTTAGTGTGTGTTGCGCTGCTATGAGTGGATCAGACACAGCATTTTGTCTACGTATGTCGCCACATCACATACCACATACCACTTAAATGTTCTTCATTAAGCTTAAAGCTACATGCTTTGTGGCTTTCAGTATATTTGAGTATATTTCAGGCTTCTTAGCGCCACTTTTAACATAAACAGATTTTGACACAGTACCCATACTATCACTTAAGTACACTTTCTCTATACTTTATACTTATATCGTTTTTTGGCACACTGAGTTTTTTCTCTCTTAATCAAGTAGACCATGAACTGAAGAGAAGCAGAATTAAATGTTTGGAAGATATTGACCTTTAGAACTCACTCCATACAAGACCTACACAATGTTATTCCTGTGACTATCACAATGCTGTGACTTTGACGCCATGCATGCTGTCAGGCAGCTGCGGAAGTGTCATCACAAATATCATACCCTCATTGTTTTATTGCCCTGCCATTCCTTCCTTCACAGTGCATTTGTTTGGCCATGTTCGTTTTTGTTTAACTTTTACCCCCATACCTGATAAACCACTCCCTTCAAACAATCCGTCGTACAGAGGTGTACAGAGATGAGGGAGTGTCCAAACAGGCTCTAAAGTCAAGTTGCAAAAAGGCTCCACATCTCTTTTGGTATTTATCTTCAGAATTTGATCTGTGTCATTGCCTTATATGATTTTAAATCAATACTTAAAGTTTCTTGAACTACTGTTAAGCTTTATGACCTGTCTGTAAAGCACTTTGAGTTGCCACAGGTATGAAAAGTTCTCAGTGAATACAACCTCATTTCCAAAAAAGTTTGGACACTGTATAAAATGTGAATAAAAACAGAAGGCAATGATGTGCAAATCATTTAAATCGTATATTTAAATGAAAATAGTACAAAGACAACATATCAAAAGTTGAAAAAGAGAATTTTTTTTTTTAAAATATGTGCCCATTTTGAATTTGATGCTGACAACACGACAAAAGTTGGAAAACACCTGCTGATTTATTGGCAGCAGGCCAGTAACAAGTAACATGATTGGGTATAAAAGACCATCCCAGAGTGGCTGAGTCTTTCAGAAGTAAAGATGATGAGGGGTTCACCACTCTGTGAAAGATTGCACGGACAAATAATGTAACAATTCAGTAATAACTTTTCTCAATTTTTTTTCTAAAAGAGCAAAAAACTTTCGCTTTTCATCATCTACAGTACATAATAACATTAAAAGATTTAGAGAATCTGGAGAAATCTCTGTATGCAAGGGACAAAGCCAAAAACAAGTATTGGCTGGCCGTGATCTTTGTTCAGATGCGATTCTGTAGTTTAAATCACTGCAAGGGCTCAGTAACACTTCTGAAAACCACTGTATGTGAACACAGTTCATCACTGCATCCACAAATACAAGTTAAAACTCTACCATGCAAAGAAGAAACCACATATAAACAGGATCCAGAAACGCCGCCGCCTTCTCTGGGCCTGAGCTCATTAAAGATGGACTGAGGTGAAGTTGAAAAGTGCCCTGTTGTCCGACAAATCAAAATTTAATTTCTTTTTGGAAATCATGGACTCTGCGTCCTCTGGGCTAAACACCACCCAGCTTGATGTCAGCACACAGTTGAAAAGCCAGCGTCCATGATGGTATGGGGGGGTTGGGTGCATTAGGGCACATGGCATGGGTGACTAATTCTGAACGATGTATACAGGTTTTTGAGTAACATATCCATCTAGATTGCATCTTTTTCAGTGAAGTCCTTGCTTATATTAGCAAGACAATGTCAAACCACATTCTGCATGTATTACAACAGTTTAGCCCATAAAAGTATATCAGTATAGCTAGACCTCTCACTCATGAAAAAATGTTGGAATTCCCCTTTGAGAATGCTGTTTCCAGGTAAAAACAGTCTGTTTCCAGGTAAAAACTGGGAATAAAATCTGAACGATTTAGAGAAAACCACTGAAAGTTGAAGAATGGTTTTATTGAATTAAAAGATACTGTGAGTTAACAGCAGTAAATCAGTGAAGGTGTGCTGTGTCAGCTGTCAGATGGTGGAATGTTTGTGTGAAGGACAAACTACGAGTAAAGCAGCTCTGTATAAAGGATAGACTCGGTTTATCCTTCACAGGTGCTGTAATGCTTAAGCTGTTTTGTAGATAGTGAAATGCATCAGCTATGTGAGTTTATCTGGCCTTATTCGGAGCGATTCTCTCTCACTCTCTCTCTCTCTCTCTCTCTCTCTCTACTTTCTCTCTCCCTCTCTGTCTTTTCTCTCTCTCTCTCTCTCTCTCTCTCTCTCTCTCGCTCAGGAATAACCACGTGGGAAACCAGGAAGTGGAAGCAATTTTCCCATAATGCACTGCGCACAACAGTTTGACTTTATATCAATGTTATATCTGTTTATATGGTTTAACAAATGTAATTAGTGATTATTACATAGTTATTACGGTGTTTTGGGTGAACTGTAGTGTGTTGGTGGGGGTCACTGTGTGTCTGCCGTAACTGTGAGTTGTGCTGCTGTCAGTGAGGCGCTGAGCCGCCCGCTCTCAGCTTCAGTTCACTCTTGTTTCTCTTCAGATCGTATAAATCTTTCGCCTTTTACTAAAGATTTCCGTGGGGAGGAACATTATGAGTATCAACTAATTTTTTGATGCCCTGCTTCAGTGCGGGGCTTCCTACACTGGTGAAAAATAGAACAAACTGATTCAAAAAGTTCAATCTGTACGTGGACTTGTTCAGAGATTACTAATTGTACAGTAGTGCATGTAGTTGTATTTGTTGACGCAGAGATGTTAAACTCAACAATGAAAGGGGCCAAATTAAAAATTCTCCCCAAATCTGTGGGCCGGAGACACAGTGTTTATTTATATGTATAGTTTTTAATCAGTGTCGTATTAAAACCCGAGCAGGCCACTGTTTATTCAAAATACGAAAAACCTTCAGCAGTAAAATACAGACACTTAGCAGCAGTAGATGTTAAAATATTACATGAATACTTAAAATTTTCAAAATTTAAATGCCCCCATGTCTTTTAAACCTACCTATCTGCTTGAATTAGACACCTGGCCTTCTTTTTTGCTGCAAGTTCCTTCATTTCTGACGTTAGGTGTTTATGTTGGCTGCAGCTGAGATATGACTGGTGTGGAGCTGTAACCGCTGCCCCATACATTGTTGTTGGGGTAGGAGAGTCACAGCGCACATTACATTGCAGTGCATGCTGGGTACTGTAGTGCAGCACATTGTGAAACGGTCTACTGTTAATAGAAAATGAAAACACTTTTGCGGGCCGGATTGGACTGTGTCGCGGGCCTGATCTGTGTTTGATACACGGGTGTTAGACTGTGGATGTGCTTTCTGTACACAGTCAGCTCTGTCCGCTCTGAGGTGAAGCCACATCAGCCCTCCCTACACTGTCTTATAACGGCAGTAATGAGTTTTGAGGCAGTGTTTCAGAGAGAGGTTAGCGCCTCATCCTCGTTAGTATAGTGGACAGTATCTCCGCCTGTCACGCGGAAGACCGGGGTTCGATTCCCCGACGGGGAGAGTCAAATCACTTTTCTTCAGTTTTATCAACTTAAATCTTCAAGTTTTTCATTGGCAACAAACACGCTGAGAGACTCTGACCCGTGTCTGTGACGGGCCGTAATAACGGAGTGTCCGCTTCTCACCAACCTCACAAACTTCTGTTCACTCAGCCTGAGAAGCAGAGGCATTTAATTCGACTCGCCTCTGGGGGGCGCTAAGCAACTCCGTTTAAACACAGAGTCAACTTTATTCTTCTTTGAACACAGAAACACAAACTGGGATTAACTTTTATCAACATATTTGCTTCTATCAAATACAAGCTTGGGGCAAGTAAATGGCAAAAAAATAGGAATATCATTTTCTTATTTTTGTCTGATTTAATGGCTGTGAATCTGCAACCTTTCAGTTAGATTTTCTTTCAATTCAGCGTAGCAAAAAGAAAATATTACTAAATACTCATTATGCATCTAAGGTTTTCTTTCTGTGGCCTACATTTAGATTTTTTTCCATGCCCATCATGCATGATGCATCCATTAGCTTATATGAATTTGGGCGTAACCTACACATAAGACTTGATACTTGTGCATTAAAATAATAATAAAAATGACTGCAGAAGCTCATGTAAAAGTCAGATTATGACATTTTATGTATTGACGCAGACAAATGATTTTTTCACTCCTACTTATTACTAAGTACAGGCTGTAAATTTAAGCCTTAATCTGAGCTCAAAGGCCTTTGAGTGGGGAAAAAGGGGATTTAATTAAATAATTAAATAGTTAATTAAATAATCCAGTACACAGTAGAAGTGAGTAATAGTAAACCTTGACAGTGCTAAATTCTTAACATACTGTAAAAATATTTACTGTTGGGGCCTAAAATAAAATTTTAGACAATTTGAAATTCACCATAACACTTTCTTTGTTCTTACCATTCGAGAATCATGTTATTGTTATACGTATATTTTTTATGCAGATGTTGTGTTCTTTTCTTTTCACTTCAAAAATCATCAAAATATGTCATCTGGCCAGGTGTATAACACGTCACTTGGGTAAGCAGAACTTGAAAGATGATTGTGGAAAATGCAGTCTTGTACTATTTAACTTTATAGCTATAGCATTAAAATTAGACACCAGAATCAGTTTATTTCCAAGCCTTTTGGAGGGCCTCTTATTCAGGGAGGACCCTGGTTAGTCAGGTATATCGTTACCCGCAGCCTGATGCCCAGGCTGCACACATAGCACCAGTGGCATCACTAGAGATTTATGGATAGAGGGGTTAAGTCCAAGTGGGTCTGAGGGCATTGAAGTTGCTTGTAGAGAAATACTTTTAATGGCCCAAACATGTCTGTCCAGTAAGGTGGAAAATTGATCACAAAACAGCTATTTGCTCAAGTTGTCACACAGAAGATGTGTCTCTTCATAGTGGACTAAGCACAAATCAAACAAAGGTATTAAACTTAAGCAATGCTATCTCTTCTGTCGTAGATAAGCTTCAGATCCTGAATATGTTATTCAAATACACAGATTATAGATTGGTACAGCCTCAGTTTGTGCAACTAGATAAAGTGTGATTTTTGTCCTGTAATTGCACTTTTGTCCTGTAATTGCACTTACATGTTTAATAGTCCAGGTCAGGGTTTCTTAACCTGCGGGCCGCCGACCACCAGTGGGCCGTGAAGCATCCTGAAGTGGTCTGTGGGCCTTTACTCAGAGTGAGGCAGTGATTTGGGCCAGTAACATCACTGTAAGTCATAAAAACATAAGTGGAAAAATGATTAACTTAGTATTTCAAATTAATCACAAAAACCCTCAAAACTCGAGACAACTCAAAACCAAACAGTCACTCTTTTGGAAAAGCCAGTGGAGTGTTTTCAGTGATAACGCGATGGATTCCAGCTCCAAATTACATCTACCTTGTATATTTTTTATTCTTTTTTTCTTTCTTTCTTTCTTTTTTGACACTATCACTATATGATCACTATAACCATGTGGGTTTTAACACATTTCATGTTTTTTGACATACCTGCAAATTTTGCAAACCTGCTGACAATCAGAATGGCCAATCTGATCTTTGTCAGTACCTAATTTTCAGGTTTTCAGTGTCAGCATTTAAGAAAAGAAAAATCAAGTTGTATTAAAAAAAGCTGATTTTAGTTTTCTTGTGGGCCGTTATGCTTTGTAGATACACAGAGGTGGGCCTTGGGGCGGAAAATGTTGAGAACCCCTGGTCTAGGTGACATGGTCACAGTGACATCTGACAGCACAAAAATGATATTTTCTCAATTCTGGCCTCTCCTGACTCTTCTTCTGCACAACGTCACACTATTAATTTACAACACTTTCTTCTTGACCACTAACCTTTATCAGACCTGCTTCTTCAGCTCTGTCAGTGTCCTTCAGGTTCTCCACCTCCGTGTCCTTGCCTGTGTTTAGTAAGATGTTTTATTATGTAACTCACATTTACAAGAATTCAAGTATCAATGAATTGATTTTTTTGTGTTTGAACTGGCAAAAATCTCCTCACCTGACTGGCCTTCTACAGAGCTGGCGGTCAGCATCGCTGCTGGACTGCATTCAGTACCATTACAGAGCGGCAGTTTAAAGAAGATACTGTCCAAAAGTATACTATGTCAAGAATATTGCTCTCAGAAAGCGGGATAGGATGTTTATGTAGATATGGCTGTGTGGTTTGTGAAGCACAGAGAACCTGTTGATGTGATTGTTTTTCCTCTGGTTTTATATTAAGCCTGTTTCATTTATTAGTCTATGTAGGGGATCTGAACTTTATGTAGTATTTATTTATTTATAATGATGGTTAATGCTTTGTAGCTCAGTAAGTTATAGTATTCCTTAATCCGTGTAGATATTCATTATAGATTAACGTTGGCGCCTTCTTACACGAACCTGAAGTTAGCTACTTATTTGCCAGCATCTTGTTCGAATTTTCCCGTTCCACCTTAAATGGTGCATCAGCAGCTTCTTGTTCGAATTTTCCCGTTCCGCCTTAAATGGTGCAGCTTCAGGCACCAGAAAGTGACTGCTGCACTATTTAACATTAGGAGTTGGATCTCTGCATGCTGGGTGACGAGCAGAAGTGGCTGCCCTTGTGGCAGCAGGAAGCGGCCACTTTTACTATCGACGGCCTCTGCACGGCCACTTCAGAGCTACTTTTACTAGCGACCGTCACTTCACCGGCGCTGCTCCGACACTTTTAAATTTACACCTACGTTTCAAATAAATTGTAATCCACGCCAAAATACATTCACAAAAGGCACTTCAGGAATATATTGCCATGTGAAAAATATTCTACATTCTGTGTGAGAGTCTTACTGTATACGTAATGCAAAGTACAATACAAAACACAGAAGTCAGTACCGTTCATTTAGTTCATTTATATTTAGTTACATCTTTGACCTTTATTAAAATTTCATACAATATATATTTAAGAAATACATTTTTGGCCATTTTCATATATTGCAAATATATATTTTATATATTTTATATTTTATATATATATATATATATATATATATATATATATATATATATATATATATATATATATTTATAATATAATGTGTATGGAAATAACGGGGGAAGCAGTTTTATTGTAGAAATTACAACATTCAATATTTAATTGTGTAATGAACATTTCATCTTCTAGATGTCTTTGTCTTATAAATTAAGAGTCCAAGTTTTTTGCATTTCCTCTCCTACTTTCTTTCCTCTTTTGCTGTACCAATTGTTTTGGTAATACTTTCTTGGAAATTAATTACTACATTTAATAACATTAGTAAACCATGAACATCAACATTATTAAGACATAAATAATGTTTGCAAAGTATTTAACACTTGTATTAAATTATGTTTGTTAGTGTCAAATAAAGAACACTTGAATTATATCATGTTTATTCTATATATGACTTTTTTTACTTTTTTCTTTTTTTTCTTGTTTATATTTGGATTTATTAATTTGGCAGTAACTCATTTCAATTGTATATAGTTAATATATTTACTATTTCATTTAATATTTAATGTTTAAGAACTATAACGCAAATTCAAAATGTCTTTTTACAGATATCGGGTATGTTTTCATGCCTTTAAATCTCTCACTTCATTCTCAGTCTCAGCCTTGTTGGAAAGGGGCTTCTGACTTTGATCCCCCCTCACCAATTTACTGAACTTCTCAGGTGGCAGAGCAGTTCGGTGAACAGGACAGAATAGATGCACCTGAAAAAAAGCAGAAGCACTTCAAAAAATGCTGGATGCTGGATAATTCACTGATGAGTGAAATGAAAGGATGGAAAAAGAAAAAAAAAAAACAGGAAAATCCTTCCATCAACCAAACAACCACGAAGTAAACTAAAATTGCCACATCGCTAAATATTCACTGTACAAAACTAAAATAATAGGCCAACATGACTACACAGAGTTTTAGTGAGGCTAAATAGTAACGTGTGATGGGTTAATATTTACTTCGAAATTTTTTCCTTTTTACTTCGTCATAAAGTGTTATAGCCGGCAGTTCTTGTAGGATGCAGTTTACAACGGAATGTAGCGGTTCCAGTGATTCCTCATCTCCTAACCCCAAACACAAAGCGCCACAAACCTACAGCCCATGGAAAATCCCTTCAGATAGTGGTGGCTCATCTTACGTCTCAGCACAGATCTGTAGATGAGTAAAATATGCTAAAGAAGAAGTGGCTAATAAACGTGTCAGGGGCAGAGGTCGCTAATAAAAGCGGCCACGATGTGGCGACCATTAATAAAAGCGGCCACGATGTGGCGACCATTAATAAAAGCGTCCGCGATGTGGCGACCGTTAATGAAAGAGGCCACGATGTGGCGACCGTTAATAAAAGCGTCCGCAATGGCGCGATCTTTAATAAAAGAGGCCACGATGTGGCGACCGTTAATAAAAGCGTCCGCGATGTGGCGACCATTAATAAAAGCGGCCTCGATGTGGTGACTGTTAATAAAAGAGGTGGCGACCATTAATGAAAGCAGCCACGATGTGGCGACCGTTAATAAAAGCAGCCACGATGTGGCGACCGTTAATAAAAGCGGCCTCGATGTGGCGACCATTAATAAAAGCGGCCTCGATGTGGTGACCATTAATAAAAGAGGTGGCGACCATTAATGAAAGCGGCCGCGATGTGGCGACCGTTAATAAAAGCGTCCGCGATGTGGCGACCATTAATAAAAGCGGTCGCGATGTGGCGACCGTTAATAAAAGCTTCCGCGATGTGGCGACCATTAATAAAAGCGGCCGCGATGTGGTGACCATTAATAAAAGAGGTGGCGACCATTAATAAAAGCGGCCGCGATGTGGCGACCATTAATAAAAGCGTCCGCGATGTGGCGACCGTTAATAAAAGCGGCCACGATGTGGCGACCATTAATAAAAGCGGCCACGATGTGGCGACCATTAATAAAAGAGGTGGCGACCGTTAATGAAAGCGGCCGCGATGTGGCGACCGTTAATAAAAGCGGCCACGATGTGGCGACCATTATTAAAAGCGGCCACGATGTGGCGACCGTTAATAAAAGCGGCCGCGATGTGGCGACCATTAATAAAAGCTTCCGCGATGCGGCGACCATTAATAAAAGCGGCCGCGATGTGGCGACCATTAATAAAAGCTTCCGCGATGTAGCGACCATTAATAAAAGAATCTGCGATGTGGCGACCATTAATAAAGGAATCTGCGATGTGGCGACCATTAATAAAAGAATCTGCGATGTGGCGACCATTAATAAAAGCGTCCGCGATGTGGCGACCATTAATAAAAGAGGTGGCGACCATTAATAAAAGCTTCCGCGATGTGGCGACCATTAATAAAAGAGGTGGCGACCATTAATAAAAGCGTCCGCGATGTGGCGACCATTTATAAAAGAGTCCACGATGTGGCGACCATTAATAAAAGAGGTGGCGACCATTAATAAAAGCGGCCGCGATGTGGCGACCATTAATAAAAGAGGTGGCGACCATTAATAAAAGCGTCCGCGATGTGGCGACCATTAATAAAAGCGGCCACGATGTGGTGACCATTAATAAAAGAGGCCACGATGTGGCGACCATTAATGAAAGCGGCCACGATGTGGCGACCGTTAATAAAAGCGGCCGCGATGTGGCGACCATTAATAAAAGAGGTGGCGACCATTAATAAAAGCGTCCGCGATGTAGCGACCATTAATAAAAGAGGTGGCGACCATTAATAAAAGCGTCCGCGATGTGGCGACCATTAATAAAAGAGGTGGCGACCATTAATAAAAGAGGTGGCGACCGTTAATAAAAGAGGCCACGATGTGGCGACCGTTAATAAAAGCGTCCGCGATGTGGCGACCATTAATAAAAGAGGTGGCGACCATTAATGAAAGCGGCCACGATGTGGCGACCATTAATAAAAGAGGCCACGATGTGGCGACCGTTAATAAAAGCGGCCGCGATGTGGCGACCATTAATAAAAGAGGTGGCGACCATTAATAAAAGCGTCCGCGATATAGCGACCATTAATAAAAGAGGTGGCGACCATTAATAAAAGCGTCCGCGATGTGGCGACCATTAATAAAAGAGGTGGCGACCATTAATAAAAGAGGTGGCGACCGTTAATAAAAGAGGCCACGATGTGGCGACCGTTAATAAAAGCGTCCGCGATGTGGCGACCATTAATAAAAGAGGTGGCGACCATTAATAAAAGCGGCCACGATGTGGCGACCGTTAATAAAAGAGGCCACGATGTGGCGACCATTAATGAAAGCGGCCACGATGTGGCGACCGTTAATAAAAGCTTCCGCAATGTGGCGACCGTTAATAAAAGCGGCCGCGATGTGGCGACCGTTAATAAAAGCTTCCGCAATGTGGCGACCGTTAATAAAAGCGGCCACGATGTGGCGACCTTTAATAAAAGAGGCCACGATGTGGCGACCATTAATGAAAGCGGCCACGATGTGGCGACCGTTAATGAAAGCGGCCACGATGTGGCGGCCGTTAATAAAAGCGGCCACGATGTGGCGACCATTAATAAACGCGGCCTCGATGTGGCGACCGTTAATAAAAGCGGCCACGATGTGGCGACCGTTAATAAAAGAGGCCACGATGTGGCGACCATTAAAAAAAGAGGTGGCGACCATTAATAAAAGAGGTGGCGACCATTAATAAAAGCGGCCGCGATGTGGCGACCATTAATAAAAGCGGCCTCGATGTGGCGACCGTTAATAAAAGAGGCCACGATGTGTCGACCTTTAATAAAAGCGGCCTCGATGTGGCGACCATTAATAAAAGCGGCCTCTATGTGGCGACCGTTAATAAAAGAGGCCACGATGTGGCGACCGTTAATAAAAGAGTCCGCAATGTGGCGACCATTAATGAAAGCGGCCACGATGTGGCGACCATTAATAAAAGCGGCCTCTATGTGGCGACCGTTAATAAAAGAGGCCACGATGTGGCGACCGTTAATAAAAGAGTCCGCAATGTGGCGACCGTTAATAAAAGCGGCCACGATGTGGCGACCTTTAATAAAAGCGGCCTCGATGTGGCGACCATTAATAAAAGAGGCCACGATGTGGCGACCGTTAATAAAAGCGGCCTCGATGTGGCGACCGTTAATAAAAGAGGCCACGATGTGGCGACCGTTAATAAAAGAGTCCGCAATGTGGCGACCATTAATGAAAGCGGCCACGATGTGGCGACCGTTACTTCTTTGGTCTTGAGAAAAGAAAGGTTACATAGTTTGTTAAGAGGACTGAAGATCAGGGAAACTATTCGTACAGTACCTATTTGTGTTGTTGATTCTTATAACAGTCTAAATATAAAGCAATTAATCACCCTGATAGTTTACCGTTATTTAACTCGCTTATAGACCCCATAATTGCTTATTATGAATTCAAAACAATGTTCTCAATCTTAGCCTGAAAAATAATGTTTCAGGAGAAATGATGGGCTGACTTCTGAAATCTGTCTTTCTTCTTGCTGTTTGTGAGGAATCATTTACTAAGGAAGAGTTTCCCCTTAGTTTGAGACAAAGGGTCATTACCCGAACTCCAGAACCTGATGACCACATTCTGTCCATTGATAATTGGTGTCCTATAACTCTGCTTAATAATGTTTCCATAATCTGCTAAATGCTGTAAATGTAAATGTAAATAATCATTTCGTCTGTCTTGGCTACACGTCTTAAAGCGGGTTTACACATTATTATAAGTCCAAATCATTGTGTATTTATAAAATGTGGCCCTATCTCAAACAATGTTCATTTGATATTGGACCTCATTGACTATGGTGAAATCTTAGAAGGTAACTCCTTTATTTCTTGATTTTTGCAAGGCATTTGACACGATCAGCCACAAATTTATTTTTGATACAGTACTTAATGTCCTGGACTTGGCTATCACACTCAACTAAACTATTAAAATGAGCTGGATTAGACGCCTCCTCAAAAATCCTGATAGTATGTGTGATCTTACAGCTAATTTCCTCGTCTGAAAAGTACATTTTTGCTCATGTGCCCTTACAATGTTAACAACGCCACCCATAAAACTATCAGCTTTTCACAGACAAGCTTTGTTAAATTGGGTATTAATTTACAAACACAGTTTTTCACCTCATCAGTCTTTTTTTCTGGAACAATGAGCACATTACCTATAAGGGAAGATCACTGTTCTCACATTTATGGTTTAGTAATAGGGTTTCGTTGATTCAACAGTTACCTGATGATAACCATCATTTTATTACCTGCTCTGACTTTTGTAAAAAGATTGGTAATATCAGTTCAAATGCTGAAATGAAGAGAGTATGTGACTCTGTCTCTGATGGTCTTCTCTCATTACTTAAGGGTAACAACAAAGCTACAGAAGATTTTTATTTACACAACTAATTTCTGTTAATAGGGTTACTGTAGTAAATTAAATCAATAAGCGCTTGAGGTCGTGCTTTACTGTGATTTTATCACGGGGAAGGGAGTTTTAGCCACTCAGCTTCGGGTAGTACCTAAGAACACTGTTCCCATGATAAAATCACAGTAACGCACGGCCTCAAGCGGCCAACATAAAACATGATGAAATGCACATTTTTAGAAAAATAATTTAAGTTATTATTAATAATAATCAACATAAAAAATGTTTCACCAAGAAATGTAGTTTCCTTAGTGTACGTTATGGTTGCCAAGCAACCATGGACTGCTGAATGCAGAAAATGCGGTCACCCATCGCTGTATATTGTGGTCATCTTAAACTTTTTGTCGTATAACAATGAACATATCATAGCTTATCGCTGTTTAATGCAAAAACCTTTATACCGCTTTATAAGTGCTTTTTGGCCACCAAATTACCACCCCGAGTCTTATACACTGTAAGCCTGGATAAGTTGAATTTACTTTAAAAAAAATTGAAGAAACCGGTTGCCTTAAAAAAAATAAGTAATGTGGAACGACAACTTGAGTTAGAATAACCATAATTTTTGAGTTAGGCTAACATAAACACGTTTGTACAACTCATAAATTCTAATTATTTTAACTTAACGTCTTGATATTGCAATTAAACTATATGTTTCATTGGGCAATTGAGAATGTTTTTGAATGCCATTGACCCCTTTGTCAAATACCGAAATGTTAACCTTTACTGTGAATATGGTCACTGACCAATACCAACACTCGCTCATCAGCAAAGAGAACATCAATCTTCACTCTGGTGGAATGAAAGCACACTGACAGGGAATAAAACAAATGGAAAGAAACACTCAATATGCAAATAGACGGCGCCCAGAGCCAATGGGAAAGAAATATACACTTAAGAAATACACGTTAAAATCGTGTTAACAAAACACACATGTAACTGCATTTTACAGCTTACTTAGTTTCACCCAGTTTTAGCTGGAGCAACTTTAATGAGAAAGAAACAATTAAAGCCAACAGAAATATTGCCATTTTTGAATGCGGGGGTTTCAAAGTTGCCATGGCAACAGACTAAACTAAATAGCAATAAGTTAATTCAACTCAAAAATGTCATTTCGGTGTACAAAATCATCAAAAACGTTCCCTTAACTTAAAATTGTTGAGTAATATGTGGGATATACTGAGTTTTATGTACAACGGACTCATTTTATTTGAGTTAAAACTAAATGCGGGATTACAGTGTATAGAGCCACTGAATCCAACGGCACCCCTCTTCTCGTGATGCGGCTGAATCTCAGATGGCGCCCCGCTCCCTACATAGTGCACTACATGAGAATTTAAATACTTCTGCACTCAAACAGTGCAAAATATAGCCAGAAATAGTCAAAATTTCAGTCATAAAAATAATTTGGGATTCAGACACATCCGTACTGGACAAACAGTGCACTATTTGGCTGTAGAAGCTAGAATTTCAACTTCATAGCTAGCACACTATTTAAGAAGTACGGAAGGCGTTTGGGATTCGGCCTGGGTTTGACACGACTACTGACTGAAACAGACATTTGAAGCGTGTAATCCATTCAAGTGACATTCTTTAGACTTCTATATCCCCGTAGTTGGAAGAAAACCTTGTATCTCTAAAATCATAACTTTATAGGAGAAAGAAAAAACATTGTTCACTTTTAATGTAAGTCAGTGGAACCAGACTTTTTTCCAAGTCATTTTGGGTCATTTCTTTTAGTCCATTCATCATGAAATTATGTAAAAACTGAAAAATGGAGATACAAGGTTTTCTTCCGACAGCAGCGATATTGTAGTTTTACATGAATCATGTTGTAAGTACTTTAATTCAAGCCTGTCAAATTAATGATGACATTGTTTAGCCTGTTAGCTAGCTGACTGGCCAGGTTCTAGATAAGAAAACAGACTGTTAACCCCTCAGTTTAAACAGAGTTCAGTTGCTGTTAGGCGGTCATAGGTGTGCGTATATGAGTACTTTACAAAGGCTTCGAACGCGGGTCAGACAATCAGAATTTAGAACCGTAAAAAATAAAAAAAATAAAAAATAACAGTAATTTTATAAGGCAGCTATAAAATATTACACAGATGCGGCCCCGTTAGTGGCACTTTTAGTCATTTTTTCAGTGTGAGTGAGGCTTGTGTTTTTGTAAAGGGGCTACAGAATCTTGCTGTATTTTCTTATTCTATCTGCGTTGATCTTTATTTAGACTTAAAAAGGAAGAGTGGTAAAGAAATTAGCCTTAAAAGTCACTATGTTTTATTACTTCTGATGACCCTTTATTTAACCTCAATGAGCACTTTATAGTAAAGTCACTGATATTAATAGCTAAATTTTGTATGCATAAGATGAAATTTACCAGAAAATACCTTTTCATATGACTCTTACTGGAGTAATGCTAACCAATCAGCACTCAGTAGCAGTAATGCTAACCCAGTCAACACTCAGTAGCAGTAATGCTAACCAATCAGCACTCAGTAGCAGTAATGCTAACCCAGTCAACACTCAGTAGCAGTAATGCTAACCCAGTCAACATTCAGTAGCAGTAATGCTAACCAGTCAGCACTCAGTAGCAGTAATGCTAACCAGTCAGCGCTCAGTAGCAGTAATGCTAACCCAGTCAACATTCAGTAGCAGTAATGCTAACCAGTCAGCACTCAGTAGCAGTAATGCTAACCCAGTCAGCACTCAGTAGCAGTAATGCTAACCAGTCAGCGCTCAGTAGCAGTAATGCTAACCCAGTCAACATTCAGTAGCAGTAATGCTAACCAGTCAGCACTCAGTAGCAGTAATGCTAAAAGTAATCAGCACTCAGTCTCCCTCTCTCTCTTTTTCTTTCTCTCTCTCCCTTTCTCTCTCTCTCTCTCCCTCTCTCTCTTTTTCTCTCTCTCTCTCTCTCTCTCCCTTTCTCTCTCTCTCTCTCCTTCTCTTTCTTTTTCTCTCTCTCTCTCCCTTTCTCTCTCTCTCTCTCTCTCTCTCTCTCTCTCTCCCTCTCTCTCTTTTTCTCTCTCTCTCCCTTTCTCTCTCCCTCTCTTTCTTTTTCTCTCTCTCTCTCTCCCTTTCTCTCTTTCTCTCTCTCTCTCTCTCTTTTTTCTCTCTCCCTCCCTTTCTCTCTCACTCTCTCTCTCTCTCTCTCTCTCTCTCTCTCTCTCTCTCTCAGGAATAACCACGTGGGAAACCAGGAAGTGGAAGCAATTTTCCCATAATGCACTGCACACAACAGTTTGACTTTATATCAATGTTATATCTGTTTACATGGTTTAACAAATGTAATTAGTGATTATTACATAGTTATTACGGTGTTTTGGGTGAACTGTAGTGTGTTGGTGGTGTTCACTGTGTGTCTGCCGTAACTGTGAGTTGTGCTGCTGTCAGTGAGGCGCTGAGCCGCCCGCTCTCAGCTTCAGTTCACTCTTGTTTCTCTTCAGATCGTATAAATCTTTCGCCTTTTACTAAAGATTTCCGTGGGGAGGAACATTATGAGTATCAACTAATTTTTTGATGCCCTGCTTCAGTGCGGGGCTTCCTACACTGGTGAAAAACAGAACAAACTAACTCAGAGAGCTCAAGCTGTACACGGACTCATTCAGACATTCCCAATAGTACAGTAGTGTATGGAATCGTATTTGTTGGCGCAGGGATGTTAAACTCAACAATGAGTTGTTAAACTCAACAATGAAAGGGGCCAAATTAAAAATTCTCCCCAAATCTGTGGGCCGGAGAAACAGTGTTTATTTATATGTATAGTTTTTAATCAGTGTCGTATTAAAACCCAAGCAGGCCACTGTTTATTCAGAGTACGAAAAAAACCTCCAGTAATAAAATACAGACACTTAGTAGCAGTAGATGTTAAAACATTACATGAATACTTAAAATATTGAAGGAACTGCATTTCTGACGTTAGGTGTTTATGTTGGCTGCAGCTGAGATGCAGTTAGTGTGTTTGGCGATATGACTGGTGTGGAGCTGTAACCGCTGCCCCATACATTGTTGTTGGGGTAGGAAAGTCAGAGCACGCTACGTTGCAGTGCTACGAGGCTGAAGTCAGCTCCTTGTTCGCGGCTTCTCTTCTATGGAGGACCAGGATTGCCAAATTAAAAAATAAATAAAATGTAAAAATAAATTGCTCAGTAAATTAATCAATAAATAAAAACTAAATAAAGTATATATTGCTTATTGTGATTGTAATTATGCACGTTTCCTTTTTCTGCAGTTATATATTTCTCAGTTCATTTATTTCTGTATTATTTTGTTTCATTAATGCCATTTTTATATATTTTTTCCATATCTATATTTTTAACACATTGTTCGTTTTATTCATTGATTCATGTATTCGTTTATTTATTTTTTCATTAATTTATTTATTTCTGTATTTCTTCGTTCATATGATAATGAGGGGGCGTGTTTTTCACGTTCAGGCTTAGCAATCAAGACCAGGATGAGAAGAGCTGATTAAACTGCTCTTTCACTCCATAAAGAGCCGCAGTGCCACGAACAGACAAACCTGCCGATAAATAACTCTGGATGTCTCCACAGGCAGTGAGTGAGAAAGGCATCCGAATGTCTGGGTGATCTGAAATTTGCAGAAAAAGACGATGAGTCTCCTCCTCCAAAGCTCTGAATACTACTGATCGACCTCTGAATCAGCAGATCAGCTAAATGGATCAAACTGTCCCCACAGCCTCCACAGGAAAGAGTGAATAATCCGGACCTGCATTTTCAGCCAGATCAGCCGAGACTCTCAGATCTCTGACTGTCTGCTGCTGTAAGCAGCCGTTACTCTACTGTCTCGTCTTCAGTTACCGCTGAGAGAGCAAGACATGAACAATCGATCTCCAGAATCTGACATCGATCAACCAATAGGAATATTAAGACGCTGTGACATCATTGCCTGACAGCCCCTTTATTAGCATAAGGACAAGGACATACAGAAATAAATAGAGAAATAAATATAGAAATTAATAGTTATGGAAATAAATTAATAAAAGAAAAATTAATAGAAAAACAAAAAAAAATGTTAATAAAGAAACATAAATAACAAAAAAAAAATTAGTGAGAAGGGTAATTACTAAATAGACATAAATAAATGCAGACATTCATTTATATAAGATTTTATACATTTATATATGAATTGTTATGTATATTTATTTATTTTTAGATTTATCATCATTATTCTTTGCAATTCTACTTCATATATGAATTTACTAAGTCATTTATTTTTAATTTGATTTATTTTTCATTTTGTCAGATCTGGTCCGTCATACCATTGTGAACATGAAGATTATGACTAAAAAAGGAATAAAATATTTAATTCTGTAAATATATGATTTTCCTTCAATTCATTTCCAAAGCTTCATTTCATGGCCAGTAGTTTAAAGTGTGAGACTGAAGAAAAAAATAAGGGTGAGTTTATAGATTAGATTTCAATCTAATCTAAATCTAAATTTAATGGGATTAAATTGAATAGTTTTTTCCAATCTCAGACGTACCTGGCAATATGGCACAATGAGTAAACGTGCGTAAAAGGAAATGGATAAGAAGCTGAAATTTCAGAGGGATTTATTTGCATGGAATGGAACCAATAACAGATCCTAAACACAGAAAAACGCTGTCCCTGTAAGGAAAACCTGGTTTAGCTTGGCCCGATCTGATTTAATACATTACAATAACCGGCAACATGGCTTATAGAGCAGTAATGCACACAATGAAGTGAACAGGAAGCTGAAGCATCGTGAAACGGTCTAATATTGATAGAAAATGAAAACACTTCTGCGGGCCTGATCTGTGTTTGATACACGGGTGTTAGACTGTGGATGTGCTTTCTGTACACAGTCAGCTCTGTCCGCTCTGAGGTGAAGCCACATCAGCCCTCCCTACACTGTCTTATAACGGCAGTAATGAGTCTTGAGGCAGTGTTTTAGAGTGGCTTTAGTACCTCATCCTCGTTAGTATAGTGGACAGTATCTCCGCCTGTCACGCGGAAGACCGGGGTTCGATTCCCCGACGGGGAGAGTCAAAACACTTTTCTTCATTTTTATCAACTTAAATCTTCAAGTTTTTCATCGGCAACAAACACGCTGAGAGACTCTGACCCGTGTCTGTGACGGGCCGTAATAACGGAGTGTCCGCTTCTCACCAACCTCACAAACTTCTGTTCACTGAGCCGCTGAGAAGCAGAGGCATTTAATTCGACTCGCCTCTGGGGGGCGCTAAGCAACTCCGTTTAAACACAGAGTCAACTTTATTCTTCTTTGAACACAGAAACACAAACTGGGATTAACTTTTATCAACATATTTGTTTCTATCGAATCGCTGCTGTCGGAACAAAACCTCACATCTCCATTTTTGTCGTTTTTCAGTTTTTAACTTAATTTGAAAACGCCTGTTGCTCTTTACAACGTGTGCAAATTTCATGACAAATGGACCAAAAAACGGCCCAAAATTACTTGAAAAGAAGTCTGGTTCCATTGACTTACATTAAAAGTAAAGTAGGGTTTTTCCTTCTCCTGTAAAGTTACCACTTTGGAGAAACAAAGTTTTTTTCCGACAACAGCGAAATACAAAACTTGGGGCAAGTAAATGGCAAAAAAACTATGAATATCATTTTCTTATTTTCGTCTGATTACTAGGGCTGTGAATCTGTAACATTTCAGCTAGATTTTCTTTAAATTCAGGGAACCAAAAAGCAAATATAACAAAATACTCTTTACACATGTAGGGTTTTCTTTCTATATAGCCTTATTAAGAACTAAGAAATGCATTCTCTCTACAGGATGCAGAAAAGTTAGTTCATGTATTTATTACTTCAAGGCTAGACTACTGTAATGCCCTGCTGGCTGGATGTCCCAGCAAAAGCCTTAACAAGCTTCAGCTAGTCCAGAACACTACAGCCAGAGTTCTTACTAGAACCAGAAAGTTCGACCATATCAGCCCAGTTCTATCAAACCTACACTGGTTACCAGTTAAATTTGGCATCGATTATAAAATTCTCTTACTGACTTATAAAGCTCTAAACGGACTCGCCCCTCAGTACCTGAGTGAACTTCTCTCCCATTATGAACCATCACGCCTACTTAGATCACAAGGTGCTGCTCACTATTAGTACCTAGAATTAATAAAGTTATGTCAGGGGGGAGAGCCTTCTCATACAAAGCCCCCCAGCTTTGGAATAGTCTTCCTGTTAATGTTCGGGACTCAGACACAGCCTCAGTGTTTAAGTCTAGGCTAAAAACTTACTTATTTAGTCAAGCCTTTGGTGATTAGTTTTCCCTGTCAGACCTGCCAGAGTCTCTGCTGCTCTGCTAACACTGTAATCTGTGATCAGTCACCCATTACAGAACTGACTCTCTGTGTGTTTTCCTTTCTTTCTTATCTTTGCCGAGTTGAACAGCTGCCCATCCTGTGCGTCTGATGCTGCTGCCTCTTCTGCCTTGATCGGGTGCCCACTGCTGCCAGCCCTCTGGACCGGCTTGACCACCATTGAGCTTCATGCTGTACAACGCCATGTAAACCTCACCCTCACATCCTGACCCCACTGATGCTGCTGCTGATGCTGCATGAACTAATCAAATTAATCATTTGCTCCACCTGTTACCCCGTTTTTGTACTATAATACTTTATACTAACAATGTTTACTATCCGGTGTCGGCCAGAGGAGGATGGGTTCCCCTTCTGAGTCTTGGTTCCTCTTAAGGTTTCTTTCTGTTTCTCTTAGGGAGGTTTTCCTTGCCACTGTTGCCATCGGTGACGCTCATGGGGGCTTGGACCCAGATTTCTTTCTGTAATGCTGATTTTTTTGTTTTGTAAAGCTGCTTTGTGACAACACCTGTTGTAAAAAGCGCTATATAAATAAACTTTGCTTGCTTGCTTATGACTTTTTCTATGTCCATCCATCTTCACAGGCAGCATTAGCTCATTTGAATTTGAATGTAACCTACATGCAAGACACGTGATGCTTGTACATTAAAGAAGCACATGTAAAAGTCAGTTTATGACCTCATACACATTGATGCAGAAGAGAGTTGTGATGCATCAAGAATCAATAATTTTTCCACTCCTTATTACCAAGTACAGGCTGTCCTGTCTTGCTCCAAATTTAAGCCTTAATCTGAGCTCAAAGACCTTTAAGTGTGATTTAGTGAGACAGACTACAGGCATTAAATAATTCAGTGCGCAGTAAAAGTGAGTAATAGTGCACTTGAAATTCACCATAAAGCTTTTATTGTTCTCAACATCTGCAGAACCATGTTATTTTTTATAGTTTGCTGCAGATGTTGCGTTTACTTCTTCTCACTTTAAAAATCATGAAAATCTGTCATCTGGCCAGGTGTTTAACACGTTACTGGTGAAGCAAAACCTTGTATCTACAAAACGGTAAAACTGGTCATAACTTATAACGATTTATGAAGATTTTAGTCTGCGTAACTTTTTAAACCATTTCTATTGGTCCATTCATCATGAAAGGTTCACACATTGTCAAGAACAGGTAGCATTTTCAGATTTTTGTCCTGACAGTGACAATTTTTGGGTTATAGTTTTTTTTTGTTTTGTTTTTTTTTTTACAGATATAACATTTAATTCTGTTTAAATCATACAATAAAGAACACAAACCATCCATAGATTCCAGAAATCCATGTAGTTTAATGATGTTGGTTGCTGGAATAATCAGTGTGTGGTTGTTGTACATGAGCATTGAATTTCAAAATCTCTCTCATTCGTAAACACACTCATTCCCAGTTTTAGAAACATTGCTGGTGCTGGAGCTGGAGCAGTCATCCATCATAAAGCAAAATTATACACTGATAATGAATATGAAGACTGTACAGAGACTACATTGAAGAAATCATTCATACAGCTTTTAGGCCAAAAGCACGTCCACTCTGGCTCAAGCTTTAATCATTACTTTTGTTTCAAAACACATTCAATTTTGCCCTTATTCAGTAAAAAGAGAGTGAAATTAAACTACTGGGTTTATTTCTTCAGTTTGTTTGAACACTCTACAAATTTAGACTTAAAACAATAATCATTCTCTTTTACTCTGGAAAATCCCTGATAATACTTTTATGGCTAGTTCCACAGGCAAACAATTCATGACAATGTTTTTCAATGAAATTACCACTAGTAGAGAAATGTATGTAGTGCCCACCATTTACCAAGAAACCCCCCTTTACTGACAAAAAGCACAAAACATCCTGACTTACTTCTGAAACTATTTGATGAAGCAAAATATATATATATATATATATCTTCATTTCTCGACCCCAAATGCCAAATGTTTTGAACCCATTAATATTGCTGTTTATTTTCATTTCAGAAACAGACCCCAAACGCTGCTCTGGGTTTTAGTGGGATTAAAGTATCTTATGCATCTTCTAAAACAGCTGCATTGCACTGCACTGGATAAATCGCTGACTTGCTCTCACCCCACAGGAATCAGAGGGCAGTCGGAGCTCCAGGGCTGTCTTACTCGTCCCAAGCGTCACCATACTTGTTCTTTTTAACTGATGAGACAACAGAAAACATTATAAAACATGTATATTGGACATGATAGTGTATGATTACGTCTCTACTATACCTAATATAAGTACTGCATCATTTTGTAGCTGGCGACATGCTCAAATAATAGACACTGGGGTATGTGTACAGGGACACTGTGTTTGTGTACAAAAAAAAAAAAATGCTTCTTTCACTCCCTATGAAAAAATAAATAATTACAGAACAGACACACTGTGCCCTGTACGTTTCCCCCCAATTTCACTGAAATATGAGCTCATTACATACATGGTACAGCACAACCTAACACTTCTGTGCATTTACTTGCTGTCACTAAGTTACATGAATGTAATCACACTTGACAGCATGCTGTGTGGTATTTTGGTGAGATTACCAGTTTTATAATGTCAATTAAATGCACACTTTACATGTAGCATATACAGTCATATGCAAACGTTTGAACACCGCCAGTCAAATGGCATGTTTTGTTGGTTTTCTAAGTGAAAAAATTCAACACATTACATTAAAGAGGACAAACCTAAACTCCCCATGTTAAATAAACAGTAGTTGTGTATTAAAACATGCAGAAGTTAACTAACTTTCGAAAATCAACAAAACGTCATTTGATACAGGGTGCCCAAACCTTTGCATACAACCGTATATAGCAATATTCCTATTTTGCCTACTTTACATCCTTGTAGCGATTCTTGAAACACATCTGATGCAGCTCATGAGAGAAGTTTCCTGTTTCAATACCGGTTTTAACAAGCCCCCGTCCACTTGGACTCATCATCTCTCCTCAGGGGAAGGAATCCCCAGCGTCAACTTATGGGCTGTTCCACTACTTTATTAGCTCAAGTGAAGGGTGTTAGAATAGCCCTCGGAGGGATGAGGGATCGAGAAATCATTGTAACCTTACACGTCTCCCTTTTCAAACCCAGAAAATTATGGCACCAAAGCTGTTTATAAGCTTTTTTATAGCAACAAACTACTTTATAACATTTCAAAATCATAACATTTGATTTACTGGGCTTTAGGTTGCAAACTACTCCATCTGCTAGCTGGCTGGTTAGCATGCTAACGGCTACACAGCTAACAAGAAAAGGGCCTTACACCACTTTTCTACTCCAAGATTATAGACAGACAACGCAATTACTCACACGCGTTATGAACGTTGTACTCAAACTTCTTAAAAAACGTTCGGTATTTGGAAAGTTTGCATGGCTAGCTGTTTAGCTCACTGAGGCTAACCTGCTGGGAGAACTGAAACAGGGCTTAGGAGTGCTGATCTATGATTGGATTCTTTAAAACCCTTCAGACAATATGTCTTATGTCTTAAGTGAAAAAAAATGATATCTGTATTTCTAAACGTTAAATGTTTAGTTTAATAGCTGCATTGATGTGGCGAAGAGTTTTCCACAGTAGTTTTTCATTACCTGTGGAATGTGACTTTCTCTAGAAAAGTGGTGCATGACTGAAACCAAAGCCAAAAATCTTTTAAACGTGAGAAATTTGATGATCATTTCCATTAAGCACCAGCTCACCTTCATTCTTTGGTGTCGGCACCTCAGCCTGTGGTTTCAGATGAGTTTCAGCCTTCTGCGTGAGGGTGACCTCATAGTTCTCCCTGTTTTTACTGCGCAGCTCCTCGTACAGTACTGTCCTTTTCTTAGGAGCATCATCTTCCTGGTAAGGTGGAGCTACAGGACGGCAAATTTGACCATCAATTTGAATGAGTCAGATAACTCAATATTCTGGAAAGAACAATGGAAATTGCAATAAACACATCCTTTATTCATGACGTGACACTGTCTTTCAAAAGATTGCCCTGTTGATCAAAAGTGATAGTTTGGGAAAAATTACTGACTTTTTTTTTAGGACTTTTACCCAGTTTTGTCCTCAATTTAGGCATGTTCAGTTCCAGTTGCTAGCTAGTCTCCCCCACTGCATGATTACACCAAGGCTGGGAAGCATGTGGTTCCACCTGGTTATCATTTCGAACTGCTGTTAATTGGACGTCACTGGACAGCTGAACACAGTGGGACAAGAATGCCAAGTGCGAGTTCTGTTACGTCACCTAGCAGATGCCCATGTTGGTGAGCATCATGCTGAGTGATATGGGGTGAAGGACATCGTACCCACCCAGAGAGAGTGAGGCAAATTATGGTCTCTTAGACTTCCCGGATGACTGTGGCATCCGCAGGAATAGAACACGCAATCTTCTGACAACATAGCCAGTGCTTAGGAAGACTGTGTAATTTATTTTGGCCAAATTATCATTTTAAAAGATACTTAATCACCACAATAACAAGGAAATTAATAGTAGTTTTACCTTGAGGGGCAACATCATCCCTTGAACTGTACGGCGCAGGCTCACTCAGTCCAGAGCTGAAAGGCGCTGGGTCATATGAAGAAGACGGGCTGCTATAGGGATAGTCACTGGAGTAACTGCTGTAGGGATTTGGCTGAGAGTTGGCCTGGAATGCAGTCTCAAAGCCTGATTGCTGAGGAGCTGCTGGATTTGGATCTGCAAATTCCGACTGGTTCAGCCTGGTTCATCAGAAGAATAAACACAAATTAGGTACCATAATTAAGCTTTGGTTCTTTACAGGATGAGTCCATATAAAACATTTAGCTTTATCAAAATGGAATAATCACAATAGTTTATTGATAACTTAAGCTAAAGCTACCATACACATACATATATACACATATATATACACACACATATTATATATATATGTATAGAAACATTATTGGTATATGGAAAAGAACGGAATGCAGTCCTTACTCAGGGGGTACATGACGCAGGCGTCCTTGCCGGAGTGCCTCTCCGAGTGGAGAGTTCTCCAGGTTTTTAAACTTTTCTTGACAAATCTTCATGTAAGACACCTTTCCTCCCATATAGCCAAACAGGCCAGCAACTGCACACAAATACATACATTGAGGACGTCTTGTAGACCTAGTACTGCAAACAAGAAATTATGTTTGGTGTAAGATGGTGGTTCCTTTCTGTTTACCCTGCTATAACCCCAAATTCACACCAGACATGACACACATGCAACATGAGATCAGCATAAGCGAAGTGTAAGCCAACATCAATCCAATCCACCCTGACTCTGAATCCGCTCTGTCACGTCACCTTTTTAGGTCAGATTATCAGTTCTTCTATCCTCTGATATTTTCTAAATAAATAGTTTTACAACACATTTAAAACATCACTGTAGACCTGTGCCAAAACCAAGTGTTTTCCCTTGTTTGGGTTCAGGTGAAAGGCTTGTTTTCATCATAACAGTCTTAAGAAGAAAACTCTGCTTATCCTCTATCAGACTGGAGCTAAAAAAAAAAAAAATCTAAAATGTGAAAAAGCATCCACACAAAGAAATCTGTGCAAAAAATCTTTTTTCAATCTTATTATTTTACATTGAGATCATAAAAGCTGCCACCAGACACTGTCAGTACAGTGCAACTACTGCAGCAAGAAGATCAAAACACTGTAGTACATCATGAATCTGAAATGAATTTAGAAAAAAAAATGCTCAATGTAAAAAATAAATAAATAAATAAATGAAACAAATAAAACAAACTCGCAGGACAAAAAGGCAGACATAAGACAGCACATACAGTCGACTGCCACACTGATTAAAGCGGAAGCGTATCTGTCATGTCAGACAGACAATACCTGATTCAACTTGTAGGCTCACGAACTTAAAGAAATAGTTTGTAAAAAAAAACATTATATTTACACCACTTACCCTAGATGTAGTGGATCAGCCAAGACATGTTTAGAGTCCAAAATTCTGCTTCCTTAGTTTACAACTGGAGCTAAGAGGCTAATGTTTCTAACAAACTCCAGAACTCACTAGTCACCCAAACACCCAAATGTTAAAACACATGATTTATGTAAAAATGCATGGTTTAGCACACAGTATGACTGTTTACCACACAAATGAGCAAAACCTCCACCACTACAGAACACCACTTGGACAACACCAAGGCCAGTATTCACAATTCCTTTGTATTTATGACTGTCATTGTCACAAATACTGATTTTAGATCAGTGTATAAAGGTGCTGCCTGTAGTTTTCAGCTATACAGTTATTTTTTATAGTTCACACTAAACTGTACTGCCTTCTAAAACAATGTACAACTAATCATAATGAACTGCAGTCTGAGCAGGTCGAAAAATGGTGTTTGTACAGAAACCATTTAGACTATTCGGGTGACTTTTGAGTTCTATCGTTTGCTAGCAATGTTAGCCCCACTGCTCCAGTTCTAAACTAAAGAAGTAAAATTTGGACTCCAAATGTTTGACTAACTGATCAGTTACCACTTGGATTAAATGGAAAATTGGATATATTTGATTTTTAAAGGTGCAAAACACTGAAATAACCAAGACAGGGGTGCTCCACATCCAGGGTCTGGAGCCACTGATGTAAAATATAGTTCATGTCACTTACTAGCAACTTTTGGTAGGGACCCAAATCTCGGGGATGGAGATAACACTCCTGAAAAAGAGACAGCAGCAGTGAAGGCCACCCAAAACTACTGCAATAAGACAGGCACAAGGTAACACACCAGTACAACAAAGAGAACTGGAGAAAAGGACATGCGCTCACCTCTAGACACCATCACCTGAGTGACTGCAATCGCTATGGCTGACAATGGCAGGGCTAGAACACAAAAACCTTATTATACAGACTGAAACAGACAGCAGAACGCAATGATTCTAAGGTGAAGCGCAAATGAGCATAAATCACCATTAAAGGTGCAAATCACTCACATCGGTAGTAGAAGCTCTCACGATTACACTCTCTAAAGACACGCTTCTCATCCTCAGTGGGAATGTAGGCCGCTCCTAGAGGACCCTAGATGCAAAATAGCAGAAAGCAAAACACAATCCACTTTATAACAGTGAATAAAGTTACTATTAACTTATCAAGACAACACATACACTGTTTTAGTTTTAGCAACCCGAGTCTCCGTGTGAAACGAAAATTTAGAAGAAACAACATGCGACATTTTGGTTTGGATTAAGAGGAGAAGCAGGGTAGCTGGAGGTTTTTCTGGGTAAGGCTCTTTAAGAGACTGGATTAAGTCGACACACACAGACAGGACAGATTAAACCAGCCTCTTCCAGAGCAGGTAGTCGAACTGGAGGTGAAGAAATGTGCTACACGAATCACTACAGCACTCAGCGATGATTCAGACCAGTCATTTTAAAATACTGGAAACAAGAAATATACAGATAGACAAATAGATAGACAGACAGACAGATAGGTAAATAGATAGACAGGTAGACAGACAGATAGGTAAATAGATAGACAGGCAGAGAGATAGACAAATAGGTAAATAGATAAATAAACATACAGATAGATGGATGGATAGATAGATAGACAGATAGACAGACAGATAGATAGATAGATAGACAAACAAATAGCCAGATAGACAGACAGATAGATAGACAGTTAAATAAACAGACAGATAGATAGATAGATAGATAGATAGATAGATAGACAGGTAGATAGACAGATAGATAGATAGACAGGTAGATAGACAGATAGATAGATAGACAGACAGACAGACAGATAGATAGATAGATAGATAGACAGATAGATAGACAGACAGACAGATAGATAGATAGACAAACAAATAGCCAGATAGACAGATAGATAGATAGACAGTTAAATAAATAGACAGATAGATAGACAGATAGATAGATAGACAGGTAGATAGACAGATAGATAGATAGATAGACAGATAGATAGACAGATAGACAAACAAATAGCCAGATAGACAGACAGATAGATAGACAGTTAAATAAATAGACAGATAGATAGACAGATAGATAGATAGACAGGTAGATAGATAGATAGACAGATAGATAGACAGATAGACAGACAGATAGATAGATAGACAAACAAATAGCCAGATAGACAGACAGACAGATAGACAGGTAAATAAATAGACAAATAGATAGATAGATAGACAGGTAGATAGACTGATAGATAGATAGATAGACAGGTAGATAGACAGATAGATAGATAGATAGATAGACAGATACATAGACAGACAGAGAGATCACTTTATTAATCCCAGAGTGAAACTCTTCTACTGCAGCAGTACAAAGCCCAGTAAAGAGCACAACTAGGGCAGAATAAACAGGAGCAAAGGACCGTTACTGTCTTACAGTGTTTACAGATACATAAACATAATAAACGCTGCAGGAACAGCTCAACATCAACTGATATCGGTTTGTTTTCAAGCCCCTGAACGAAGCACAGTAAATTCAGTGGTTCATATTCTGCAATATTAGGTTTAGAAAATGCATGATTAATATTATTATGAATACTCTTGTTGGTGTTGGTGTTGTTAGTGTTGGTGCTGTTAGTGTTGGTGGTGTTGTTGGTAGTGTTGTTGATGTTAGTGTTCTTGTTGTTGTTAGTGTTCTTGTTGTTGTTAGTGTTCTTGTTGTTGGTGTTGTTAGTGTTGTTGGTGTTGCTGGTGTTGTTGTTAGTGTTCTTGTTGTTGGTGTTGTTAGTGTTGTTGTTGGCGTTGTTAGTGTTGTTAGTGTAGTTAGTGGTGGTGTTGGTGATGTTGGTGTTAGTGGTGTTGTTAGTGTTAACCTAGTGGTGTTGTTAGTGTTGTTGGTGGTGTTAGTGGTGTTGTTGGTGGTGTTAGTAGTGTTGTTAGTGTTGTTGGTGGTGTTGTTAGTGTTGTTGTTGGTGGTGTTGTTAGTGTTGTTGTTGGTGGTGGTGTTAGTGGTGTTGTTGGTGTTGTTAGTGTTGGTGGTGGTGGTGTTGCTGGCGTTTCTGGCCACTTGCCTGCGTGTTCCGATGTGTCTGTTGGGGAGTCGGGTTAAAACCCGAAGACGCTTGCGACATTGCTGACTCTAATTCATAAAACAGCCACTACGTCCAGAAAACAAAGCCGCGCTTTAGAGAGTCCTGTGAAAACACGGCTCACACGGGTTTAACAGCTCAGTCCAGTACAGACGCGCAGCGCTGCTGACCACGACCTCCACACACAGCCACCCTAACCTGGAACTGAACTGAGCTTCTTCTTCGCAGAGTTCACTGACGGATGACGGACACAGCGGTGACATAGCGCCGCCTACCGACTCCAAACACTCCTAACACTGCGACTGCAGTTACTACGGCTGTCTTTTTGAAAAGTTAGTTATAGTCAAACCAATACAAAGGAGCACGACGGCGTTTTAGGGCCACTGTTAATAAAAAATAAAAACAGTAGACTTCGAGAATAAAGTCGTAATATTTCGAGAATAAAGTCGTAATATTTCGAGGAGAAGGTGGGCTAACTGTAGGTCTCGGTTGCTGTACTGGTGCCGGAGCTCCACTCACTCCTGTCTCTCTGTGGATCATTTTGATCATCATTCTCACAAACTCAGTTTCCTGCTCAGCTGTTTCTTATCCTAATAACAGGCTGGTGCTGATGTGCAGGAGAGACAGGGAGACTGAGTGTTTCTTTATGGGTGAATCGATATGAAAGTACAACTCCACCAAATTACCGCCCCTCATTTGACACGGGGAGGGGCTGCTTTCCCTCTGCAAAGCCTTTGGCCACAATATTGTAACCTTTCCTGTATTAATGCCACTTTAATGTCGGAATTCCACTCATTTTTTCTCAAAATATTACGACTTTATTCTCAAAGTCTACTATTTTTATTTTTATTAACAGTGGCCCTAACAGTGGCCCTTACAGTGGCCCTTACTGCGTAAGCACATATGGACAAAGAGAAACTATTTGCTGGGGGGAGTGGAGAAGTTATATGTGCATTAAATGAAAACACTATGTTTTGCAGATAGAAATCGTTTTTATAGCCTTTTTGTTTTCAAATGCCATAAAATAGTGCTTGGATTCCAAGATGCAGACTGAGAAAAATGCCTCTTGTTACTCATTTTGCATTTGTGAATGTTGAATTTAGATACAATTGTTGTTTTGGTTTCAGACATTGTGGAACCCAAAATCCAGAGAAATCAACTAAAAATGTTATTAATTACAAATCTCAAATAAAATCAAAAACAAAATCAAATCAAATCACCTTTACACAGGTGTGAAGGTGAGTGCATGCGTAGCCCCCTTATAGAACTTAAATACAAAAAATATAAGAAAACAAAGAAAAAAAAATATATATATATATATATATATATATATGTGTATATATATATATATATATATATATATACACACACACACACATATTAGACTCTAAATATACACAATATACACATTAATATACACCACTGTTGCACTATTTCCAGTATTTCCAAAAGTGTTTGTCTGTTGTACATTAAGGTGCTGCCAACATTTAATGCAAAAGTATTAACAGACAAACACACAATTAACAAAAAACTAAAAGAAGTGAAGGGAGCTCGCAAGACGGCAGCCATACTCGACACCATCTTGGAGCTATGAGTCTCTTAAAAATTCTTGCCAGAATTTATTCATATCATTTTTAAACTTTTGTAAGAATACATTCACTGGGTAATACCTGTGGATCACTTTAAAGGACACTTCTTTATTACTACTACTATCATTACTGCTATTACTGCTGCTGCTAATAATAATAATAAAATTTAATTCATACACATTTGGTTTTATATATTGCTGTTGTCAGAAGAAAACCTTGTATCTCCAAAATGATAGCTTTACAGGAGAAGAAAAAAAATGCTTTACCTTTAATGTAAGTCAATGAAACCAGACTTTTTTCCAAGTCATTTTGGGCCATTTCTGTCGGTCAATTCTTCATGAAATTTACACACAATGTAAAGAGCAACAGGCATTTTCAGATTTTGTCAAAAACTGAGAAACGACAAAAATGGAGTTACAAGGTTTTCTTCTGAAACCAGTGATATACAGATTTAAAGTTTATATATCAGCAAAATCTTATCTGTATTAACTTGACTGTGAATATTATTGATATTGACAATGGACAACCTGCCAAACCTGAGACACACATAACAGGTAAAGATGTGAGTAACAGATGTTTTTCACCAGCTGGAATGTAATTAAGGTAATATAAAACTCTCTCATCCTGCTGACCTGACTACACTTTGGCAGGCATTTTTCTTCTCACCTTTAAAGTTCTCCTTCAGTTCCTTCATTACCAAATTATCTGTGTTCAGTCTTAGGCAGGGCTGCCTAAAGTGTGGCCTATATGACAAAACTGGCCTGTGAGAATGTTTGAATTGGCCCTCAGAAAGCTAATCTAACCCCATTCCCTCGCTCAATGAGGCAACAAACATGTTTAAACTATACACAACTTATTAAATTCATATTTCCTTTTCAAACCACAGTCTTGAGGTATTTGAGCAACAAAATGTTAAAACATTTTAACATCTGGATTTGTAATCTGTCTACTTTATTTGTTTATTGTTTTGTTTTGGCTCTCATGCCCACCACAACATTGCCCACCAAGACAAAATGTTTGGTCACTCATGGGCTAAATGACTGAGCTGTGCTCAGACAAAATGTAGTCTTGCTTTGGTTTGCACCAAATGTGAAACTCTACATAGGGAATAACTGCAAAGCCCACATGACCGGAGTTTCAACAGTCATTGAAAGGAAAATTCCAAAATTTTTACATAATTAAAAGGTTCAGATGTAGGTAAAGTCATTCCGAGTGGTTTGATGTGAAACTTTCTGTTTCATAACTGTTCACAGTGGTGGTGATAGGAACCAGACCTCCAAACTCTTTAAACTCCCTTACAGACACACTGCCTTGTGACACAGTTTTATGATAGTTTTGAAGCAAGAATTAGAAATAAAATGTATTTCAAACACAGTCGTGTTCATGCAGGGCTTTGCGAGGCAAAATACATCTCAATGAAAACTTTTTTGGCCACTATTTGCCGCTGTTGTACCACTATCAACATTACATTTAAAAGCTGGAGGTTTTGAATAGTAAGTAAATTAGCCATATTTGTGCTGTAGACATTGTGACTCCAGGTTCTTACCACCACCACCATTAAAAAGAAATCTGAGTATACATTTCTCTACAACTAACCCCTTCACACCAAACCACACTGAATGACTGTTTACATCTCACTGAATTGACATTGAATGATGTAGAAACTGAAAGTCAGTGTAAGTTCAGTTCAGTATCTTCTTACCAACAAAGCAAGAAAAGCTGCATTTAAGTTGCTCACCGGTTCAACTCAGCCAAAACCTTTCTTAGTAGATATAAACCGGACAGTCTGACTCCTCTTTTTTTGTTCAACTGCCTTGAAAATGTTTTACCTTTGCTTTGGAAGTGCACTTATACAGAGTCACTGTAGTCATTTTTTTTGCATTAAGTACATATATATATATATATATATATATATATATATATATATATATATATATATATACACACAATATAAAGGATAACAAGCACTTGATAAACTGAAAAATGACAAAAATGGAGATACAAGGTTCTGTTCTGACAGCAGCGATATATATATACACACACATGAACATATGTATATATGTACAAATATTATAGTATATAAAAATACATGAAAGAATGCATACATTTTTGTTTCTTTTTGTTGAGGATAAGTGTGATAAATATATATATATATATATATATATATATATATATATATATATATATATATCTATATAGACATACAATATTTATATTCATAGATTTATATGAATATATATTTATATATGTACATAGCCTTGAGGATATACATACACATATACAAATATTCAAATATATATACACATTTACATATATATATATATATATATATATATATATACACACACACACGCACACACACACACACACACACACGCACACACACACACGGAATAGCAGCTATACCAACTTTCACTTTTCTGGGAAGCTTTCTATAACATGCCCTTTTTCTTGTACTGAACTTGATGCCCATAGAGACAACATAAGTTGTCGAACAGTCCCAAAGCTATGAAGGCTGTCCGTCTGTTCTGGTCCAATGAGGTATTGCAACAGTCTTACTCTGACGCTGTACTTAAGGAGGCCTGCTCTTTTTGATGGCTTGACTTTTTTGTGTGCTTTTCCTTCTATATATTGTCTGTATTATGTAATTTCGATGTCTGTGTATTTTGCGAAATGAGAAAATAATAATAATAAAAAAATTCTATCGGATCTGACAAACCCCAAAGTTTTGTGTCTTCTCAGCCAATAGAGAGCAGCTCCTGAGAGGTGAGCTTTGATTTGCACAACACTGAGCCAACAGCACGGCGAGGTCGGAGTGCGTGTGATGGACGCGGCTCCAATGGCGAGGCGAGCGGGGCGGGCGGAGGCGCCGCGGCGCTGACAGTGATCTGCTCCTATCAGAGCGGAGGACCGGCCTGGCCGTTAGCTCGGCCTGCTCCAATCTGACGGACAGGGAGGTGGGCACGCTCGTCGTCCGTCGAGTTTTTTAGGTGTTTTAAACGACAGAAACATTATAATATCGTCAAAGCAGAACGAATAAACATGCATTAGAAGTAAGTAACCATAGAGACCCCCTTATAGGCACCGCACAGAGCCTCACAACGCTCGGGAAACGGCTCTGGACAGAACAAGCCAACGGATTTTTCGAAGCGAGCGGGGAAGCTAAAGCTAAGCTGGCCAGGAAAGCACAGCGACTCTGAGAGGTAAGAAAGGCAGATTTCGAAGAACCTCTCACGGTGTCGACTTGCCACACTGCGCTTCGCCAACCAGACACCAGAATTATTCAGGTGTTGCGTTTGGCTTCTGTTTTCTGTTGAACCTGAGGTCAGTTATGATTACATGTACCCATGGCGAGCTTTCTTCCTGCATTTTAACGAAAGCCCCCCTGTCTCTCTCTCTCTCTCTGTCTCTCACTGTGTCTCTCTCTTTCTCAGTCCTCAATCACTGAGGCTGCTGTGCTCCTCTCTCCCTCAAACTGCATGAACAGCATACATTCAGCTCATTAGCCTGACAGTGTCAGTCCGAGATTCGGCTGAACCGACTCTGTGCTCTCGTTTAGTTTCCCACACTAAAACCCTGGATGTACAGCTAGTTGTGGGTTAGCTAACCTAGCCTGACCAGTTAACTAGCCGGCTTGCTAACAAATGGGAAGTTAGTCGCTAGCTAGCTTAGCTTAGCTAACCTGGTTGGCTAATTAGGAAGAATAAATTCGTTTATTTTTTCAGTGCCGCTCCGATTTTTGGCATTCGAGCTGTTTAAGTTGGGTAGTTAGCTAACTTGGTTTCCCCATTCTTCTGTCGAAATGACTTTCTGAGTGTTTCTGAGTTGAGAAATGCTTCACAGACGAGTGTTTTGCTCAGCTCGCCGGCTGGACGTTTTGTAGGGTTTAGCGAGTTGTACTTTGCACTGTTGTGATTATGGTCATTGAGATAATTGACACAGTCCTGGTCCCCAGTAACTGGGAGTATAGAGCCTCATAAAGTCAACCAAGTGGACCGAAAACAGCTCTGCGTGCTTTAAAGTGTTAATTTGTTTATATGGTGCAGTTGTTTGCCACTGTTTTATTCTGGTGCCACAAGCTGGCATTTGACAAGAAAGTTAACCCAAATGTAGTAGCGGCTGTGCTGAATGCCACAATAGTGGGAAGCAGAGCACCGTGAAAAGCCCCACACCTTTTTTTAAATCTGAGGCAACTATCTCTCATTATGGTGAATGAGCTGAAACGATGTAAACACAGCCTAGGGGCTAAATGGCTGTAGTTATATATTTAGATATTTGCATTTGGCTTAAGTGTATTTATACACGCCCCAGGCTAAACGTGCAATCTAGGTCGTAACCACAGGCTTTGGTTTTGCTGATTTCCTTCACTGATGGTTGCCTTCTACAGAAGTCAGGGCTCGTTTCTTGATTATTTTTTTTAATGAGAGCTTAAAAAGTCTTTCTCAGTGTCTGCTTTTCATGTACAAGTAAACCCACAGAACCTAATTGACCGTGAAGTGTGATCATGCATGTCACCTCAGGAAAATCATCAAATCAATCAAATCTTCTAATAAGTGTAAAATGAGTCCAATCAGAATGTTTCCATTAGCCTTTATGATCTTTAATACCATGTCATGAAGTATCCTGAGCCAAAAAACCTTATGATGAATCACAGACATAAGTCGACATACCTTTATTTTTGCCGGTATAAGCATGGATTTAATTTCCAAAGTTCAGGAAATCAAGGCGATGGTACAAAATGTTACAGACACTCCTAATAGTGCACTTAAACTTACTCCACAAGCTGAGTACAAATAAGACATTTTGGTTTTTGCCCCCTATACATTGTTATTGTACCTTTTAACGTGCCTTTTACAGTGTTGCTCCCTTTGCATGATTATCTGTTGGAACAGATGAGTGACTCCAGCCTGTCCCCACCCCACCCCGTAAATATAACGCAGCTTAACAACATACAGTACCCCATAATTGCTCCATTTAGCCAAATCTTGTTTCACAGTAGGTAATTTCCTTGTCACCGAGCCTAACGCCCGCAGGTGATGCTTCATGAACGAACGAGATCCAGTGCAATATGGTAATCGTCTCGTGGGAATATTCTGTCATTATGATGGGGAGAGGAGGCTGCTGAATGCCCTGAGCCCTTTTCTAATGTATTTTGCTGCTTGATTATCTCTGCTTTACTCTTCAGTCTTCAGTATTATCTGACTGGATCACCTCCCACCCTTTTAATCTCAGTAATTAGACAATCTTATGAGCTGATCTTTGTGGCGTTCGCTATCGATTAGTAGCCAAGTAATGCACACATTGATTTTGACAATTAATCAAGGTTTATAAACACAATAACGAATAGATATACCATGTGTAGCTTTTTTAAATATTCTAAAATACTAAAAAAGAATCATAAAAGATAAATAAGTAAGCCTCGAATAAGACTATGTGAGTATTGATCAGGCTGTTTCTTATTATAAGAGAGACCAGTAGGAGAGTTTTTAATCTGCAGTGTCTTCATAAAATCCCCGACTGATGATTACCGTTTCATTGAGGAGGTAAATTTTCCACTAATCAGATGGGATTGATTAATCATGACGGCTCTATTGATCTTGCCGTTTCATTCTTGATTATGTAATTAGCACACAGGGTGCATGAGTCGCATGTGTTACATGTGTTTTGTCGTCCAGCTGTGCACATTCCTCACAGTTCAAAACAGGCCGCACATGGGGGCTGAGCTGACCGCGTGCTGTATTCAGCACACTACGCCATACATAGTGGTCTCTCTCTTCCTCTGCCTGCCTGTGTGTTTGCGCAGCTTCTTGTGAAAGAATTTCTTCATTCCTTCCTCTCGAATCTACAGAGAATTTTCATCTTGGCCTGGGCGTAAGGGACGACGAAGAAGGGAAAAAAGAGAGAGTCTCACACAACGAGGGCTTTTTGTTTTTGTGTCGTCTGGTGTCTGGCGCTAAGCAAAAGGCACTTATAGCAGTGAGGCTGGTCAGACTAGTGTAGGTGGCTAACAAATGCACATGTGGGCCTCATGGAACTCGTTTTTACAAAGCAGTTTTTTAACACGGAGAGTGAACACAGTTGTTCGTCGCCAGCTCTGTCCCTGAACATGAATAATTGGTCACTGTTTACCCCCTGGACTCCTTTGCCCTTTTGCGTGTTGTGTAATTGAACATTTGTTCAGTGATGTAAGATGGGATGTTAACTGGCTGGGTCCAAATGTAAATGTGACGCTGTCCACATGACCATATTTTTATATGCCATTTTGATGAAAGTTGGCTGCTGAGCCAAAAGCTGTTGAAGCCCAGCTACTTTACGTTCTGCCTGTTTGGCAAGCAAACAGAAAAAAGGTTAAGTGTTGTGACATCAGCTCGAGCCTCAGGATGTGTGGAACAGAGATGATATCACTGTGAAATGGTGCTAAAACACAAGTGTGGGTCCTTTTAAAGAACTAGAGTTATTACCCAACAAACCCCTGTCTGGGTTTACTACTAATGTCTGGGATAAGCTACTAATAGCTGGCTGAGCAGTACAGATGTGTGTTTGCGATGCGTCTGGCTATCGTGGGTGAGCGTGTTTAATCCGGTGTGGCTGTAATGTGGATAAGTGCTCTCCCCTCTAATACACCTCCTCTGTTTCACCGGTTATACACATTTATAACCATTTGTGGTACTAATAGTAAAGGAACGGTTCACTGGAAAATCTATTTCAAACAATTTTTCCCAGATGTAGTGGATCAGCTTAAAGGCCTCTGCGTTCTTCTTGCGAAACAAAATTCTTGAGGGTTGTGCGAAGCTGAAATCGCCTTCGCAAGCTTACAAGCTTGCATACTTTCTGCGGTTTCATGTTGCCTGTTGAGGATGCTCCACGTGATGCTATGGCATTTGATGCTAAGTTTCATGACTGCTGGAAAACGATTCTTTCACTGTTCTAACTATGGCGACGTTTGAGTTCGGAATACCGCCACCATTTAAGGTGGAACGGGAAAATTCGAACAAGAAGCTGGTGAGTAGAAAGCCAACTTCAGCCTCGCCCTCTTGTGAACCTAAATATAAGATAACCTGTATGTTTTGGTGCTTAGTACTAGTTAATACTACCGAATAATAGACTTACCATCTTACATTGAGAAGATATTCATTGTTTATTTAACAAATGCGCGTTTCACAGTGAAATATTAGTGTGTCTGCCAAAGCTGAAGCTCCTCAAAGTCGTCCATCTTTGTTTCATGGCACGCCTCTTTTTTTACCAACCTTTCGGAGGCTTTGTCCTGTAGCGCCTTCGTCCACGGAGTTCACCCAGCTGCGAAAGAAGCCCCCGTGCGACGTCTGTGGTTGTTCGTTTTTTCCGCAATTACGTCACATTGTTCGCTGAAGCCAGGTGAACGTCGTCTCCGCAAAAAGTCTGCTGAGGCCTTAAGTGCGTTTGGTGTCCAGAGTTTGCTTATTTAGTTTTGCACTGGAGCCACGTGGCTCATAATAGAAACCTATCATCTCAAAAGATTTTGGGTGACTGAGTTCCATCAATCGTTAGCTTTATTAGCCTCGTAGCTCCAGTGCAAAAATGAAGAGGCAAGCTTTGGGCACCAAGCATGTCTTGGCTCATCAGCTGTTTTTGGAGTAAGGAAAAAGGAAGACTGTGTAAATTCATGCATTGCTGTAAGACATGCTTGTGACAGCCATGTATCTTAAACACTGTTCTCATGGAACAGCGATTACTCTGGGACCTCCTGGAAATAGAACTGGCCCCTAAACCTCCACCTCTGTAATTCCTGTGGATTGATGACACAGAATAATGGATTACTGACCCATGTGCCTGTGATTTGGCTCTGACTTGTTTTTGATGTCGGGCAGGGGGAGGCTTCCCAAATTATGTGCTTAAAGGGCTCAGATTCTGATTTAATTGTATTACCTTTTATTACCAAATGACTTCTAGAGTTCACTGTAATAATAATGGCAGCAGAACAAGCTGGACTATATTTTAAACATAGTATCAGGTGATCAGTATCAGATGATGATCAGCTGAGTTTTGGTATTGATATTGTAATTATGTTGTGTCTTCTCAACTGACGTTTAGGCCTACTAGGTTGCTTGGGAATGAATTGTGGCTTACCAAATTATAGATGTTGCTGTTTGATATATAATTAAAGTTCTAGTGAAAAGTATCCCATGTAATATTTGTCCTGTGATTTGGGCTTTAGTTGAGTTGACCCCTTTGTTCACTTCATATAAGTTATGGTGCAGTAAGTCCAACTTTTCTTTTGGAAGTTCATCTTCTTAAAGCTCAAGAAACTTTTAGGCCCGATCCCGTTTCACCCCTCGCCCTGACCACTTAGCCCTCAGCCCTCTGTTTTGCACGCTCACGTCTAGGGGTAGGGTGCCCCAATTTTTGTTGAGATAGAGGGGTAGGGCGAAGTGTTGGGGCTACATGGCCCTCCAAACTGAGGTTTTTCAGAGGCACAGTCCAAACAGAGTGATATGAGAAAAGAAGAAAAGCCGATAAGATGGCTGCGCGAGCGACCAAAGAGTGGGAATTTTCTCAGTAATTACGATAACCATTGTATTATCTTAGTTTAATGTCGTTTCAGTGTATTATGGTCGTTTTCTTCATAACAAGCATAAAGAAATCACTAATAGTATGCTAATGTCTTGGTAGCTAGCTAGCTAACTTTCCCGTTCCACCTTAAATAGTCCAGCAGTTTTGACACCCGAAGCACCAGAATGTAACTGCTGCACCATTTAAGGTGGAACGGGAAAATTTGAACAAGATGCTGGTGAATATCTGACTTCCGCTTCGTATCACCAAAGAATTAGAGGTGAGCGATAATAAATAATTGCCCCCTCTTTGAAAACATATGATGCCCTAGATGTAAATAAAGCCCAGCAGTGAGGAGCTGAACATTTCCCTTCTCTGCTATCACTGAAGACGGGCCGGGTCGCCTACAGAGCAGCGCTAGTAGCTGTTAATGAAGCAGTGATTTTTTTTTTTTTTTCGTTTTAATTTGAGGGTTGTCCCATTTTGTAGGGGAAGGTTTCAGCCACTACCCCTTCTAACTCAGTTCCAAGGGGTTAGGGTGACACTCGAAAACAAGGGGTAGGGGTAAAAAGAAGAAATGGGATTGGGCCTTGATCTTGGGTAGAACTTAAGTGGTACCCTTACCGACCACAAGGCTGATGTGGCTCCTCCAGTCCACACAGCTTTAACTAAACTGTTTTCCCTGTATTTTCTCTCTGTTTAAGTCAGAGAAAGCTGAAAATGACAAAAACTAAACTTGCAACATAACTGAGCCAGCAAGCTTCCATGTCTGTCTGTTGTCTGTCTGTATATCTGGCCATGCCAGAATTCCCTGGATGCACATCCAGCGGTAAAAATGGTTAAGAACCCCACGTTAAAACTGGGTAATGCTTTACTGGTTGATAGACACAGCGTGGTCTACAACACATACATTCAGTGTCAGAGCAGGCTGGGAGTGTTGGATTGGGTCCTGTCAATCATGTGTATTCATTAGAATATTAGGACCACACCCCCCAACAGTTCTCAGATAAATCTGATGAGCATTTTTCAAGCTGTGTTTTGTCAGATTTCTGTCATTTTTTTTAATTCAGTCTTTACTGGATGTTTAATTTAACATTATAATACAAACTCTTTTAATATTTTAAACTGTGTTCCCTGCAATTTGAAGTTATTTGCTAACTCCTCAAAGAGCTCACAAACCTGTGGCCCATTTTGTCCAGTTTGGTGTCGCATTGCTGTGTACTCGTTTTCTGAAATAGTCTCTCAGTTATGCCCAGTGTTGTCCCTCTCAGAGCTGAGGTGTGTAATGAGACCTGATGCTGAATACGTTCTCTCTGGGGGGCTCCTGGGCAGGAGGAGCATTGCAGTGTTGCCTGTGTGTCCACTCAGCTCCAAACTGACCTGCAGCAGGGAAATTCTATCACTCTGCACTGGAACACAGTGCATTATTAATGCTGTGAGGGACACGACACAGCCTCAGCGATGGTACAGTACAGCAGCACAGCTGAGATTGTTCTCTTTATTTTCTTTATTAACGTTTTGGTCTGAGCCTCTTCTCGTCTCTTCCCTTCTCTCAATTGGAAAACTACCAAAACTGTTCTGACAGTAATAATCGTTTACTGCTTGTCTGAAATGGCCATGTTTTAGTGCACAGTCAAAAACTTAGACAGGACTGATGCCTGAAATAATGGTGCTGAAAAGTGTAAGGATTCCCAGATGTCAGGATAGATTCCCAGAAAACATTGCTCTAGACCAGGGGTTGGCAACACACGGCTCTTTTACTGCCCTGTTGCGGCTCCACAGCGGAATTACATTTTTTAGGTAAAAATAATATAATCTTCATTTGCAGTAAAATAAAGCTCTGCTGATCGTTCAACACAGTTTTAACAATAAATGGTCTTAAAAGCTGGAGTTAATGAAGTCTACATCTGCTAATTCACCCTTTAACCCTGAAGGATGGCGCACAGACTGCTGGTCACCATAGCAATGCAGACAACAGTCTCGGCTAGCTAGTAGCTAACATAAAAGCAAAGAGATATTTAAGATGAACATCAATAATATGGAGATGAATGGACTTATTTGCATTTATAAGCACTTTGGTTACCTGATACGTTTAATCTGCAACGAGAAACTGTTAAATACTAAAAAGTTGCGACGCTGAAGTCAGTTTCTCATTTGCCAGCTTCTTGTTTGAATTCTCCTCTTCCACCTTAAATGGTGCAGGAGTTACAAGAACAAGAAGCTGGCGAATGAGAAGCGACTTCAGCCTCGTAAAAATCGAACATTGAGAGACGTTTTACAAGAAATTATTTCACTTTTGAGTAAAAGTTTCCTGCCAGAGATGCGAGAAATGCAGCTTTAGCTAAATCTTAAAGCAGAGCAAAGTAAGTCTGCGGTTTTGTTTATACTATATTTTTAGACTATATTAGTACATTAGAACATACCGAGACATATTTACAGCCAAGATGGTTGGATATAAAATGTTGTGGCTCCCAAGGTGGTTTGATGTTGAAAGGACAAAATGCGCATCTTAACATTTGGGTTGCTGACCACTGACCTAGACTCAATGCTTATGTACTCAGCTTGAGCACTACAGAACTGTTGTGTTGAACAAAGACAGTCTGGGGCTTCACATGGTTTGATAGACTTTTACTGGATATTATCTGCTTAGCATCTGTAGAAAACTATTTCATTCAGACTGTCGCGTAGTGTATCCGGAGGTTTCGTTAATAGGCTCGCCGTTTACTGTCTCAGACGTCGTGATAACATTGCTGACCCTGTGTTTGTCTCCCAGTATGACATTAGCATCACTTGTTCTGAAATCAGCACTTATAATGAAAGCTTTAAGTCTTTTGTTTTCTCTGTCTTTTTAGGTCTGCTGCATTCGTGTCAGTTTGGATGGCAGGTGGTTACTGTTTGATCTTTGACCACTTTTTTTTTCCTCTGCCAGTTCATGTGCTGGGAGTCCGTTACTGCTGGTTAAATATCAAACCAAAATTCTGAAGGTTTTGGTTTACATAGATGAAGATTAGAGACGGCAGGTGTTGACTGAGAAAGGCCAGACATTAAAGCAATAAAACAAAAAGACCTTAACTTCACTCTTTTTTCCCCCCTTTACACCATTTGCTCATTACACCTGACCAACTGGGTGTGTGCACAGTTTTTCTTGTATTATTATTTTTAGTAGTAGTAGTTACAAGAGAGATTTAGGCCCAATCCAATTTCTTCTTTTTACCCCTACCCCTTGTTTTCGAGTGTCACCCTAACCCCTTGGAACTGAGTTTGCCCTACGATGGGACAATGGGACCCTCAAATTAAAAAAAACAAACAAACAAATTAACAAAAAAAATATTTTATTAACAGGCTACTAGCGCTGCTCTGTAGGTGACCCCGTCAGTGATAGCAGAGGAGGGTAAAGTTCAGCTCCTCACTGCTGGGCTTTAGTTACATTTAGGGCATCAGTAGCTTTCAAAGAGGGGGACAATTATTTATTATCGCCCACCCCTAATTCTTCAGTGATACGAAGCTGAAGTCAGATATTCACCAGCTTCTTGTTTGAATTTTCCCGTTCCACCTTAAACGGTACAGCAGTTACATTCTGGCGCTTCAGGCGTCAGAAGTGCTGAACTATTTAAGGTGGAACGGGAAAGTTAGCTAGCTAGCTACCCAGACATTAGCATGCTATTAGCGATTTTTTTTTTTATGCTTATTATGAAGAAAACGACCATAATACACTGAAACGACATTAAACTAAGATAATACAGTGGTTATCGTAATTTTTTTAACGGATAAAATTCCCACATTTGTGGGTTTTTTGGTCCCTTGTTCAGCCATCTTGCTGGTTTTTCTTTTTTCCCTCATATCACTCTGTTTGGACTGTGCCTCTGAAAAACCTCAGTTTGGAGGGCCGTGTAGCCCCAACACTTCACCCTACCCCTCTGTCTCAACAAAAATTGGGACACCCTACCCCTAGACGTGGACGTGCAAAACAGAGGGCTAAGGGCTAAGTGGTAGGTGCGAGGGGTGGAATGGGATTGAGCCTTAGAATAAATGTTTCATTTCATAGATATTACAGCTGCACAGTAAACACTGAAAGTTCATTTTAAAAGGTAGGTAAGAGATGCTAGGCTACCTAATGCTACAGTAAAATCACTTTTTAATGTGTACGTAATGTGTTTTGAAAGCATTTGTCATTGCTCTAATAAATGTATTCCATTGATTAGTCTGTCAGCTGCCTCCTTTCAGTATTAGAGCTGGCTTTGAATATGAACAGCACCTAAATAAACTGCCACTTTGCATGCCATAGATATTCTTAAGGTGATTCTACCAGCTGTTTTACTAGTTGCACCACAAATAGGTGAAATTGGGGTTTACAGCTTGGCTCTGTGATCACACATACATGCACAAGAATATTCTGGACTATAATAAAATCCTCCGCTGATACAAAACATGAACATTTTGCTCTGAAAAGCATATTACAAACAAATCTTACACTTGGCTCTGTGTTCTGTTAGAATGTACTGTTTTGCCTGGTGTTACTTCTCAGATGTTTCTCCTCTTTAGTGTTTTAGGTCATGCCAGGTTGGCAGGTGTGCAGACAAACACAGCAGAAGACCTGTATTGTAGCATATTAGACCTACATTATGTGGGAAATTTTAGAAGCCAACGTCCTCATTACTGTTGTGCTCATTCAAACTGAATTTTAATCATGGTTTTTAATTTTTTTCTCTGACAGCCCTGAAACCGATATTATGCAAAGACAGTAAAATGATCAGTTACTGGTTTCTCAGTCAGCCAGAGCAGTGCATTAGTTCAGGGGTTCTCAACCTTTTTCACCCCAAGGCCCACCTGTTTATAACTATAAAGCATAGCAGCCCACAGAACAACTGAAATCAACTTTTTTTTTTATTATTATTATTTTGTTTGAATAGTTTTTTTTTCCTTTTCTCCTTAATTGCTCACGCTGAAAACCTGTGAATTAGGGCTTGAAAAAGATTGGATCGTCCATTTCGCTTCTATCACAGTAACCAAAATTTGCAGTTATGTTAAAAAACATAACATGTAAAAAAAACAAACAAACAAACAAAAAAACAGAAAAAGGTTGATGTAGATTGGATTGTGATTTGGAGCTGCAGTCCATTGTGATTTCACTGAAAACACCCTTGCGGCTCCCGCAGGAGTCACCGTTTGGACTGGAGTCTCTTTAGTTTTGAGGGTTTTCGTGCCTCATTTGAAATAAACCTCACTCTACTCATGCTTTTGGATCAGCGTCGGCACAATCAACAATCATAAACTTTTACTTGATGTCTGCTTCTTTGTCATTAGTTTATCAAGTTGAGTTTAACTACTCAGGTCACTGATGCTCAGCCAGAAATCAAACACAGATCTTCGCTATTATTTTATGGCTTGTCTGTTGTTTTTATCAGCTGCAGCTCGAGCTGCAGGAACGATGTGAGAGCAATAAGTCAGACGTTAAAACAGGCCGATTGTACTGATGGTACAGCGCTGACGTGGTGGTAGAAGAGGAGGAGAGACGGCTCTACTGATGAATTCCCTTCTTTCATTAAAAACAAATACGTCCCACCAGCAGTGAACTGAACAGGGTTCAGTTGGAATCAGACCGAGACCAGCGCATTTCAGCTGTTTGTTAACATCTTTAACTAGTGCCTCTCTGAGCCGTGTGTGAGAGAGAGAGCGAGAGAGAGAGCGAGAGAGAGAGCGAGAGAGAGAGAGAATGAATTAGATGGCCAGAGAAACTTTAAATAGTCTAATTGAGCTTGGCCAAGGCTGATTACTCTTTACTTAGGCAAAGTCCCAGACAAAAACACCCTTCTCTTCACCCTGGGAAAGCTCTGTGTGTGCACATGTGCACCGATGAGTGTCTGGTTTGCTGTCACTAACATTGCCCATGTCTAACTGTATGTTCACAGCGACAGGCAACCATCCAGTTCCTGTGGGAGTCCACAAGCTGTGTTAACTGACAAGCGGCAAGTGTCACAGCAGAAGCGACAAGTCGAGTTGAAACTTTCTTAACTTTATAAACTAGAACTGTCAGGATCATGAATTTGTAGCTGATGATTTTCACATAAGTAATTGTGAGTAGTGATTTATTTGTCTTTTCTTGTTCATTGTTTGAAACTATTAAAATACCAACCTAAATTGGCTGGTTAGCCGCTAGTGTCGGATGGTATGATAGTAACGGGGTAAAACGCATGTTTAAAAATGATGACGATATTTCAAAATTATGATGTCATATTTCTATTCCATGTCTGAACGAATAAATAAACACATTTCCCCCGTTTATATTTTAGAAGGCTCACTGATTGGTGGTTTGGGACCTTACTGTAAGGTGGTGCTAACAAGAGGTCGGGAGAATCAGCGCCAGAACATGTTACATTTCAGCTTTCACTCAAATACTCAGCTTCGTGCGATCATCTAAACGTGTGCTGTTCTCTAAATGAGTGTGTTTACATGCACTCAATAATCCAACCATAATCAGATTTCTGCAGTTATCTGATTATTCAAAGGGTCATGTAAACTGTATACTCCAATCTAGAAATCCGATTAAGAAATCCGATAATGAGGCTGAATTTTAGCTCAGTAATCAGATTGCTCAGTGCATGTGAACTCTTACTCTGATTTCTTTCGGGTTTCTCAGTCTGCGCATGCGCGAGAACAGACGGTGGATGTCGCAAATGGCAGCAAAACACTTGGAGAGTGTTTAAATATTCTTCATCTTCTAGATGATGCATGATGATATTCTCAAGGTAAAGTGTCGCGATGTTTTAAAATAAGTTTGAGTTTTACGTTACGTTTACTTCACGTCTTCTTCTGTGAGTTTATTGGCTGGTTGCAAAGCAGAAATCTGATTCCGGGTCTACATGAGTTTCCCTATTTTCTGAATACTCAAGAGCATATAAACTTGTTGATCGGATTACTGACAATCTGATTTTCTGCAGTTATCAGATTTATAAGTGCATGTAAACGCACTCAGTGTGTGTCATTTTAGAATAAGTTAGCTACAGTCAATCCTGCGCTGTGACACAGGCTCGATTTTGACGTATTGTCACTTTCCTTTCTCTCTCTCAAACATTTGATCATCTGAATTTATGTGAGTAGAGCACCAGTTTTCAGAATAAACCCTGTTCTGTGATGGGTGGCACTCTTTGGGTCTTGGCTAACATTAAGGTAGCCTAACAGGCTACAGATCCAAACACCACAGAACAGGTGCCTTTCTGTCCCTTCAGTGGTTGCTCGGCTTCACTCTCAGATTTTAATCCTTTTTTAAATCATCTAAAGGTGTGCCTGTGCTTCAGTCAGAATCAAACATGTTTTGTGGTGAGCAGAGCTTTTAGCCTGCTAGCGACGCTAATGCTAACCAGCTTCTCTTTCCTAGTTAGCAGCACTGTTTAAAGTTTATCAATGATTGTAAAATCTAATAACTGTGGAAAGTGACGCAGTCAGCTTAAATAATTGTGATCATCTCAAATAACTGCGATTAGCTGAGTATGCTGTGTTGGTGACAGGCCTGAGATGAATATGACGTGGTGAAGGAGTAATCTTAAGTGTTTGGCTCAAATTACCCCCGTGTTTACAACTGGTCTGAGGTCCCAGGCGTCTGCTCTCTGAATTTTTTTGTTTATTCTCATTCCCAGTAGTCTCACAGGAAAAAATGGAAGAGAAACCTATAAACTTGTAAACGTAGAACTACAGTTCGTATTCTAAACAAAAAGGGCAATAAATATATAGTACATGTAATACAAGTTCACTTGTCAGAAGAAAAACGTAGCGACTTGTCGCCTGCTAATGTGAACGTACGTTAAGGGCTGGCAGGTTTGGTCAGAGTGAAACAATCCCTGGTGCGATTGCTCTGTGTGTGTGGTTCATTATAACAAGTGAGACCGATGCCATTTGAACTCTGTTGTGAAACCCTGAAGAGGTTGTTCTTGATGCTTGTGATGATGCTAGCTGGTTTAGCAGATCACCAACAGCCACGAACGACTGAAAGAGTCAAAGGTATGACCGAGTTTTTTATCTTAATTAATGTAAAGAGACAGTTACTACCTGTTTCCTTTAGAGAGTGACAGGGGGTGCACAGGTCGACCTGGAAAAAAAAGAAAAAACTGTTAATGAACTAATTGCTAATGTTGAACATTGGCCATGAATGATATCTGTAGAAATATATACTTAAGGTAAATGCTAAATGTTGCTGATGCTGTTTTGACATGCATATTGTTGCCATCCAAAGAATAAATGTCCAAAAAGGTAACTTTAGAAAGGAGGGAAAGACTTTCTTAACTTTTAATGACAGTTAATGTAAAGAGATTTATTCTATGTAATTTTGGAGCGTTTCTTTTGGTCCATTCATCATGAAAACGCAAAATGTAGAAAAGCTCAAATCATGCAGAAAACTAAAAATCACGCAAAATGGAGATACTTGTTTTATTTCTTTTTAGACAGCTACTGTTTTATCATCTCTTCAGCAATGAATACAGAATGAATACTTTGGTTTAAAACTAGGTTGAGGCACAAAGCCGTTACAAAATGCGCAATATACCCCACACAGCAATTATTATATATTAATGCAGCAAGTTTTTGATGATTTATGAATGCAGCAAGCCACTTGAAAGTGTGTGTTAGAATGATTTCACCCCTTTTGGAGTTGTGGGAACACCCCAGTAACGGCCTCTCATGGCAGATTGTTTTAGATTGCTATAGAGACTCATAAAATAAGACGTGTGCAAAACCTATGAGCTCAGTTAGACCCGAGTGCAGCGTTTATTGAATCTTGTCGCAGTTATTGACACCAGTGAACATCAAAATCTCCCCAAGCAGCTGTGAGTTTTTACCTGTATGTTTTTTCTTGTTTTTGTTGTTTGTCATTTGGTTTGATGACAGATATGTCAGTGTGAACACTTAGCAAACCAGAACTAGAACACAGTTTATCATTTTTTGCTTTTGATTCGGGAAAAGCAACTGCAAGTGTACACCGATCAGGCATAACATTATGACCACCTCCTTGTTTCTACACTCATTGTCCATTTTATCAGCTCCACTTACTATATAGGTGCACTTTGTAGTTCTACAGTTACAGACTGTAGTCCATCTGTTTCTCTGCATACTTTGTTAGCCCCCTTTTACCCTGTTCTTCAGTGGTCAGGACCCCATGGACCCTCACAGAGCAGGTACTATTTGGGTGGTAGATCATTCTCAGCACTGCAGTAACACTGATGTGGTGGTGGTGTGTTAGTGTGTGTTGTGCTGGTCTGACTGGATCAGACACAGCAGTGCTGCTGGAGTTTTTAAACACCTCAGTGTCACTGCTGGACTGAGAATAGTCCACCAACCAAAAATGTCCAGCCAACAGCGTCCTGTGGGCAGCGTCCTGTGACCACTGATGAAGGACTAGAGGATGACCAACACAAACTGTGCAGCAGCAGATGAGCTATCGTCTCTGACTTTACATCTACAAGGTGGACTGACAAAGTAGGAGTGTCTAATAGAGTGGACAGTGAGTGGACACAGTGTTTAAAAACTCCAGCAGCACTGCTGTGTCTGATTCACTCATTGTATACCCCAAGCTTTTAAAGAGACGTTCAAGTGCTACAACTGGCTGTCTTTGTGTGAGGCTGTTTGTGTTTCTGACCTGCCCTTGACTTGAGGTACAATTTTTTTATTTTTTTTTTCTGACTTTTTATTTTTTCCAAAATTTGTACCATGAACAAGTACGTTAAGATATGTTTCTTTAAAACACCCCCCACCGCAAACCCCAAATCAACGATATTCTACATTTATGCCTCATGATACGACTTCCTTGTTCTGCCTTTCCAAATTTTTAATTCAAATCTGATCACCATCAACCGGAGATTGAATAAAACTCCACAGTCCAAATGACAGCACCCGCCAATTTACCTTTACGACAGTTTTGCCGACACTAACATCACATCATCACTAGATGAAATAAAAATAGTATTTTTATTCATCAGTCAGTTCCTTCTAACAACAGCCTAGAAAATTTTAGTGGATAAATTTTACTTCTTATGTTGTGTGGGTTTTAAATTTATTTATTTTATTTATTTATTTTTTATGCTGGGCTCGCGGACCTTAGTGGTCCCATCCACCAACAACATGAAGGAGTTCGGCATGCTGGATTTAATGTTGTTTAAAAGTGTATAATCCAATCTTAACCCCCCCTGATCTTCTCACAGTCCAGTTGTGGCCTTCCCAGTTCTGAACTGTGAGAGTCAAACATGCTCACTGGAGGGAGGGCGGATTCTCTCTTGTGAAACGCAGTGCTGATATAAGACATTTCCACCTCTATTACAATTCATATTGAATATTTAAAATTAGAATTAAGCAAATTTTCATCGATGTTGTAAAAACCTTGTAGCCGTTTACTTTTTCTTAGCACAATGCACACAGCTGTAAAACTGCCACAGCAGCCTCTGGCCTGATGTTTGCCACGTTGGTTTTGATCTAAAGTCACGTTTATTCGTGACGCATTCTGTGAGATCTCAGGTTGGTCAGGACTCCGGTTCATTGACACAGTCTAAAAGTGAGTGGTGTTTTATAATGGGCTTGTAGTGTGTGGGCTGTGATGACTGAAAAATGACTAAGGACAGCAAAATCAGTGAAATTGGTCTTAGTGTGTGGGGTCTCTCACTTTTTTAACATCGGTTTTATAAGTGCTGTAATGTGGGCCGGGTGTTTAAGAGTGCGCATCAAATTTGGACAAAACAGTCTGTCACTCACTTCCTGTCTTCCAAAATGTGAAGTGCTGATGGTTTGTTCAGTTATTCCCCTGTGTGTGTGTGTGTGTGTGTGTGTGTGTGTGTGTGTGTGTGTGTGTGTGTGTGGCATCTGTTGCTGAGAGAAACTGAAACACTTGCGTGTGTATTTGACTGTTGTGTATTTGACTGTTGAATGTGAAACATCGATATCTCTGTTCTGTTTCTTTTGCTGATTTTAGATGTAGGTTGCAGACTCTCTTCGGAGCTACTGAGCTGTAACAGGAAGTCAGATATGTGTGTTTGTGAGTGTGTGTGTCTCCGGTGTTTTGGGGAGGCAGACTGTGGTTGTGAATGCGGGTATGCATGTTCAACTGACAGGATGAATGTTACTGATGTTGTAGAAGTGCTGATCTTTTGACAAGTTCGATAAATTAAAGCATGGGTGGGAAATTCTGGCCTGACCATTGTTTTGGGTGATTGATGTAACTGTTGGTTCTGGGTTGTGTGTGTATGAGCTGCGGACGTTGTCTAGTGCGTAGGGGGACTTTCCCAAATGCTATAAAATCAACCTATGTAATCTTCCTCTCTTTATGCTGTTTTTCACAAAGCTTTCACTCTTTCCACTTTTCTAATCTCAAAAGTCTTTGCATCACAAATCGGGCTGAAACAGTTATTCAGCATTACCGATAATATTGATGACAAAATTGTCAACCTGCGTTTGTAGAATTTCCTTTTACATTTTCAAAGTGGCATCCAACTAGGATTTGTATTCCAACTAATGTTGATATTCAAGTGTCTGTAGGAGTTTACTAATGGATATCTGGGTAAACACGGAGAAATTAAAAAAGGATTTCGGCCGAATATAATGTGGGCCACTGTAGACGGTGCTGGTGTCGACCAAAAACATGGCTGTACGTCGATAAAACATAACATGATGTGTTATTTAAAAACATAACACGTTTTATTATTTAAAAACAGCTGAGGTAGGTTTTTCTGTTGGACGAGTAACAGAGGCTGCCTCTTCAGATGAGCTATTGAGCCAACAGAGCTAAGAAGTGTCGGATGCTGATGAGGACGCATTGCCTTCTGAACAAAGTCTTTTCTTCTCAGTGGACAATGTGCCAACGTCTTTGTCAGAGAAATATATTTTCACTATTTCTAGCTAACATCAGCTCGAGTATGTAGGCTGATCAGTGATACAACCGCGCTATCTCTGTCTTCTCAATTATATCCTTAACACTGTGTCCTCTGCAACGCACTCACATTCTGGTGTTTGTGTTTCGGAGTTGTATGGCGTAACAGTCATTCGCAAGTAAGAACAAAACTGTTGTGTTTTACTGAATTGTTGTGCCCATTTCACGCCAGGTGCGACGCGGCAGGCGTGTTAATCCGGAGCCACTCCACGACGCTTATTTCACACTGGACGCGACACGCGTCATGAAGCAAGAGCGATTCCTGTTTGTGTTGCATTTTCACGTAATAGAAATGTCAGTACTGTCCGTTTATTACTCACATAAACTTTATGCAGATGACAGAGATCAACAATAAAATGTTGACTAGCTGCCGTGACTGTTCCTGGCTTTCTCACCTGGTGATGTAATGCTATATGAAGAAGAGGAGATGCCTGTGTGTTCACAACATTAATGTTGTCTGTAATGGGATTTGTCAACCTGTCAGAGTTCAAACTGGTTGATTTCTTTATTAGCATAGATTGTATGTTATACCAGATATTGCATTTCTTTACTGCTTTCTTTACGCACGGCCGGTGTTAAGGGCTACATTGATTGATTCATATAGGAGGCGTCATGCGGCGCAGTTACCGCGTCTGGTGTGAAATGGGCTTTAGCCTGTAGATTTTCTCTGTTCTCCTGTGGTGAAGTGTGACCTGAGTAATGATTTCAGCATTTGAATACTGGTACCTCGAATGGTTAACTAAGTGCTCAAGCATCCATGAACATCCTTACATCCAAACTAGGTCATCAGTGAATTAATGACTGAACCTAAAGAGGGTAGCAAGTCTTACCTGTGTAAGCAGGTAGTAAAAGGATAAAATAGCCACATACAACATATGCAAGTCTGACTTAGCTTTGCATTGAAGCACCATTTCATTATCTTGAACCACCTGAAAAGAAAACATCCTGGTGTCTGAGCCTGAGGACGTGCAGTTCGCACTGTAAATGATTTGTCAGCATTAGCTAGTGTTACCTTTAGTAAAATCACCATGCTGCACCAATGTTAGCCACTTATATTCATTAGAAGTGAATAAAATAAATAAATGAATTGAATTGAATAAAGTTAAAATGCAATTCTTGTTAAAAATACTGTCGGACTTGTTAACTTGGCTCTAAGCAAAGAGTGCCTCAGTTTATCACAACGTTATTTTGATATTTTGAAATGTACTAAAACAAGTTTCCTTGAATTCTAGAGTGGACATAAGCTTGGTAAAGTTGTTAATAAAGTTCTTAAGTTTTATTTTAATTTATTGAAAATGTATTAATTAATCGACAAAATATTTCAATATATGTTTTGCATCTGTTTTTTGTACAAACCATCTGGGGGGCTCTAAACGTCCTACAACCAGAATTCATCTGTGGAGCACACAGGAATAGCAGTGCTAAAAGCCATAGAACCAATGAATGCTGCCATGTGCCACTTGTTTTAGTGACAAATATTTTGATGATCCAGAATCTGTGCTTTTATAAAAGATAAAATATATTTTCTCACATTGTTTATGCAGCTTAATAGCTAAATATTAAGTTAATTGTCAGATTTAGCTCATTTGACTAGGCCATTTAATCTACATCAGTATATAGACGTCTTTTAGAGCTGCTGCAATTGTTTCAAAACATACCATTTACTCGCAGTCCATACAGTCAATATATGGAAACTAAGCTGCAAAAACAGTGTTTTGATTGTTTTCTTTCTGTGAAACCGTTGCATTTACTTACAATTACATAACCATGTTTGAAGGAGGAAACTAAATCTAATCATGGAATATTTTTTTTTCTCAAATGTATGTTTGCCACAATTGTTGACACCCCTTCATTCAGTACTTTGGGCTGCTTCCCTTTGTAAAGATAACAGTTCTAAAGTATTTTCTCCTAAAATGTTTAGTAACACTGGAAAACATGAGGAACGGTCTCAGATCCCTTTTCATAATAGTCCACAAATTCCTCAAGGTCGCTTTTGGACATTAAATATTAGTGGGAGTAACTTCAGTTGGATTTTACTCATAAGAATATCTAATGGTGCCCTAAACATAGTTTTCACATGAACAAATACACCATCAGCTCATTTTGGAGACATATTCACACACAGCTTGTGTAGTGAAATAAAACGCTATCAGACTAGCGACACTTGTTATTAGCTTAGCTCTAGGTGAACAGTACCTCAGTTAATCAGAACATTGCAACACATTTTGAAATTTATTTTTTTTTTAAATTCCTCAAAATCTAGACTGAAAGTCAGCACAGTAAAGATGGCACACATGGATTTGAGTATGATATTTTATTTATAGATTTGTTTTTTCCATCATTGTACCTCAAGTACAATTAAATTTTTCATATTTTGAATCAGAGTTTAAAAGTATAAGCAATAAAAAGCCCCTTACAGATAGGCCTGGGCGATAAAACGATAATGATAATTATCGCGATATAACTTTCCTCGATAAAATTGTCAGAAATGTTTGATGATTTTTCGATATAATGGATCAGTCTTACTCCATGTTTTAGCGTCAGCCCTGGTGGCGTTATATACTTTAGTCATGTCTGAAACGTGGAGTTATGCATTCCCTGTCTGAGTGGAGCGATCTGCGATCTGTTCTCCTGTGACTGAGTGTGAGTGATAAGTGGTGTAACTATACTGGCCAGTGAACTCACCTCTTTACTAACATCCTAACAAGCTTTAGCAGCGTTAAATCACATCTGATCCTCACAACTACAGCGCTGTTACAGCGCTCAGTCATGTTTTAGTATGAGTGCATTCCCCAGCAACAAAAGTGAAAGAAAGAAGTGGGTTCATGCAAATTACAGCAAAACGAAAGTAAACTGACGATGCTGTATATGAGGCATTGGAGAGCAGAAGAACGCTATCTTCCCAGGCTAGCTGTTCTTAGCAGCTGGCTAACTTGGAGCGGCGCTCCGTCACTCACACAGCTCAGCGAATTGATGTTACTGTGGATCAAACAAGACAAAAAAAAGCACTGATTTTAGTTTAAACATACCTAAAAGGAAGACTCTGCCTGGTGTGAGAGATTCACAGTGCAGTTAATGCGTTTACACAGCGAGCATCAGATATATTGCGGTTCACCCCTCAAACTACTATGATAGTATAGAGAAATCCAGATGTCTGTTAGCTGCCGTTTGAATACTGTGATGTGCTCTGACACGGGTGTGGTTAGGAGGGATGGCAGCGTGATCCAGCCTTCAAATTTGTAAAAATAATGATTTGACATTAATATCAACTGGTATGAACTTTTTTATTGTGATAACTTTTTTGGCCATATCGCCCAGATCTAATTACCGCTCAGTTTGCTAATGTTTACCAGGAGTGCCAGTATTTGTGGAGGGCACTGTATATCCACTTATTCAACCTGTAGCAGTTTAACCCCACCCATTCACCCTGAACTTATCAGAAGCTCCCCTACATATATCAGTCTTATAGGCGCAGTACCAAAACAGCCTGTATAATTCTAAGGGATAAACAAAGGTTGGGATTATGTTTTGGTACATAAACCTACCCAAACTTCATAAGGGGACAAAAATGCAATGTTAGGATGTTAAGCTTCAAATAGAACCGAATGTTGGCAATAATGAGCACACTTGTCTTTCTCTGTGCCTCTATCTTTATCCCTAACCCCTGCTGACCCCTGGTTAGTTCATCATCGCCACTGACTTTGTGCCTCCATCCTGGCTCTGATGTTTTCATACATATTTGGTTTGGAAGCTGTGAGGATAAACACGCACCATTAGCTGACCCTGGAACAGCACTGCAATATCACTGAGCGCTGTGGGTGTGGGCTGAAGTAATTATAGCTAATGAGATGTAGAGATACTGCCTAATGCTTGCTGCTCCTATAAATAAGACTCTTGCAGTGACTGTGGTTTTTGTCTTGGCAGCCTAAGGCCTATATTGCGTAGATGCATGTGCAAGCATACTTATGTAACTGGCTCTTGGATGGTGAGCTAGTTGTCTGGGTGGAGGTTGAGAGGGAGGGTGTAATCTGCAGATTAACACCCAGGAAGAGCACTCAAATCCTGGCTACTGTTTGACTCGAGGCGGCCTGACCTGATGTGGACAAACTATTGCCCTACAGCTCAGTTGAAGCCTGAGAAGGCCAAACATGTACCCAGTTCCTGCACCTGAACAAAACTCTGTGGGTGGCCGTTAATATACTGGCTACCCATGTTTTCCCATAGTATCAAGTCTGCCAAGATTAATTGTTTGCCAGACGG